>NC_091999.1:44057043-44380581 GCF_044704955.1 Pristiophorus japonicus
TATCTCTGTAACAGCCTCCAGCCCCTACACCCCTCCCTATCTCTGTAACCACCTCCAGCCCTTCGACCCCTCACTAGATCTATAATCTCCTCCAGTGCTACGCCCCTCCTAATCCCTCTGACCACCTCCAGCTCCTAGACCCCTCCCTATCTCAGTAACCTGCACCCCTTACACCCCTTACACCCCTCTCTATACCTGTATCCTCCAGAACCTCCACACCTCCCTATCTCTATAAACCCCTCCAGCCCTAAACCCCACCCTAACTCTAACCTCCTCCAGCCACTACTCACCTCCCCATCTTTGTACCTTCCAGCTGCTACACCCCTCCCTATATCAGTAACGTCCTTCAGCCCCATACACCCCTCCCCATCTTTGTAACCTCCAGCCCCTACAACCCTCCCTATCCCTGTAACTTCCTCCAGCACCTACACCAGTCCCTATTTGGTAACGTCCTCCAACCCCGACACCTCTCACTATCTCTATCCCTCTCCAGCCTGTAAACCCCTCCCTATCTCTGTAACCTCCTCCAGCTCCAACACACCTCCCGATATCTGTAACCCCCTTAAGCCCTACAGCAATCCCAATCTTTGTAATCTCCTGCAAGACCTGCACCCTCCCTATCTGTGTAACCTCCTCCATCACCTACATGCCTCCCTATCTCTGTAACATCCTCCAGCCCCTACACCCCTCCCTATTGCTGTGACCTCCAGCCTGTACAACCCTCCCTATCTTTGTAACCTCCTTGAGTCCCTACATCCCTCCCCATCTCTGTAACCTTTTCTAAGGTCTGCAGCCCTCCCTATCTCTCTAATCTCCACCAGCGTCTACACCCCTCCCTATCTCTGCAACCTCCAGCCCCTACACCCCTCCCTCTCTCTTTAATCTCTTCCAGCCCCTGCACTACTCGCTATCTCTCTAACTTTCTCCAGCCCCTACACCCCTCCCCATTACTAAACTCCTCCAGCTCGCACACCCCGCTGCATGTCTGTGACCTCCAGCCCCTACACACCTCCCTATCTCTGTAATCTCCTCCAGCCCATTCTCCCCTCCCTATCTCTGTGACCTGCTTCAGCAACTAGAACCCTCCCTATCTCTGTGACCTCCAGCCCGTACATGCCTCCCTATCTGTTCCCTCCTCCAGCCCCTGCACCACTCCCTATCTTTGTAACCACCTCCAGTTTCTACTCTCCCTATCTCTGTAACCTCCTCTAGCCCATACATTCTTCCCTATCTTTGTAACCTCTAGCCCTACAACCCTCCCTATCTCCGTAACCCCTCCAGCCCCTGCACCCCTCCCTATTTCTATAACCCCCTCCAGCCCTAAACCCCTCCCTATCTTTGTAACCACCTCCAGTTTCTACTCTCCCTATCTGTTACCTCCTCCAGCTCCGACACACCTCCCAAAATCTGTAACCCCCTTAAGCCCGACACCCCTCCCTATCTCTGTAATCTCCTCCAGCTTCTACACACCTCCTTATCTCTCTAACCTTCTCCAGCCCCTGCAACCCTCCCTATCTCTGTAACCTCCGGTCCTACAAATCTCACCATCTCAAAACTCCTCCAGCTCCTACACCCTTCCACATCTCTGTAACCTCCAGCCACTACAGGCCTCACTATGTCTAACATCCTCCTGCTCCTCCACCCCTCCCTATCTCTAAACCTGCTCCAGCCCCTGCAACCCTCCCCATCTCTAACCTCCTCCAGCCCCTGCAACCCTCCCCATCTCTAACCTCCTCCAGCCCCTACACCCCTCCCTATCTGTGTCATCTCCTCCCTATCTCTGTAGTCTCCTCCAGCCTCCACACCCCTCCTATCTCTGCAACCAGCAACCCCTGGAAGTTTCCCTATCTCTCTAATCCCCTCCAACTCCGAAACCCCTTCCTCTCTCTGTAACCTCATCCAGCCCTTACACACCTCCCTATTTCTGAAACCTCCTTCAGCCACTACACACCTCCCTATCTCTGTAACCACCTCCAGCTCCTACAATCCTCCCTATCTCTTTAACCTCCAGCCTCTACGCCCCGCACTATCTCTGTATCCTCCTCCAGCCCGTACACCCCTCCCTATCTTGTAACCATCTCCAGCCCGTATACCCCTCCCTATCTCGGTAACCTCCTCCAGCCCCTACACCCCTCCCCATCTTTGTACCTTACAGCCTGCCCTATCCCTGTAATCTCCTCCAGCACCTACACCGCTCCCTATTTGGTAACGTCCTCCAGCTCCAACACCACTCCCTATCTCTGTTAGCTCCTTCAGTCCCGACAAACATCCCCATCTCCGTAATCTGCAGCCCTGACACCCCTCCCTTTCTCTAACATCCTCCAGCTCCTGAACCTTGCCCATCTTTGTAACCTCCAGTCCCTACACCCCTCACTATCTCCAACCTCCAGCACCTGCACACCTCCCTATCTCTGTAATCTCCTCCAGTCCCTACACCCATCCCTATCTCGGTAACCTCCTCCAGTCCCGACATCCTCCCTATCTCTGTGACCTCCTCCAGCACTACTACCCTCCCGCTCTGGAACCCCCTCAAGCCCTACACCCCTCCCAATCTCTGTAACCTCCTCCAAGACCAACAACCCTCCTTAACTCTGTAACGTGCTCCAACCCCTGCAAGCCTCCCTATCTCTAACCTCCTCCAGCCCCTACACCCCTTCCTACCTCTGTAACCTCCAGCCCTACAACCCTCCCTCTCTCTGTACCCTCCTCCAGCCCTACACTTCTCCCTATTTCTGTAACCTCCTCCAGCTCCTACACACCTCCCTATCTCTCTCACCTTCTCCAGCCCCTCAAACCCTCCCTACCTCTGTAGCCTCCAGCTCCTACACCCCTCCACATCTCTGTAATCTCCAGCCATTACAGGCCTCACTATCTCTGTAACCTCCTCCAGCTCCTACACCCATCCCTGTAACCTTCTCCAGCCCCTGCAACCCTCTCCATCGCTAACCTCCTCAAGCCCCTATACCTCTCCCTATCTGTGTCACCTCCTCCAGCCCTACACACCTCCCTATCTCTGTAACTTCCTCCCTATCTCTGCAGCCTCCTCCAGCCCCGACACCCCTCCCCATCTCTGTAACCTCCAGCCCTACATGCCTCCCCATCTCTGTACCTCCAGCCCCTACGCACCTCCCTAACTCTGTAACCTTCTGCAGCTCCTACAACCCTCCATATCTCTAACCTCCCCCAGCCCCCACACCTATCCCTATCTCTGTAACCTCCAGCCCTATCTCTGTAACCTCCAGCCCTACACCCCTCCCTATTTCTGTACCTCCTCCAGCCCCTACACCGCTCCCTATCGCTGTAACCTCCTGAAGACCCTACATCGCTCCCTATCTCTGTAACCTCCTGTCCTACACCCCTCCCTATCTCTGTAATCTCCTCCAGCCCCTGTTCCCCTCACTATCTCTCTGACCTCCAGCCCGTACACCCCTCCCCATCTCCGTTACCTCCTCCAGCCCCGACTTCCCTCCCTATCTTTGTAACCTCCAGCCCTACAACCTCCCTACCTGTGTGACCTCCAGCCCTACAACCCTCCCTATCTCTGTAACCTCCTCTAGCTCCTACACCCCTCCCTATCTCTGTAACCTCCACCCACTACAGGCTTCATTACCTCTGTAACCTCCTCCAGCTCCTACACCCCTCCCTGTAACCTTCTCCAGTCCCTGCAACCCTCCCTATCTCTAACCTCCTCCAATCTACACACCTCCCTATCTCTGTAACCTCCTCCATATCTCTGTAACCTCCTCCAGCCCCTACACCCCTCCCTATCTCTGTAACCTGCTCCAATGCCGACACTCCTCCCTATCTCTGTAACCTGCTCCAGCCCCTACACCGCTCCCCATCTCTAACCTCCTCCAGCCCTACACCCCTCCATATTTCCGTAACCTCCAGCTCCTACATCCCTCCCTATCTCTGTAACCTTCTCTAGCCCTTACACCCCTCCCTATCTCTGTAACCTCCTGCAGCCCCTACACCCTTCCCAATCTCTGTAACCTCCTCCAGCACTACAACCCCGTCCCCTCTGTAATACTCCGGCCCGTGGGAGGTGTATTTGAATCTAAACCAGCCCGCTATCAGTTTGAGTTTGATGCCCCTGCTCTACACTGTCCCCACAAAGACTCGTGGGGCAGGTGCAGCATAATTGCCAGGGCACGCGCAGCACGGGTTAGAAGCAGCATTTATAAATGATGGGGAAATGGAAACTGTTCACGGAGCATCTGTAAAGAATCATTCTTACCTATTTCACACACAGGCTAAAAGTCAACATAACCACAATACAAAGGCACAGAGTGTTATATTAGTATCTTCAGCTGCTCACTTCATGTCAATTTGCAAAACACGATTGCTGGGATGATTATCGCTTTCCTTGAAGAGACACAACTCCTCCTGCCTCCCCTGTACCATGACCCCATGACTGAACACCACACTATCAATTCTCAGACCGTCACTGACCTTATCTCTTCTAATGGAGAACCCAACAGTGGTAGAACTGAACCTAGCCAGATTCAGCACCTTCAGGGGAGGGGAACCAGTGAGTGTAGAACTGAACCCAGCCAGAATCAGTACCTTCAGGGGAGGGGAACCAGTGAGTGTAGAACTGAACCCAGCCAGAGTCAGTACCTTCAGGGGAGGAGAACCAGTGAGTGTAAAGCTGAACCCAGCCAGAGTCAGCACCTTCAGGGGAGGGGAACCAGTGAGTGTAGAACTGAACCCAGCCAGAGTCAGCACCGTCAGGGGAGGGGGACCAGTGAGTGCAGAACTGAACCCAGCCATGGTCAGCACCTTCAGGGGAGGGGAACCAGTGAGTGTAGAACTGAACCCAACCAGAGTCAGTACCTTCAGGGGAGGGGAACCAGTGAGTGTAGAACTGAACCCAGCCAGAGTCAGTACCTTCAGGGGAGGGGAACCAGTGAGTGTAGAACTGAACCCAGCCAGAGTCAGTACCTTCAGGGGAGGGGAACCAGTGAGTGTAGAACTGAACCCAGCCAGAGTCAGTACCTTCAGGGGAGGGGAACCAGTGAGTGTAGAACCGAACCCAGCCAGAGTCAGTACCTTCAGGGGAGGGGAACCAGTGAGTGTAGAACTGAACCCAGCCAGAGTCAGCACCTTCAGGGGAGGGGAACCAGTGAGTGTAGAACCGAACCCAGCCAGAGTCAGTACCTTCAGGGGAGGGGAACCAGTGAGTGTAGAAACGAAGCCAGCCAGAGTCAGCACCTCCAGGGGAGGGAGAGGAACCAGTTCGGGCAGAACTGAACCCAGTCAGGAGCGCGAGTGTGTGGGACAGTGATTTACAGCTTTGGAAGAACTAAAGAGGGAAAAATGTTCCACTGAAACTAGAATTGTCTGTTCTGAATTACTGTCCTGTACTTAGTGATGCCATTTGTAAACTCATTTTAAAGGATATTAGAAGGGGAGGATTTGCAGACGGGAAACTCAAACCAAACATCATATCAAGATCTGACAGAATCACTCCATTCATCAAGACCTGCATATTACACAGGATTACACCGGATATACGGCACAGAAACAGACCATTCGGCCCAACCAGGCCATGCCGGTGTTTATGCTCCACTCGAGCCTCCTCCCCTATTTCCTCATCCAAATCTATCAGCATAACCCTCTATTCCCTTCTCCCTCATATGCTTGTCCAACTTCCCCTTAAATGCATCGATACTATTCACTTCAACCACTCCTTGTGGCAGCGAGTTCCACATTCTCACCACTCTCTGGGTAAAGAAGTTTCTTCTGAAATCCCCATTGGATTTCTTGGTGACTATCTTATATTGATGGCCTCTAGTTTTGCACTTCCCCACAAGTGGAAACATTATCTCTGTATCCACTCTGTCAAAACCTTCCATACTTTTAAAGGCAAATAGTATGTTGGCTTTCATAACGAGGGGATTTGAATATAGGATCAGGGAGGTCTTACTGCAGTTGTACAGGGCCTTGGTGAGACCTCACCTGGAATATTGTATTCAGTTTTGGTCTCCTAATCAGCAGAAGGACATTCTTGCTATTGAGGGAGTGCAGTGAAGGTTCACCAGATTGATTCCCGGGATGGCAGGACTGACATATGAGGAGAGACTGGATCAACTGGGCCTTTATACATTGGAGTTTGGAAGGATGAGAGGGGATCTCATAGAAACATATAAGATTCTGAGGGACGGGACAGGTTAGATGCGGGTAGAATGTTCCTGATGTTGGGGAAGTCCAAAACCAGGGGACACAGTGTTAGGATAAGATGTAGGCCATTTAGGACTGAGATGAGGAGAAACTTCTTCATTCAGAGAGTTGTTAACCTGTGGAATTCCCTGTTGCAGAGAGTTTTTAATGCCAGTTCATTGGATATATTCAAGAGGCAGTTCGATATGGCCCTTATGGTTAACGGGATCTAGGGGTATGGAGAGAAAGCAGGAAAGGGGTACTGAGGGAATGATCAGCCATGATCTTATTGAATGGTGGTGCAGGCTCGAAGGGCTGAATGACCTATTCCTGCACCTATTTTCTATGTTTCTATGTAAAGAAATAATTAAAATTCAGACTGGATATGGTTACTACCTTTATAACGTAGAACTCAAACTGGTTTGTTGTTTGCCCTTCAGTTGGCCTCCATAAAATGGAACTGCACATGGTCTTCATAGGCAACTTGTCGGCTCTCTGGAAAGGTCCTTTGGCACACTGGACATTAGTTCACCACTCAGCCTTTTTTCAAGACCCAGCTTGTTCATCCTTTCCTGATGTGTATGCCCTCACATTTCAGGTATCATCCTTGTAAACCTTTGCACCCTCTCCAGTGCCTCTATATCCTTTTTACAATATAGCGACTAGAACTCTCTGTATTACTCCAAGTGTGGTCTAACCGAGGTTCGATACAGGTGTAGTATTACTTCCCTACTTTTCAATTCTATCGCTCTAGAAATAAACCCGAATGCTTGGTTTGCTTTTTTACAGCCTTGCTAACCTGTGGTGCCACTTTTAGTGATTTGTGTATTTGCACTCCAAGATCCCTTTGTTTCTCTGTCCCACCCAGACTCGCACCCTCCCAGTAATAAGTGACCTCCCCATTCTTCCAACCAAAGTGTAATACCTCACATTTATCTGTGTTAAACTTCATATAACATTTATCTGACCATTCTGCAAGTTTATCGAGTCCTCCTGTAATTTGTTGCAGTCCTCCTCAGTATTGACTAACCACCCCACACCCCACTTTGGTGTCAGCTGCAAATTTAGAAATTGTGTTTTTGATTTTAAAGTCTAAATCATTGATATAAATTATAAACAACAGTAGTCCCAGTACTGATCCTTGTGGAACACCACTACCCATCTTCTGCTACTGTGAATAGCTACCCTTTACCCCTACTCCCTGCGTTCTGTCTTGAAGCCAGCTAGCGATCCATTCTGTTACTTGTCTCCTGACTCTGCATTCTCTGACCTTGTTCATCAGTCTATTGTGGGGTACCTTATCGAAGGCCTTTTGAAAATCTAGATAAATTACATCCACTGCATTACCATTGTCTACTCACTCTGTTACCTCTTCAAAAAATTCAATCAGGATGGTCAAGCAAGAATTTCCCTTTTGGTATCCATGCTCACTATTCGTTATTATATTTTTGATTTAGAGATATTCTATTTTCTCCTTTAGTAGGGATTCCATTATTTTCCTACCACCGATGTTAAGCTGACTAGTCTTTAATTCCCTGGACATGTTCTGTCCCCCTTTGTAAATATAAGTATTGCATTAGCTACCTGCCACTCCTCTGACACATTATTATTATTACAAATGATTAACTATGTGTAGTTATGCCTCTGCTATCTCTTCCCTTGATTCTTTAAAAATGCGTGGATGCAATCCATCTGGACCAGGGGTTTTAACTTCTTTGAGTTGATTTGTTTATTTATTGTGTCCCCTCCTTTTTATTTTAAATGCACTTAACTCATTACTAATCTCATCATCCAACGTCATGTCCACCTGTTCTATATCCCTGGTAAATACTGAGGCAAAATGATCATTTAATATTTCTGCCATCTCTCTATCGTTACCTGTGATATTATCCTGTCTATCCCTTAATGGCCCTATTGCCATTCCAACCGTCCTTTTTATTGATGTGCCTGTAAAAGACTATGCTATTTTGTTTTATGTTCCTTGACTATTTAATTTCATGCTTCCTCTTTGCCTTCCTAATTGTTTTTTTGACATTGCTCCTAATCGTATTGTATCAGGAGAGAATTCTACAGAGATAATTTATGTATTGGTTGTAATCCACCAAAATTCCCTGGATTCTGGAGAGGTCCCAGCGGACTGGAAAACCGCAAATGTAACACTCCTATTTCAGAAAGGAGTGTGACAGAAAGCAGGAAACTATAGACCAGTTAGTCCAACATCTGTCCTTGGGAAAATACTGGAGTCCATTATTAAGGAAGTAGTAGCAGGACATTTGGAAAATGATATTGCAGTCAAGCAGAGTCAGCATGGTTTTATCAAAGGGAAATCAAGTTTGACACTGCAAAAAGATATAGACAGGCTCAGTAGGCAAAAATTTGGCAGATGAAATATAATGTGGAAAAATGTGAGGTTATGCACTTGGTAGGAAAAATAAAAAAGCATTTGATTATTTAAATGGGGAGAGATTACAGAGGGATCTGAGGGTTCATGTACATGAAACACAAAAAGTTAGCATGCAGGTACAGCAAGTAGTTAGGAAGGCAAATGGAATGTTGACCTTTTGCAAGGGGAATGGAGTATAAAAGTAGGGAAGTCCTGCTACAACTGTACAGGGCATTGGTGTGACTACACCTGGCGTTCTGTGTACAGTTTTGGCCTCCTTATTTAAGAAGGGATATACTTGCATTGGAGGCAGTTCAGAGAATGCTCACGAGGTTGATGCCTGAGATGAAGGGGTTGTCTTATGAAGAAAGGTTGAGCAGGTTGGGCCTATACTCATTCGAGTTGATAAGAATGAGAGGTGATCTTATTGAAATGTATAAGATTCTGAGGGGGCTTGCCAGGGTTGATACAGAGAGGATGTTTCCTCTTGAGGGAATCTAGAACTGGGAGGCATAGTTTCAGAATAAGGGGTCGCCCATTTAAAATGGAAATGAGAGGAATTACTTCTCAGAGGGTCATGAATCTGTGGACTTCTCTACCCCAGAGAGCTGTGGAGGCTGGGTCATTGAATATATTTAAAGGGGAGATAGACAGATATGTGAACGATAAGGGAGTCCAGGGTTATGGAGAGCGGGCAGGGAAATGGAGTTGATACCAAGATCAGAACGGCCATGATCTTATTGAATGGCGGAGCAGGCTTCATCCTGCTTCTATTTCTTGTGTGTTTTCCCTTATCATGCAGGCTCCTGCTGTTTATGTACTTAATGTCTGCCTCTTTCCTTACCCTCAATTGTTCCCTTATGGTTTTATTCATCCACGGAGTCTCATTAGTATTTAGTTTGTTCTTTCCTTTTAGCAGAATATATTGTTCCTGCACTCTTGAACACCATTTTAAATGTTTCCTATTGCTGTTCTACAATCTTTTTTGCCAATATTGTTGCCCTGAGTGAGTGTTCCAGTGCACTGCCTGTGGAAAGAGCTTTAACCAGTTACACAGCCTGAAAAAACCATTGCACCATTCACAGCGCGGAGGATCTGTAAACGTGTTGTGTGTGTGGACCTGATGGTCCAATCTGGAGAGACACAAGGACACCCCCACCATGGAGAAACCGTGGAAATGTGATGACTGAGAAAGGATTCAATTACCCGTCCCTGATGGAAACTCATTGCTACAGGCACACCGGGGAGAGGCCGTTCAACTGCTCCGTGTGTGGGAAGGGATTCACTCGGTCACCCAACCTCCATACACACCAACAAGTTCACATTGGGGAGAGGCCGTTCACCTTCCATGTGTGAATGGAGCATCAAGCTGGTTTTCAATTTGCCCTTCCCCGGGGATTTCCTGAGCATGTGCTAGGGCCCAGTGGGCTTTCAGTGCTCTGGGGTATTTCTGGGTATGTCCTCACGACCTGGAATTCTCTCACATTGACCCCTGGGTGTGAGGCCACGCTCTGTGCCTTTAAACACTGGAGTGAAGCCGAGTCCTGCAGGCACACAGTCAGCAGGAGGAGTTTCTAACTGTCTGGACCGGTCCCTTGGGGAGATTGTTCCCACTTTTGGACCAGTTGTGGTTTCTCCGCTTTGTCCCGTTGCATGTTCCCTTGGATTGGATCTTTATTTGTTCCCTTTGATTTGGTTCAGTTTCACTGCTGGACCCACCACTCAAAGCCCCTTGTCTGATCTTCCCTCCTCCCTCATCTCCCACACTGCACCAGCTCTCCTCCTCTTTCCCCCTTGGTTGTGTTCCACACTCTGGGCCTTGGGCCTTCCCCAGGGATTCTCAGTATGAACAGGGGGATGTGTGTTGAGACAGGATGTCCCAGCTCTCCACCTTTAAAGGGACAAGGAGAGGACCAGCTGGGCTGAATGGCCCTGCTTTATGACATCACTGCAGTGCCTAGCAACCACCCTCCCTGAGCCCTGCTCATTATGGGCTGGGTTGAGCTCAGTGCTGTTACAGGAAGGGAAACAGGAGCAGGATTCGAGCCATGTGGAGCCCAGGATTAATGGGGAGAGGTACATGATCAATTTATACCTTATTGAGTGAGAAAGGTCAGTGTCCCGGACACTTGCTGTCCCTCAGTATCTGTGTCAGGGAGAAGCTGACGGGTTTGTGTTACCTTCTGTAGGTGAACCTTTCTGCTCATCGAGGTGCTGGGGAATGGGACATTTTATCAGTCAGAGCACCTCTTGTCAGATATGTCGAACATTCGATGTTCCAGTCCTACTTGGGTCCCCTCCCTCAGCTCTTTTTCCGGTACGTTGATGACTGAATTGGTGCCATTTCCTGCTCTCGCCCAGAAATAGAAAATGCCATTCTCTTTGCGTGCAATTTCCACCCTTCCCTCACCTTCACACGGTCTATCTCTGACTCTTCCCTTCCGCAACTTCTCTGTTTCCATTTCTGGGATAGGCTGTCGTCAAACATTCACGATAAGCCCACTAACTCCCACAGCTGCCGGGACTAGACTTCCTCTCACCCTGCTTCCTGCAAGGACTCTATTCCATTCTCCCAGTTTCTCTGTCTCTGTCAATATTCTGACAATGCAACCTTCCCTACTGTAGCCAGTCCTGCAGCAAGAGTGCACTTAACTTAAAGGGAACCGACATTAAAGGGTTAAGTGGCCGTACAGTAAAGGCTGTTTTGTAAATTGACCAAAGCTTCGAGGAACCAACGGGAATTTTAAATGAAATGTTGAAATTTTAAATGAACAAGTTTCTGAGATGAACCGAATGCAGACACGATTGATTGACCATGAATATGCTAAGCAAGGAAGTAGTTGGAGTAATCAGATCACACAATGACATGTGTGTGTTTAAATTCAACAGGACTGTCCAGTCCATTGACCTTCTGTGGTCAGGCTGTTAACAAGGCTTGCAAATCAACAGCACAGGTAATGACCAGGGCTCCAGCCAGTCTGGATCCTTTGGATATGTTCATTTTGAAATTGTTGCTGGAGAAAAAAAACATTCTGCAACCTTCAAACCGGAACGTTTTCCCATCAAAACCCCTTTGTGTGATGATGGACTATTCACTGACCCAGGATGGAGAAGTGATTAAATCAAGTACTCTATAGATTAGCAGAGATAGACAGGATTAAGATGGTACAATCAAAGGGGGAGGGTTGAGTCAATTGTCAGGGGTATGATCTTTGTATTATAAAAACTGGCCATCTTACAAGGGAACTGCGGACAGATTTGAGCCCCTGTACAGATGGAAACACGCCTCTCCGAATGATCGCCTGAGTGAGTGGTGTTTGAAGTTAAAGGGAAATGGAATGTTGGCCTTTCATCATAGGCAGTCCATCGGAATCGAGGAAGACTTGCTTCCACTCTTAGCATGAGTTGTTAGGTGGCTGTAGAGTCCAATATGAGAACCACAGTCTCTGTCACAGGTCGGACAGATAGTCTTTGAGGGAAAGGGTGGGCAGGGAGCCTGGTGTTCTGCACGCTTTTTCCGCTGTTTGCGCGTGACTTTCGCATGCTCTCGGCAACGTTACTCGAGGAGCTCAGAGCCCTCCCGAATGCACTTCCTCCACTTAGGGCAGTCGATGGTCAAGGACTCTCAGGTGTCAGTGGGCATGTCGCAGTTTATCAGGGAGGCTTTGTAACGTTTCC
This sequence comes from Pristiophorus japonicus, assembly GCF_044704955.1. Classification (NCBI taxonomy): domain Eukaryota; kingdom Metazoa; phylum Chordata; class Chondrichthyes; family Pristiophoridae; genus Pristiophorus; species Pristiophorus japonicus. The sequence goes on from NC_091999.1 coordinate 44,069,267, forward strand.
TCTGCCCACCTTTGGCTCGTTTGCCGTGGATGAGTACCGAGGAGAGCAAGGGGATGGAGTATAAAAGCAGAGAAGTCGTGCTACAACTGTACCGGGTAATGGTGAGGCCACACCTGGAGTACTGCGTACAGTTTTGGTCTCCTATTTAATAAGGGATATAGTTGCACTGGAGGCAATACAGAGAAGGTTCACGAGATTGATTCCTGGGATGAAGGGCTTGTCTTCTGAGGAAAGTTTGAGCAGGTTAGGCCTGGACTCATTGGAGTTTAAAAAATTAGGTGATCTTATTGAAACGTATAAGATTCTGAGTGGGCTTGACAGGGCAGATGCACAGAGGATGTTTTCCATCGTGGGGGAATCTAGAACCAGGGGACATAGTTTTATAATAAGTGGTTGCCCATTTTAAACAGATAAGAAGGAATTTCTTCTTTCAGAGGATCATGAACATTTTGAATTCTCTGCCCCAGAGAGCTATGGAGGCTGGGTCACTGAATATACTTAAGGTGGAGTTAGACAGATTTTTGAGCGACAAGGGAGTCGAGGGTTATGGGGAGCGGGCAGCAAAGTGGAGTTGAGGCCAAGATGAGATCAACCATGATCTTATTGAATTGCGGAGCAGGCTTGAGGGGCCAAATGGCCGACACCTGCTCCTATCTCTTATGTTCTTATGAAGAGTGTATGTGAGCACATTGCGAAGTTATAAGGAACAGTTTATGTGAGCACTGTGTGTTTATAGGGAACAGTGTATGTGTGCACACTGTTTAGAGGGAACAGTGTATGTGGGCACTGTGTTTATAGGGAACAGTGTATGTGAGCACTGTGTTTATAGGGAACAGTGTATGTGTGCATTGTGTTTATAGGGAACAGTGTATGTGTGCACTGTGTTTATAGGGAACAGTGTATGTGAGCACTGTGTTTATAGGGAACAGTGTATGTGAGCACTGTGTTTATAGGGAACAGTGTATGTGAGCATTGTGTTTATCGGGAACAGTGTATGTGAGCACTGTGTTTATAGGGAACAGTGTATGTGTGCACTGTGTTTATAGGGAACAGTGTATGTGAGCACTGTGTTTATAGGGAACAGTGTATGTGAGCACTGTGTTTATAGGGAACAGTGTATGTGAGCATTGTGTTTATAGGGAACAGTGTATGTGAGCACTGCGTTTATAGGGACCAGTGTATGTGAGCATTGTGTTTATATGGAACAGTGTATGTGAGCACTGTTTATAGGGAACAGTGTATGTGAGCACTGTGTTTATAGGGAACAGTGTATGTGAGCACTGTGTTTATAGGGACCAGTGTATGTGAGCACTGTGTTTATAGGGAACAGTGTATGTGAGCACTGTGTTTATAGGGACCAGTGTATGTGAGCACTGTGTGTTTATAGGGAACAGTGTACGTGAGCACTGTGTGAAGTTATAGGGAACAGTGTATGTGAGCACTGTGTTTATAGGGAACAGTGTATGTGAGCACTGTGTGAAGTTATAGGGAACAGTGTATGTGAGCACTGTGTTTATAGGGAACAGTGTACGTGAGCACTGTGTTTATAGGGACCAGTGTATGTGAGCACTGTGTGAAGTTATAGGGAACAGTGGATTGACGTTTGCTATCTGCAATACAATAAACAGTTAACAGAATACTGATACAAAAGAAAAATACCACGGATGCTGCAATCTCGAATAAAAACAGAAAATGCTGGAAGTCTCAGCAGGTCAGGCAGCATCTGTGGAGAGAAAGATTTAACGTTTTGGGTCTGTGACCCTTGGTCAGAACTGATTCTGTTTCTCTCCACAGATGCTGTCTGACCTGCTGAGACTTCCAGCATTTTCTGTTGTAATTATTATAAAAGAATACTGAGTTGTGAACCTTGACCATTTCCCCCAGCCAGATGGGTTCAGATGGGATTCTGGGATTAGAGTACAAGAGGGAAGGTGTGGGTTCACCCACCTACAATACTACAGCTTCCAATATGTCCCCTCCCTCACCTGTCTTTCCGGTACATTGATGACTCTATTGATGTCCTTTCCTGCTCTCGCCCTGAACGAGACAATTTTATTCTCTTTGCTTCCAATTTCCACCCTTCCCTCACCTTCATATGTTCCATCTCTGACTCTTCCCTTCCCTTCCTCAATTTCCCTGTTTCCATATCTGGGTCCGGGCTATCGAACAGTATCCACTATAATACCACTGACTCTCACCCTGCTTCCTGTAAGGACTCTACTCCATTCTCCCAGTTTCAACATCTCTGCTGCATCTGTTCTCACAATGCCACCTTCCATACGAGTGCTTCCGACATGTCTTTTTCCTCAACCGAGAATTCCCCTCTACCGTGGTTGACGTGGCCCTCAACCGTGTCCGTTCCATTTCCCGCACTTCTGCTCTCATCCCCGCCCCTCCCTCCCAGAACCATGAGAGGGTTCCCCTTGTGCTCACCTTTCACCCCACCCCTGATATCTCCAGCATGGGTCCTACCACCAAGCACATCGTCCCCTCCCCTCCCAGCATTCTGAAGGACCACTCCCTCTGCGACACCCTGGCCCACTCCTCAGTCACCACCAATAACCCCTCCCCTCCACACTTAAACCCACAACCTTCTGACTCAGAGACGATTGTGCTAACCACTGAGCCACAGCTGACACTTAACCACCTTATCTACCTGGTCTGCTACCTTCAGGGATCTGTGGACATGTACTCCAAGGTCCCTTTGTTCCTCTACACTTCTCAGTGTCCTACCATTTAATGTGTATTCCCTTGCCTTGTTAGCCCTCCCCAAATGCATTACCTCTCCCGTCTCCAGACTGACTTCCATTTGCCACTGTTCTGTGCACCTGATCAGTCCATTGATATCTTCCTGCAGTCGACAGCTTTCTTCTTCATCAACCACACGGCCAAATGTTCTATCCTCTGCAAACTTCTTAATCATACCCCCTACATTCAAGTCTAAAACATAGATAAATACCACCAAAAGCAAAGGACCTAGTACCGAGCCCTGCGGAACCACACTGGAAACAGCCTTCCAGTCACACAAACACCCATCGACCATTACCGTTCACTTCCTGCCTCTGAGCCTCCACCACCCTTTACCCCATCTCTCTGCTTTCTGTCATGCAGCCAGCCAGCTATCCATTCTGCTACTTGTCCCCTGACTGCGCATCCCCTGAACTTAGTCATAGTCTATTATGTGGCACCTTATTGCAGGCCTTTGGAAATCTAGATAAATTACATCTACTCCATGGGGATAGGATGGGAAAGTGGAGTGGGTTTTGAAGTTCAGCGATGATCTTATCGAATGGTGGGGCAGGCTCCAGGGACAGTCTGACCTGATCCTATTTCTCATGCTATGAATCACAGGATCACAGAGACAATGTCGCTTTAAACACAGGGGGAAGGCACTGGGCGCTGCACATGCTCAGAGGCTCAAACCTCGCCAACAATCCGAACCCTGCTGCGTCTGCGCGCTGGGCCCGGGTCGCCATGGAAACCACGTGGGGCCTTGTGGGTAAGCGGGACGGGCGGCCGTTGAGGCCCAATCACCGACGGAAACACTAGTTAGGTCACAGCTGGAGTACTGCATGCAGTTCTGATCACCACATAACAGGAATGATGTGATTGCACCAGACAGGGTACAGAGGAGATTTACGAGGATGTTGCCTGGACTGGAAACGTATAGCTATGAGGAAAGGTTGGATACACTGGGGCTGAGGGGAGATTTAATTGAGCTGTATAAAATTATGAGGGGCATAGATTGAGTGGATAGGAAGGACCTAATTTCTTAGCTGAGGGTTCAATAACCAGGGGGCATAGATTTATAGTATTGGGGGAGGTTTGGAGGAGATATGAGGGTAAATTTCTTCATGCAGAGGGTGGTGCAGATCTGGAACTCACTGCATGAAAGGGTGGTAGAGGCAGAAACCCTCACCACATTTAAAATACTTGGATATGCACCTGAAGTGCCGTAATGTACAGGGCCACGGACCGAGAGCTGGATAGCTCTTTGTTGGCTGGCTCGGACACGGGGGGCCAAAATGGACTCGTTCCACGCTGTAAATTTCTATGATTGAGGTACAGCATGGGTTAGATACAGAGTAAAGCTCCCTCTACACTATCCCTGTGATCAGTCCCAATGCAGATACAGCATGGGTTAGATATAGAGTAAAGCTCCCTCTACACTATCCCTGTGAACAGTCCCAATGCAGATACAGCATGGGTTAGGTATAGAGTAAAGCTCCCTCTACACTATCCCTGTGATCAGTCCCAATGCAGATACAGCATGGGTTAGGTACAGAGTAAAGCTCCCTCTACACTATCCCTGTGATCAGTCCCAATGCAGATACAGCATGGGTTAGATACAGAGTAAAGCTCCCTCTACACTATCCCTGTGAACAGTCCCAATGCAGATAACAGCATGGGTTAGATACAGAGTAAAGCTCCCTCTACACTATCCCTGTGAACAGTCCCAATGCAGATACAGCACGGTTTAGGTACAGAGTAAAGCTCCCTCTACACTGTTCCTGTGAACAGTCCCAATGCAGATACAGCACGGTTTAGGTACAGAGTAAAGCTCCCTCTACACTATCCCTGTGAACAGTCCCAATGCAGATACAGCATGGGTTAGGTATAGAGTAAAGCTCCCTCTACACTATCCCTGTGAACAGTCCCAATGCAGATACAGCATGGGTTAGATACAGAGTAAAGCTCCCTCTACACTGTTCCTGTGAACAGTCCCAATGCAGATACAGCACGGTTTAGGTACAGAGTAAAGCTCCCTCTACACTGTTCCTGTGAACAGTCCCAATGCAGATACAGCATGGGTTAGGTACAGAGTAAAGCTCCCTCTACACTATCCCTGTGAACAGTCCCAATGCAGATACAGCATGGGTTAGATACAGAGTAAAGCTCCCTCTACACTGTTCCTGTGAACAGTCCCAATGCAGATACAGCATGGGTTAGATACAGAGTAAAGCTCCCTCTACACTATCCCTGTGAACAGTCCCAATGCAGATACAGCATGGGTTAGATACAGAGTAAAGCTCCCTCTACACTATCCCTGTGAACAGTCCCAATGCAGATACAGCATGGGTTAGATACAGAGTAAAGCTCCCTCTACACTATCCCTGTGAACAGTCCCAATGCAGATACAGCATGGGTTAGATACAGAGTAAAGCTCCCTCTACACTATCCCTGTGAACAGTCCCAATGCAGATACAGCATGGGTTAGATACAGAGTAAAGCTCCCTCTACACTATCCCTGTGAACAGTCCCAATGCAGATACAGCATGGGTTAGATACAGAGTAAAGCTCCCTCTACACTATCCCTGTGAACAGTCCCAATGCAGATACAGCATGGGTTAGATACAGAGTAAAGCTCCCTCTACACTGTTCCTGTGAACAGTCCCAATGCAGATACAGCATGGGTTAGATACAGAGTAAAGCTCCCTCTACACTATCCCTGTGAACAGTCCCAATGCAGATACAGCATGGGTTAGATACAGAGTAAAGCTCCCTCTACACTATCCCTGTGAACAGTCCCAATGCAGATACAGCATGGGTTAGATACAGAGTAAAGCTCCCTCTACACTATCCCTGTGAACAGTCCCAATGCAGATACAGCATGGGTTAGATACAGAGTAAAGCTCCCTCTACACTATCCCTGTGAACAGTCCCAATGCAGATACAGCACGGGTTAGATACAGAGTAAAGCTCCCTCTACACTGTTCCTGTGAACAGTCCCAATGCAGATACAGCATGGGTTAGGTACAGAGTAAAGCTCCCTCTACACTATCCCTGTGAACAGTCCCAATGCAGATACAGCACGGGTTAGATACAGAGTAAAGCTCCCTCTACACTATCCCTGTGAACAGTCCCAATGCAGATACAGCACGGGTTAGATACAGAGTAAAGCTCCCTCTACACTGTTCCTGTGAACAGTCCCAATGCAGATACAGCACGGTTTAGGTACAGAGTAAAGCTCCCTCTACACTATCCCTGTGAACAGTCCCAATGCAGATACAGCACGGTTTAGGTACAGAGTAAAGCTCCCTCTACACTGTTCCTGTGAACAGTCCCAATGCAGATACAGCATGGGTTAGGTACAGCAAATAGCTCCCTCTGCCCTGTCCCATTGAACACCGCCAGGGCAGCTACAGCATTGATCAGATTCAGAGTAAAACAGAAACAAATGTTCACCCAGAGGGTGCTGGTGGTCTGGAACTCACTGCCTGAAATGGTGGTCAAGGCAGAAACCCTCATCACATTTAAAAAGCACAGGCTCGACAGGCTGAGCGGCCTCTTTCTGCGCTGTACCCATTCTATGATATCCAGAATATTAAAGTCCAGCCCAGTTATAGGGATTATTACATCAGCAGCAACAATCCCCAACTGTCAGAGTGAACATGGTTCAGTCCAGGATGTGATAAACAGCAAAAATAACAGCAGATTCCAACGCTGCAGTCCGTTGTGAACTCACTGGTGTGTCAGCAGGCTGGACGACTAAGTGAATCCCTTCCCACACTCAGGGCAGGTGAATGGCCTCTCCCCAGTGTGAGTGCATTGATGATGTATCAGATACTTTCTCCTATTAAAGCTCATCTCACAGTCAGAACATTTAAACGGTCTCTTATTGGTGTGAACAAGTTGGTGTGCAGTGAGCTGGGATGAAGGAGTGAATCCCGTCCCACACACGGAACAGGCAAAAGGTCTCTCCCCAGTGTGAACTCACTTGTGTTCAGTGAGGTCGGATGACTGAGTGAACCCCTTTCCCACACTCGGAGCAGGTGAATGACCTCTGCGTCGATGAGTTTCCAACAGGGACGTGTAATTGAATCCCTTCTCACAGTTCCCACATTTCCACAGCTTCTCTGTGGTGCAGGTATCATTGTGTCTCTGCAGATTGGACGATCAGTGAAGCCTCGTCCACACATAAAACATGTACGGTTTCTCCCTGCTATGAATGGTGCAATGTTTTTTCAGTCGGTGTAACTGGTTAAAGCTCTTTCCACAGGCAGTGCACTGGAACACTCACTCGGGTGTGTGTGTCTCAGTGCTTTTCCAGTCACACTGATATTTGAAATCTTTTCCCACAGACAGAACAGGAAAATATTTCACCTACTTTGTCAGGCTGATGATATTCAGGTCCTGATGATTCGAGTGACTATCAGATCTTGATATCATGATTGGTTCGAGTTTCCCGTCTACAGATCCTCCTCATCTAATATCCTGTGAAAAGTCAGCACTGGAAGTGCAGGATAGAAATTGAGGACAGCCAATTCCAGTTTCTATGGAACATTCTTTCCTCTGTTGTTCCCAAAAGCGGTAAATCCCCATTCCACACACTCTCCCTCCTCCCTGAGCTGAAATCCAAACCCATCTCACCATCTCCAACATTTCTGTCCTCCATGCCCAGTTTTCTCCTCCCTCTGCTCTGGTTGGGTTCAGTTCTTCACCCTCTGTCTACAGAGTGAGAATAAAACTAATTAGTGAGGGAGGGGTTCCGGTGAGCAAAAATTAAAAAAGTCAAAGAATAAAGAGAAGGCAATAGGGCAGGGTAGCACTGGGGGAAATGGAAACCAGAGCATGACAGGAAGGAACAGAATGTAAAATCATAAAGGTGAATCAGAAAGTGGGGTCAAAGCAGGAAAAAATGGTTTAAAAAAATCTGAATGCAAGCAGCATTTGTAACAAAATAGATGAGTTCACAGCACAAATAGATACAAATGGGTATGATCTGATAACCATTACAGAGACGTGGTTGCAAGGTGACCAGGACTAGGAACTAAATATTCAGGGATATTTGACAATTCAAAAGGACAGACAGAAAGGAAAATGGTGTTGGGTACCACTGTTAATAAAGGATGAGATCAGTGCGTTAGTAAGAAACGATATTGGCTCAGAGGATCAAGATGTTGAATCAGTTTGGGTGGAGATAAGGAATAATAAGTGGCTGGTGGGCGTAGTCTATAGGCCCCCTAAACAGTCGCTACACTGTTGGACGGAGTATAAATCAAGAAATAATGGAGGATTGTAAAAAAGGAACGGCAATAATTATGGGTGATTTTAACCTTCATATTGATTGGACAAAGAAAATTGGCCAGGGTAGCCTTGAGGAAGATTTCATAGAGTGTATCCGGGATAGTTTCCTTGAACAGTATGTTGCAGAACCAGCCAGGGAGCAGGCTATCTTAGATCTAGTACTGTGTAATGAGACAGAATTAATAAATGATCTCCTGGTAAAGGATCCTCTAGGAATGAGTGACAATAGCATGGTAGAATTTCAAATTCAGTTGGACAGTGAGAAAGTTAGACCTCAAACCTAAGCCTAAAGAAAGCAAACTACAAAGGTTCGAGGGCAGAGTTGGGTAAAGTGGACTGGGAAAATAGATTAAAGTGTGGGACAGTTGATGAGCACCGGCAGACATTTAAGGAGGTATTTCATAACTCGCAACAAAAATATATTCCAATGAGAAGGAAAGACTGTAAGAGAAGGGATAACCATCTGTGATTCAATCAAGCAGATTCAGCATGGTTTTATGAAAGGGAAATCATGTTTGACAAATTTTCTGGAGTTCTTTGAGCATGTAACGAACAGAGTGGTTAAGGGGGATGTGGTGTATTTAGATTTCCAAAAGGCATTCGATAAGCTGCCACATAAAAGGTTACTGCACAAGATAAAAGTTCACGGGGTCAGGGTGGATAGCATGGATAGAGGTTGGCTAACCAATAGAAAACAGAGAGTCGGGTAATTTTCCGGTTGGCAAACAGTAACTAGTGGGTTGCCTCAGGGATTGGTGTTGGGGCCTCAACTATTTTACAATCTATATCAATGACTTGGATCTTGGATGAAGGGACAAAGTGTAATGTAGCTAAGTTTGCTGATGATACAAAGATGGATGGGAAAGCAAGTTGTGAGGAGGACACAAAAAATCTGCAAAGTGATATAGACAGACTGAGTGAGTGGGCAAAAATTTGGCCGATGCAGTATAATGTGGGAAAATGTGAGGTTATCCACTTTGGCAGAAAAAATAGGAAAGCACATTATAATTTAAATGGAGAAAAATTGCAAAGTGCTGCAATACAGAGGGACCTGGGGGCCCTTGTGCAGGAAACACACAAAGTTAATATACAGGTGCAACAAGTGATCAGGAAGGCAAATGGAATGTTAGCCTTTATTGCAAGGGGGATGGAGTATAAAAGGAGAGAAGTCCTGCTACAACTGTACAGGGTATTGGTGAGGCCACACCTGGAGTACTGCGTACAGTTTTGGTCTCCGTATTTAAGGAAGGATATACTTGCATTGGAGGCTGTTCAGAGAAGGTTCACGAGGTTGATTCTGGAGATGAGGGGGTTGACTTATGAGGATAGTTTGAGCAGGTTGGGCCTCTACCCATTGGAGTTCAGAACAATGAGAGGTGATCTTATTTAAACTTATCAGATAATGAAGGGGCTCGACAAGGTGGATGCAGAGAGGATATTTCCACTCATAGGAGAAACTAAAATTAGGGGACATAGTCTTAGAAACATAGAAAATAGGTGCAGGAGTAGGCCATTCGGCCCTTCTAGTCTGCACCGCCATTCAATGAGTTCATGGCTGAACATTCAACTTCAGTACCCCATTCCTGCTTTCTCGCCATACCCCTTGATCCCCTTAGTAGTAAGGGCCACATCTAACTCCTTTTTGAATATATTTAGTGAATTGGCCTCAACAACTTTCTGTGGTAGAGAATTCCACAGGTTCACCACTTTCTGGGTGAAGAAGTTCCTCCGCATCTCGGTCCTAAATGGCTTACCCCTTATCCTTAGACTGTGACCTCTGGTTCTGGACTTCCCCAACATTCTTCCTGCATCTAACCTGTCTAACCCCATCAGAATTTTAAATGTTTCTATGAGGTCCCTTCTCATTCTTCTGAACTCCAGTAAATACAAGCCCAGTTGATCCAGTCTTTCTTGATCGGTCAGTCCCGCCATCCCGGGAATCAGTCTGGTGAACCTTCGCTGCACTCCCTCAATAGCAAGGATGTCCTTCCTCAGGTTAGGAGACCAAAACTGTACACAATACTCCAGGTGTGGCCTCACCAATGCCCAGTACAACTGTAGCAAAACCTCCCTGCCCCTGTACTCAAATCCCCTCGCTATGAAGGCCAACATGCCATTTGCTTTCTTAACCGCCTGCTGTACCTGCATGCCAACCTTCAATGACTGATGTACCATGACACCCAGGTCTCGTTGCACCTTCCCTTTTCCTAATCTGTCACCATTCAGATAATAGCCTGTCTCTCTGTTTTTACCACCAAAGTGGATAACCTCACATTTATCCACATTCTACTTCACCTGCCATGCATTTGCCCACTCACCTAACCTATCCAAGTCGCTCTGCAGCCTCACAGCATCCTCCTCGCAGCTCACACTGCCACCCAACTTAGTGTCATCCGCAAATTTGGAGATACTACATTTAATCCCCTCATCTAAATTATTAATGCACAGTGTAAACAGCTGGGGCCCCAGCACAGAACCTTGCGGTACCCCACTAGTCACTGCCTGCCATTCTGAAAAATACCCATTTACTCCTACTCATTGCTTCCTGTCTGACAACCAGTTCTCAATCCACGTCAGCACACTACCCCCAATCCCATGTGCTCTAACTTTGCACATCAATCTCTTGTGTGGGACCTTGTCAAATGCCTTCTGAAAGTCCAAATATACCACATCAACTGGTTCTCCCTTGTCCACTCTACTGGAAACATCCTCAAAAAATTCCAGAAGATTTGTCAAGCATGATTTCCCTTTCACAAATCCATGCTGACTTGGACCTATCATGTCACCTCTTTCCAAATGCACTGCTATGACATCCTTAATAATTGATTCCATCATTTTACCCACTACCGATGTCAGGCTGACCGGTCTGTAATTCCCTGTTTTCTCTCTCCCTCCTTTTTTAAAAAGTGGGGTTACATTGGCTACCCTCCACTCCATAGGAACTGATCCAGAGTCAATGGAATGTTGGAAAATGACTGTCAATGCATCCACTATTTCCAAGGCCACCTCCTTAAGTACTCTGGGATGCAGTCCATCAGGCCCTGGGGATTTATCGGCCTTCAATCCCATCAATTTCCCCAACACAATTTCCCGGCTAATAAGGATTTCCCTCAGTTCCTCCTCATTACTAGACCCCACGACCCCTTTTATAACCGGAAGGTTGTTTGTCTCCTCCTTTGTGAATACCGAACCAAAGTACTTGTTCAATTGGTCCGCCATTTCTTTGTTCCCCGTTATGACTTCCCCTGATTCTGACTGCAGGGGACCTACGTTTGTCTTTACTAACCTTTTTCTCTTTACATATCTATAGAAAGTTTTGCAATCCGTCTGAATGTTCCCTGCAAGCTTCTTCTCGGACTCCATTTTCCCTGCCCTAATCAAACCCTTTGTCCTCCTCTGCTGAGTTCTAAATTTCTCCCAGTCCCCGGGTTCGCTGCTATTTCTGGCCAATTTGTATGCCACTTCCTTGGCTTTAATACTATCCCTGATTTCCCTTGATAGCCACGGTTGAGCCACCTTCCCTTTTTTATTTCTATGCCAGACAGGAATGTACAATTGTTGTACTTCATTCATGCGGTCTCTAAATGTCTGCCATTGACCATCCACAGTCAACCCCTTAAGTATCATTCGCCAATCCATCCCAGCCAATTCACGCCTCATACCTTCAAAGTTACCCTTCTTTAAGTTCTGGACCATGGTCTCTGAATTAACTGTTTCATTCTCCATCCTAATGCAGAATTCCACCATATTATGGTCACTCTTCCCCAAGGGGCCTCGCACAACGAGATTGCTAATTAATCCTCTCTCATTACACAACACCCAGTCTAAGATGGCCTCCCCCCTAGTTGGTTCCTCGACATATTGGTCTAAAAAACCATCCCTTATGCACTCCAGGAAATCCTCCTCCACCGTATTGCTTCCAGTTTGGCTAGCCCAATCTATGTGCATATTAAAGTCACCCATTATATCTGCTGCACCTTTATTGTATGCACCCCTAATTTCCTGTTTGATGCCCTCCCGAACATCACTACTACTGTTTGGAGGTCTGTACACAACTCCCACTAACGTTTTTTGCCCTTTGGTGTTCTGCAGCTCTACCCATATAGATTCCACATCATCCAAGCTAATGTCCTTCCTAACTATTGCCTTAATCTCCTCCTTAACCAGCAATGCTACTCCACCTCCTTTTCCTTTTATTCTATCCTTCCTGAATGTTGAATACCCCTGGATGTTGAGTTCCCAACCCTGATCATCCTGGAGCCACGTCTCCGTAATCCCAATCACATCATATTTGTTAACATCTATTTGCACAGTTAATTTGTCCACCTTATTGCGGATACTCCTTGCATTAAGACACAAAGCCTTTAGGCTTGTTTTTTTAACACCCTCTGTCCTTTTAGAATTTTGCTGTACAATGCTCCTTTTTGTTCTTTGCCTTGGGTTTCTCTGCCCTCCACTTTTCCTCATCTCCTTTCTGTCTTACCTCAGGGACCGCCATTTAAAACTGAGATGAGGAGAAATGTTTTCTCTCAGGGGGTCATAAATCTGTGGAATTCTCTGCCCCAGGGAGCTCTGGAGGCTGGGTCATTGAATATACTTAAGGTGGAGATAGACAGATTTTTGAGCGATAAGGAAGTAAAGGGTTATGGGGAACGTGCAGGGAAGTGGGGCTGGATCTATGATGAGTTCAGCCATGAACTTATTGAATGGCGGAGCAGGTTCGAGGGGCCAAATGGCCTACTCCTGCTCCTATTTCTTATGTTCTTATGTTTTTAAACATTCCCACAACCGGCACAGTACGGGTTAGATACAGAGTAAAGCTCACTCTACACTGTCCCATCAAACACTCCGAGGGAAGATACAGCACGGGTTAGACAGAAAGATTTAGGCTGGGAGTTCCAGAACTTGTGGTTCAGGCAACAGAAGGCACAGCCATCAGTGGTTGAACAATTATAATCAGTGATGCTCAGGCAGACAGAATTAGATGAGCACGGATATCTTGGGGGCGGGGGTGGGCTGTTATGGGGCTGGAGGAGATTACAGAGCTAGGGAGGGGCGAGGTCATGGAGGGATTTGAAAATAAAGATGAGAATTGTGAATTCATGGCGTTGCTTAACCAGAAGCAAATGTAGGTCAGCGAGCACAGGGGGGTTGGGTGAGCGAGACTTGGTGCGAGTTAGGACATGGTCCGCCGAGTTTTGGATCAACTCTAGTTTATGTCGGGTAGAATGTGGGAGACGTGCATTGGAATAGTCAAGTCCAGAGGTAACAAAGGCATGGATGTGGGCTTCAGCAGTGGATGAGCTGAGGCAAGAGTGGAGACGAGCGATGTTAGAGGTGGAAATAGGCAGTCTTAGTTATGCTGCAGATCTTGGTCAAAAACTCATTTCAGAGTCAAATATGACACCAAGGTTGCGAATAGTCTGGTTCAGTCTCAGACAGAAGTTGGAGAGAGGGATGGAGTCAGTGGCTCGGGAACGGAGTTTGTGACAATGACAATTACAAATATCTGAATATTTCACAGGCTATCATATGCAAAATGTGCGCATGAGTTTTTAAATTAAATCAGTTCCAAAAACGGGTTAACTAATACAGCAATAACAGATTTTCACATCTTATGCAAGACAGTTCAATAAAGGGGAGGTTCAAAGGATTTCAGCTGAGTTTAGAGTGAGACACTGCAGTTAAGTCTACTACAACCACAAGTCATGTACTCAAACGGAGCAAGTTTAGGGTTTTATATGTTACAAGGCGAACTTGGTGAGAAGTGATATCAGTTAGGGTAAGAAAAAGCCCTAAAATGGAACAGTCAGTCATCATCAAAGGCAGTCCCTTGGAATCGAGGAAAACTTGCTTCCACTCCTATAATGAGTCCTTAGGTGGTTGAACAGTCCAATATGAGAACCACAGTCCCTGTCACAGGTAGGACAGATAGTCGTTGCGGGAAAGGGTGGGTGGGACAGGTTTGCCCTCTGCTCTTTCTGCTGCCTGCACTTGATTTCTGCATGCTCTCGGCGATGAGATGCGAGGTGCTCAGCGCCCTCCCGGATGCACTTCCTTCACTGAGGGTGGTCTTTGCCCAGGGACTCCCAGCTGTCAGTGGGGATGTTGCACTTTTTCAGGGAGGCTTTGACCGTGTCCCTGTACCGTTTCCTCTGCCCACCTTTGGCTCGTTTGCCGTGAAGGAGTTCCGAGTAGAGCGCTTTGGGAGTCTCGTGTCTGGCATGCAAATGATGTGGCCCGCCCAGCGGAGCTGGTCGAGTGTGGTTAGTGCTTCAATGCTGGGTATGTTAGCCTGGTCGAGGACGCTGATGTTGGTGCGTCTGTCCTCCCAGGGGATTTGTTGGATCTTGCGGAGGCATCATTGATGGTATTTCTCCAGCGACTTGAGGTGTCGACTGTACATGGTCCACGTCTCTGAGCCATACAGGAGGGCAGATATTACTACAGCCCTGTAGACCATGAGCTTGGTGGCAGTTTTGAGGGCCTGGTCTTCGAACACTTTTCCTCAGGCGGCCGAAGGCTGTACTGGCGCACTGGAGGCGGTGTTGAATCTCGTCGCCAATGTCTGCTCTTGTTGATAAGAGGCTCCCGAGGTATGGGAAATGGTCCACATTGTCCAGGGCCGCGCCGTGGATCTTGATGACTGGGGGGCAGTGCTGTGTGGCGGGAAAAGGCTGGTGGGAGACCTTTTGTCTGACGGATGTTTAGTGTAAGGCCGATGCTTTCGTACGCCTCAGTAAATACGTCGATTATGTCCTGGAGTTCAGCCTCTGTATGCGCGCAGACGCAGGCGTCATCCGTGTACTGTAGCTCGACGACAGAGGTTGGGGTGGTCTTGGACCTGGCCTGGAGGCGGAGAAGGTTGAACAGGTTCACACTGGTTCTGTAGTTCAGTTCTACTCCAGCGGGGAGCTTGTTGACTGTGAGGTAGAGCATGGCAGCGAGGAAGATTGAGAAGAGGGTTGGGTTGATGACGCAGCCCTGTTTGACCCGGGTCCGAACTTGGATTGGGTCTGTGCTGGATCCGTTGGTAAGGATCATGGTCTGCATGTCGTCGTGGAGCAGGCGGAAGATGGTGACGAACTTTTGGGGGCATCCGAAATGAAGGAGGACGATCCATAGACCCTCGCGGTTAATAGTGTCAAAGGCCTTTGTAAGGTCGAGGAAGGCCATGTATAATACCTGGTGCTGTGCCCTGCATTTTCCCTGCAGCTGTCCCGCTGCAAAAATCATGTCTGTTATGCCCCATACAGGACGAAATCCGCACTGTGACTCTGGGCGGAGCTCCTTAACCACAGGGTGAAGACAGTTTGAAAAGGACTCAAGCGACGACTTTCCCAGTGGCTAATAGCAGGGAGATATCTCTGTAGTTACCAGTCGGACTTGTCTCCTTTGCTAAAGATGGTCACGATCATTGCATCTCTGAGATCTCCCAGCTTGCTCTCCTCCCTCCAGATGAGAGAGAGATGAGGTCCTGTATTCGCATCAGTAGTACCTCTCCGCCATACTTCAGTGCCTCAGCCAGGATTCCTTCTGCTCCCGTAGTCTTGTTGTTCTGAAGCTGTCTTATGGCTTTTTCTACATTGTGCAGTGTTGGCGTTTTACTAGGGTAGCTGCTGCAGGATGGAGTCGAGAACACTTGACTCAAAGACAGAGTCTCAATTGAGTAGATCTTCGAAGTGCTCCTTCTAGCGGGCCCTGACTGCCTCGGTGTCCTTGATGAGTGTTTCCCCGTTCTTTGCCAGCAGTGGGGTAACAACATCAATTAATCTCCTCTGATCATGGAGAATTCAAACATTTGACACTGTGTTTGAAACAAAGCTGATTTATTCAATATGTATACAGGATATTAGTCTCCAGCTCAGGTACAGGGGGTATTGAGATCATCAGAAACAAATAATAACTGCCAGAATGAACATGGTTCAGTGCCCAATGCAATCACAGTAAGTCCTGTTCTATTCACTGCTATGGCCTTACAATGGCGGGGCAACTACCCAGCATTAACCACGAGAGTGTTACCTGGACTGGAGAATTTTAGCTCTGAGGAAAGTTTGAATAGGCTGGGGTTGTTTTCTAAGGAAAAGAGGACTTTGAGTTGAGACCGCATTGAGATGTATAAAATGATGAGCGGCCTGGATAGTGTGGATAGGAAGGACCTATTTCCCTTAGCCGAGCGGTCAATAACTGGGGGGCATAGATTTAATGTAATTGGAAGAAGATTTAGAGGAGAGACCTTATTGAGATGTATAAAATGATGACGGGCCGAGATAGAGTGGAGAGCAAGGACCTATTTCCCTTAGCAGTGGGGTCAGCTGTGACTCAGTGGGTAGCACTCTCACCTCGGAGTCAGAAGGTTGTGGGTTCAAATCCCACTCCAGGGACTTGAGCACAAAAGCTGTAGGCTGACACTGCAGTGCAGTGCTGAGGGAGTGCTGCACTGTTGATGAGAGGTTAAACCGAGGCTCCATCTGCTCTCTGGTGGCTGTAAAAGATTTCATGACACTAATTCTATCAAGAGCAGGGGAGTTATCCATGGTGTCCTGGCCAATATTTATCCCTCAACCACGTTGCTGTGTGCGGGTGCTTGCTGTGTGCAAATTGTGCGCAGTGACGGGCGGCCCTGTGACAGAATAGCCTAACACCTGGGCCTCAGCCATAAACCCGAAACCCAATCCTAGTTCCCAGACTTTAACAAGAAACCCTAAAACTAGTCCCAAACCTTAACAGAGAATGCAGTTTACCAAAAAGAAGAAACCAGAATAGAAAGAATCATACTCTTAATTAAAATAATTTAAAACAATGACAATAACTAATCCGAACTCCAGACCCTAACCCTCATAAACCTAAACCCAAAACTTGTAAACACAGACCCCAGCCCCTAACCCAGGACCCTAACCCCCCTAAAATTTAAACCGAACATAAAACATAACAGCCAAAGCCCCAACCCTAACTATGGATCCCGAACCCTAACAGAAAACTGCACAGCCCGCACCACAGCTCTCAAACCCAATCCTAACCCCAGACCCTAGACCCCCAAGACTGAACCCTAACCTAAAACATATTAATGCAGACCCTAACCTCAAGACCTAACTCTAAATGCCCCGAAATCAACCCCTAGCCCTTCCCTCCTCCTCAAGGAAACAGGAACAAAACAGAAATGTGTGTAAAAAGAGGCCAAAGCCGCCCTCCCCCGAGCAGACCAGGAACCAGAAGGATGCACAACAATCAGGGACAACAGACGGTGCAGGGAACCAAACCGGGAATAAAACAAAGCACTGGATTGAATGAAAATGGTAAGAACAAAAACATAACAAAACTAACCCCCAAGCTACAACAAAACCAAAAAGAAATCCACAAATTTAATTTTTTTTTAAATTTATTAAAATGAAAACAACAAAAATTTACCAGAAGGAAGGGGAAAGTGGGATAAAAGAGTTAAAAGAAACAAACAAACTGTCAGTAAACCAAAACATTCGACCCCCACAAAAAGAATCCCAACCCCAAACCATGGACATTGAACCAGGGGAGGCATCACACACTACCCACAAACACTAACAAAAAGAGGGGGGAGCTCCACATTTGTACCTAACAAACAGGGAGGACCAATGAGCACACAGAGACAACACACCAGAGTATAAACAAGATCCATAACACCAGACAAATCAAACAATTAACACCTCATCACTGAGAGGGAGGAGGTTTAAATCGTTTCTTTCCCATCTCCTAGCCCTTCTTGTTCTGACTGACCTGGTGGAAGGTAGGGAGCTCTAAACCCTCCATAACCTCCCCCTGTAAGTTTTTCACTGATACCCTCTGACCCTTGAGCCACCCCCCCGCCCCCCCCACACACACACCTTTGCTTTTCCTGGCCTCTGGTGAAGCCCCATTAAGGGTGAAACATTAGGCCTATGGACTATAATCAGCCACCTAGATGACCGATCGTGAAGTGAGTACAAATCCCCCTGCCCCAAAAACCCCACCTTACTTTTCTCCCCCCACCCTTGGGAGACTTCTTCCTCACTCTCTCCACACTTCCAACCCACCGTGCCGGTCTTTTTCTTTTTTTAAAAAAAAGCCGATCTCTCATTTCCCTTCGTTCTCAACGAAACATGTTCTCCGTATCAGCTCGAATTGTACTGCCATTTAGAGCTAGTAGGATAAGTGTTTGCTGCGGGACTGTGATTACTCTGCTCCCCCCCCTTCCCGCCCCCACCCTACCCAACAGAAAACTATTGCCATCGAACCGCTACGAACAGAAAACTATTGCCATCGAACCGCTACGTACACCCACACCTCGAGTGTCACCTCGAGTCTCATCGCCGAGAGCATGCAGAAATCAAGCGCAGACAGTGGAAGGAGCATGTGGCAAACCAGTCCCACCCTCCCTTACCTTCAATGACTGTCTGTCCCACCTGTGACAGAGACTGTAATTCTCGTATTGGAATGCTCATCATCGGCAGTCCCTCGGAATTGAGGAAGACTTGCTTCCACTCGTAAAACGAGTTCTTCGGTGGCTGAACAGTCCAATACGAGAACCTCAGTCTCTGTCACAGGTGGGACAAAGAGTCGTTGCAGGAAAGGGTGGGTGGGACAGGTTTGCCGCACGTTCTTTCTGCTGCCTGCACTTGATTTCTGCATGCTCTCGGCGATGGGACTCGAGGTGCTCAGCGCCCTCCGGATGCACTTCTCCCACTTAGAGCAGTCTTTGGCCAGGGATTCCCAGGTTTCGGTGGGGATGTTGCACTTTATCAGGGAAGCTTTGAGGATGTCCTTGTAACGTTTCCTCTGCCCACCTTTGGCTCGTTTGCCGTGAAGGAGATCCAAGTGGAGTGCTTGCTTTGGGAGTCTCGTGTCTGGCGCACGCCAATGTGGCCTACCCAGCGGAGCTGATCAAGCGTGGTCAGTGCTTCAATGCTGGGGATGTTGGCCTGGTCGAGGACGATAACGTTGGTGCATCTGTCCTCCGAGAGGATTTGTAGGATCTTGCCGATCCTCGATTGTTCAGTCACCTGAGGACATACTTTTAGAGTGGAAGCAAGTCTTCCTCGATTCCCAGGGACCGCCTGTGACGATGACACACAAGATTTAAGAAAATAAATTTAAAAACAATCAAAGGAAAAAGTGCTTCCTAAATTATCCCTGTCCCTTCCCCCCACGCTGTCCTCCAACGCGGCAAGGACCCTGATCAACCCGCTAAGACCATTAACAATTAAAAGGACATAATCCCTCCTTCCCCATCCTACAACTGAATTACTCATTAAAACAACCCTCATCCAAAAACAGTCATTGCTAAAATAAATAACATAAAACAACAAATAACATTTAAAATCTTAAAAATAAAAATCAGCACATCAAAGTACATAAATTCATCTTCCCAAAAGAAGGTAACACCAACTTAAAATCAACCGCTTTAAAAATCCGGAGACATAGAAACATAGAAACATCGAAAATAGGTGCAGGAGTAGGCCATTCGGCCCTTCGAGCCTGCACCACCATTCAATGAGTTCATGGCTGAACATGCAACTTCAGTACCCCCTTCCTGCTTTCTCACATCTAATTCCTTTTTGAATATATTTAGTGAATTGGCCTCAACAACTTCCTGTGGTAGAGAATTCCACAAATTCACCACTCTCTGGGTGAAGAAGTTTCTCCTCATCTCGGTACTAAATGGCTTACTCCTTATCCTTAGACTGTAAGCCCTGGTTCCGGACTTCCCCAACATTGGGAACATTCTTCCTGAATCTAATAATCCCTTTCCTGGGAACAACAAGATCTCCGCTCCAACCTGCCCCCTCAGCCGCATGTTAAATCCAGGCCGAGGTTTTAATTGGCACTAGGCCCAAAAATAACAATGAATTGACCTGACTACTCGATCCCTAAAAGCCACAAAAAGTAGAGACCACCCTCCACACACAACCTAACTGAGACCCCCCACACAACCTCACAGAGACCTCCCCACACACAACCTCACCGAGACCCCCCTCACAACCTAACTGAGACCTCCCCACACACAACCTAACAGAGACCCCCCACACACAACCTAACAGAGACCCCCTCACACAACCTCACCGAGACCCCCCTCACACAACCTAACAGAGACCTCCCCACACACAACCTAACCGAGGCCCGCAGCAAGACCCTCACCCACTGACTCAGGCCCACCCATTGACTACTTAATCAGAAGCAAACGTAAGTCAGCGAGCACAGGGGTGATGGGTTTGTGGATCCCTTTCAGCTTATTTATCTTAGCCTTTTAACTCTTCAATTTGTTTTGTTTGAGTATCTATTTCTTTATTGTATCAGGCAAGTATTATTACATAAGCTAGTTCTGTTTTTATTTTTATTCTGACTATCGCACCATTCCTCTGTTAGGGGAGTCTTTTTTCTATTAAGAAATCCAAATTGATAATGTTCAGTGTGAAACGGCTGTCAATGGAAAGGGTTAACTCCTTTACAGGTTTGTAAGAAGACCTGATGTCATTATGTGACTTCACGTAACCATCTGAGAGAAAAAAAATCTTTTCATCAGGAAAGGCAGCATTTGATTAAACTCCAATTCAAGTACTTGCCAAAGATATATTTTTAATTGATTTAAAACGAGACCACACATTTGTTTACTGAAATTCAATTTTGTCATCAGCCTCGGTCAATGCAAAGCCAACCATTGTAACTCAGTAGTGTATCGATACATTTCTCAGAAGTCCCAGTGGAACTCTGAGTACGTTTCTCGTGCGTACAATCTTTCTTTAAGACGTCTACGGTTTTTAATATGTCCTCCTTCTGTCAATGAAAGTCCTAATTTAATGGAGTTTTTCTGCCAACTCCACAGGAGTGATTTTTTTTTAGACTGCAGTGGAATTTTTCTCATCATTTAAAATCTCAGAACATTTTTTTTTCTTTCAGCACCTATTTAGTACGTTACTTTTTTTTTGTCTTTTCCGTAACTAGAGGGAAGTCTGTCACGTAGGCTGTGGACTGCTTTTCGTTATCTCAATTGTTCCAGCCTCAAGGTCGTGTTATTTTATTTTTTGAATCCTTTTGAATCCATCTCAGTATTTTCTGTGCCTTCTCTGAATATCTCAAAATCCCGATTCAAACTTTGTAATTCAATAAGGTTCACACTCTTAAACTTCCCACATACAGGACAACACTACGAAGGGTTAAAAAAAACTTTCATTCTGTTTGAAAAAGTGGGTGGAGCTAAAACAAACCACAACTCCCCGGCTTTTTTTTTACCAGTAAAAATCACACAAGCGTTTCTCATTTAAAACAAACGTTCACAAGAGTATCTTTTCTTTCTTATTAATTTTTGGATCCATGATTGATCATCTATCCCTATCTAGCTCTAACTATCCCTACTTTCCGTGTCGCCGCACGGATCTACTTGGGCCTTGAACCCACACAGACACTGGGCCTCGAACCCAGGCAGGCTCTGGGCCTCGAACCTAGGCAGCTTTCCAAGTCGCCGCTTGGTTTGCGTCACCGCGCAATACTTACCTATTCTAAGTTTGAAAGGTATTCACCAGATTGTCCTGGATCTCGTTCAGACACTACCTGAGAACCAGCGAGTGGCTAAACTTTCCTCAGACTTTTGAAACCGGGGGAATCTGGGACAGTATTGAAATCATACTCACTCCAGTGGCCACTTTCCCCTCGTCTCGTCCAAGGCTAGTCTGGCTCTTAATTCGCAAGTTTTCTGCAGTCGTCCGTTGAGATCCCACTTCTGACACCAAATGTAAATGTAGATTCTTTTCTCTCAATCTGGTTCAGCAACATTACTGAAGCGAATACCGTTTGTGCTTTAAACAAAGCAAGCTTTTATTTAAAAAGCAAATCCCGATCGGGGACTTATCAGACAGAAGGAATGCAACTCTGATAGAACGCACCCACTTCCTATGGACAAAGTGACGTTACATTGTAAAGGGACGACGGTTATACATCTTTGGCAAAAGATAACAAGATAGGGCTAGAGTGACATCCTACTCCAGCCTATCCCTTTTGATCCCTCTTTCCCTTTGTCCACTCATAAGCCGACCTAAGTATGGTCTGATTTTAGACAAAGACCTTCTGTTAATTTTTAAGGTTAATAACATGATTTAATAAGACCTTGAGGTTTATCTGCAAGCTGTGGGTTTTGTTTCAATATGTGTTAGTGTTGTAACATTTCGCAATCTCGAGTCTGAGATGTCATGGCTATTCCACCATGAATTCTTTGTTAGCTTATACTGTCCCTATACAATTCCCACGTTCTCAACTTCAATGTCTCTATACATTTTTAAACATTAACATTCCCCCCTTTTATCATTCCATGATAAACCTGGTGACTATTCCAGGAGTATCGCATTCAGCCGTTCGCGCACTCTTTCCTGATCCATATTGTTGTTATTGTCGAGTAGTTCTTTACTTCGTTGGATCATAACTCGGGTCCCCTTGACCACAAGAGGGTTTGCTAACCTTGCCATCATTACTTTACAACAAAGGTTAAGACAACCAACAATAGATAGGATCTCCAAGATCCATCTGATAGTCAATCAAACCAGCTAGATCCTTCTGCTGGTGTGGATAACTTCTTCACCTCCCTTCTTATGTGATCAGCGAGATTGGTTATGTTTTCTGAACTATCAGGAATGTAAGTGCAACATTCAGACCCTATCAGGGCACACGTTCCCCCTTTCTCAGTTAACAGGTAATCGAGGGCCATTCGGTTTTGTAATGCTACGGTCCTTATTGCTACCATTTCAGCTGTGATGCCCTCCAGAGCTTCAGCAGTATTGTATTGGCCCCCCTCCTCTCGTGATAGTTTAGCTCTGAATCCATCTGACAGTCTCAGTTAGGGTTAGTGGAACGGGGCGCAAAGGAACTCCCCCTTTGGAATGTATAGGGAATGTGAACACACCCAACATCTAGAAAAGTTCCCATTTTGCACATAAACATAACACATGTACAAAAAGGTGTTTACATGGAGCTCTCGTCTCTGTCTCCCCTCCCATGCGCCGAAACTGTCATATATCAAGACTATTATACAGACTGTGGCATACAGACACAGTTTCATCTTATGGCTCAGGATTCAGATAAATAGTCCAATTATTTTGCTGATTAAAAGAGTTCAGTTTTCCCGTTTCTCTTCTCAGGTCACCGTCGGTGTAGCTGGCTATCTATCACTACGGGTAAAAGTTCAAACTGGTCCACGTTCCAATTAGGATGCCAACGGCCTTGTTCAGCTATGGAGAAGAGGAAGTCTGGAACAGAAACAGGAGTTATAATAACCAGTAAAATAGGTTCGTTAGAGGGTGGTGAGCTTGCAGTGGTGCAGGTGAACCCAGGCACTTTTCCCCTCAACCTTGGCTGCAGTGGGGGTAGTGAGTAACACTTGAAAAGGCCCCCCACATTGTGGCTCTAATCCCTTCCGAATCCACACTTCCCTGGTGCCAGGAGGGACAATTCGGGCAAAACTGGGAGGTCGAGGTGAGCATCTTGAACCTGGTTGTGAGCTAGTCGCAGAGCCTGAGTCAGAGAAAGAACATAGGTGGTCATCAGTCGAGCTGAGATACCATATCTAGGAACAATTTCCCTCATTAACACCTTAACAACAGTTTGAGCCTTATTGTCCAGGGTAGGGTAGGCTACAATCCATCTGCTAAACACATCTGCTATTACTAACAGATATTTGTAACACTGAACTTTTTGCAACTCAATGTAGTCCAACTGAAATGTCTCAAAGGGCCCTTCGGGTAGGGGCGTTTTACCCCAATCACAGGGGACTCCCTTCCCTGGATTATGTTGCTGGCAAACCAGGCAACGACTACTGATGTTCTGGGTGAGCGCCTGGAGTCTAGTGTGCCACCAAGTAGCCCAAAGTGTATCACTCATGGTCCTTGCTCCACAATGAGTAGCAAAATGCATACATTCAATAACCCATAGAGCCAACTCGTCAGACATGCAAGTCTGTTCCGCGGGAGGAGTCCAGAGTTTAGAAACATTGTCATAAGTACATCCATAATATTTCCACAACAGTTTATCTTTTTCAGGAGCGTCCTCCTGTGCTTTTATAACATCTTGGATGGTTGGCATTGGTTTTTCCGAGGCTAACTTATCCTTCGCAGGATTTTTTTAGTCTGACTCATCATTTTGGGCACTACCATCTGTTGGTCACGAGAGGCCTGTTTAGCCTCTTTGTCAGCACAGTGGTTCCCTATATCAACCGGGGATTTTCCGGTAGTGTGGGCGGTACATTTAACAACGGCAATGTGCTTGGGGAGCATGAGGACTTGCAACAAATCAGATACTAGTTGCTTATGGGATATCTCATTCCCCTGTGAGGTTAGGAATCCTCTATTTTTCCATAATTGTCCGAAATCATGGGCCACCCCAAAGGCATACCTAGAGTCGGTATAGATATTGACTTTGATGTCTTTGGCCAAGATACTGGCTCGGGTGAGGGCGAATAGTTCAGCTTGTTGGGCAGAATAGGCGGTTTCAAAAGCGACAGATTCCAAGACCTGATTCTCCTGGTTTACTGTGGCGTATCCTGAGATTTGTGTGCCTTCTGGATTAATAGAAGATCTTCCGTCAACATACATAATACAGTCTGGATCTTCCATTGGTACATCAACTAAATCTTCCCTGACTGATGTGGCCTCTTGAATTAAAGATAAACAATCAAGCCTGGGTTCTTCCTCATCTTGGGGTGGCTCAGTAAGAAAACAGGCCGGATTAATGGAAGTACAGTGCCGAAAGGTCAGTTAGGATTGTTTAGTAAGTAGATCTCATATCTGCTTTGCCTGGCCATGGTAAGGTGTTGAGTCTGCAGTTTGGCCCAGTAGGGCAGCTACGGAGTGAGAGGTGTTAAGACAACGGTAGCACAGTCTTTCAGAATTGTACAATTCAGTTGAAAGAGCCGGTCATAGAGGGGCCGGCCCAAAGCCGGAGCTTGCAGCAGGGCTGTTTTTAGTTCCTTAAAGGCTTGGACGTCTGCGGTTTCTATTTCAAAGCTGCCTTACTTATTTGTATACGGGGTGAGGTGCTTAGTCATCAGGGCAACGTTAGGGATCCAGGATCTGCAGTAATTGATCATCCCCAATCACTGTCGCATTTGTTTAGCCGTGCTAGGGACTGGAAACTGGCAAATTGGTTCGACTGGGCTAGCCTCCAAAGCACGGTGGATACTCGGTATTGCCTGTGATTTCAGTGGGTACTGTCGGATAAGGGCCAGTCCACATTGCCCTGCACTGGGATCTCAGTCGGATCAATGCGAGTATAACCCACTTGGGAGGGGTCCTCTGCCCACACATGAGGATCCACATAGTCAGGTATGTCAGAGACAGTATGATGCTGCAGAGTCGTTAAGATATTTCTCGGGGTCCCCGTGGAATTGGACTGTTCGGCCATGTTTTACAATTTGCATATCCCGGCTGGTAGGGTCAGCCTCGTCTATAGCCTGGCGCACCATAACTCCCAAATCTTTAGCGTGGTGGGGAGGTAATACTTCACGAGTAATATGTGTTGCCACCATTGGGGGCTGTCCATTTCCAAAAAATCTGCCTTCCCTTCCGGTCCAATCACTCTAGCCCTTAATAGAATTTGCTTCACTTCCCCTTCGTGATCCTGATAAAAGTTCTGCAGGTCCTGATTCTTTCCACTGGGATCTTATGCTAGGGTCACGTGATAGGGTGCCAGAGACCACCACTGAGGGGTTCTAGTGGTATAATACTGCCGCTTAAGCGTTCCCTGTTTTACAATAATCCCATCATCTCCACACTCCAAATGCAACTGGAATTTGCAGAGGAGGTCTCTAGCCATAAAATTACAGTCCAGATTGGTTGTGAAAACAAATCAATGTTCCACCGATTCTTCCTGGTAACCCATTTTAACCGGTTCTGACACTGGGAATATAGAGACTTGTCCCAGGAATCCTGACAGTCCCTGTGTTTCAGTGAAGGCGGGGAGTTTAAGCTTTGATTGTACAGAAGACATGAAGGCTCCCGTATCTATCAAGAAGGGTTGCCACTCATTCCGAATTTTTAACAATATCATCGGTTCGTCATCCAGGGAGGGTCCCTGCACAATCAAGCTACGTAGTCAACACGAATCGCGGGATGGTTGACCAAAGGTGTTGTTCTGGGAGAAGTTAGTGTAAGATCGCTGTCCTCTCCCCCCTTGCCCCCCTCCTCTTCCTCCTCTTCCTTTTTCGTGCTGACGGGAGGGACAATTTCTATTCCAATGTCCTTCTTGCCCACAAATAACGCATCCATCTTGTCTTTCCCAGCCCCAACCTCTTCCCATACCAGGCCGGGGACAGTAGGGCGGTCCGTAATTAGCAGGGCCCGGGCCATTTGGGTGTTTAGTATAACTGTATCCCTGTTTATCCACCCAATCCTGCGTGCATTACTGCGGTTCCAGCTGGTATCCCCTTGGGTCGGGTTTTTGTCCTTCCACCTGAGGCGGCTCTTCCTTTCTAGTCACGTATTCAGTCTTGACCCGGGTTGGGGGCATACCTCCCCCCTCTCCTTTCTTTTCCTGCCAATAATATTTAACCGCCCTTTCCATCTGGGCTTTACTGTTATCTGCCCAATTATTTGTCCGGAGAGCCTGAGCAACCGAATAGGGCAGGCACTGAAGTAGGATAGCGCAGAATTGAGGAGAATCCTCTCCTGCCCTGAAGGCATTATCTCCTGATTGACTTCTGTATATTTCAATAAATCTTTCCATGAATTCATCGGCAGTTTTTTGTCGTTTGGGTTTAGTTTCTAATACTGCGGCCATACTGATGGGCTTCTGAAGAGTCGTGCTGAGAGCATTAACGATAGCGTTTAGGCGATCCTGGACATCGTTTGGGTGAGCAACCACCAATGCATCATGAGTAGCGCGTCCTAGGTGAGTTAGAAATCGGGCATGCTCAGTTGGGCTCAGGGTTTGCTTTACCAGGGCTCACAGGACCCTTGATTCTGCATTATATGCATGTCGAGATCACTCCGTGAAATCGGTGGTCAGGGTTAAGTTGGGTTTGTGGATCCCTTTCAGCTTATTTATCTTAGCCTTTTAACTCTTCAATTTGTTTTGTTTGAGTATCTATTTCTTTATTGTATCAGGTAAGTATTATTACATAAGCTAGTTCTGTTTTTATTTTTATTCTGACTATCGCACCATTCCTCTGTTAGGGGAGTCTTTTTTCTATTAAGAAATCCAAATTGATAATGTTCAGTGTGAAACGGCTGTCAATGGAAAGGGTTAACTCCTTTACAGGTTTGTAAGAAGACCTGATGTCATTATGTGACTTCACGTAACCATCTGAGAAAAAAAAATATTTTCATCAGGAAAGGCAGCATTTAATTAAACTCCAATTCAAGTACTTGCCAAAGATATATTTTTTAATTGATTTAAAACGAGACCATACATTTGTTTACTGAAATTCAATTTTGTCCTCAGCCTCGGTCAATGCAAAGCCAACCATTTTAACTACGTAGTGTATCGATACATTTCTCAGAGGTCCCAGTGGAACTCTGAGTACGTTTCCCGTGCGTGCACTCTTTCTTTAAGACGTCTACGGTTTTTAATATGTCCTCCTTCTGTCAATGAAAGCCCTAATTTAAAGGAGTTTTTCTGCCAACTCCACAGGAGTGATTTTTTTTAGACTGCAGTGGAATTTTTCTCATCATTTAAAATCTCAGAACATTTTTTTTTCTTTCAGCACCTATTTAGTACGTTACTTTTTTTTTGTCTTTTCCATAACTAGAGGGAAGTCTGTCACGTAGGCTGTGGACTGCTTTTCGTTATCTCAATTGTTCCAGCCTCAAGGTCGTGTTATTTTATTTTTTGAATCCTTTTGAATCCATCTCAGTATTTTCTGTGCCTTCTCTGAATATCTCAAAATCCCGATTCAAACTTTGTAATTCAATAAGGTTCACACTCTTAAACTTCCCACATACAGGACAACACTACGAAGGGTTAAAAAAAACTTTCATTCTGTTTGAAAAAGTGGGTGGAGCTAAAACAAACCACAACTCCCCGGCTTTTTTTTTACCAGTAAAAATCACACAAGCATTTCTCATTTAAAACAAACGTTCACAAGAGTCTCTTTTCTTTCTTATTAATTTTTGGATCCATGATTGATCATCTATCCCTATCTAGCTCTAACTATCCCTACTTTCCGTGTCGCCGCACAGATCTACTTGGGCCTCGAACCCACACAGACACTGGGCCTCGAACCCAGGCAGGCTCTGGGCCTCGAACCCAGGCAGCTTTCCAAGTCGCCGCTTGGTTTGCGTCACCGCGCAAGACTTACCTATTCGAACCTATCTTTCCAAGTCGCCGCTTGGTTTGCATCACCGCGCAATACTGACCTATTCTAAGTTTGAAAGGTATTCACCAGATTGTCCTGGATCTCGTTCAGACACTACCTGAGAACCAGCGAGTGGCTAAACTTTCCTCAGACTTTTGAAACCGGGGGAAACTGGAGCAGTATTGAAATCATACTCACTCCAGTGACCACTTTCCCCTCGTCTCGTCCAAGGCTAGTCTGGCTCTTAATTCGCAAGTTTTCGGCAGTCGTCCGTTGAGATCCCACTTCTGACACCAAATGTAAATATAGATTATTTTCTCTCAATCTGGTTCAGCAACATTACTGAAACGAATACCGTTTGTGCTTTAAACAAAGCAAGCTTTTATTTAAAAAGCAAATCCCGATTGGGGACTTATCAGACAGAAGGAATGCAACTCTGATAGAACGCACCCACTTCCTCTGGACAAAGTGACGTTACATTGTAAAGGGACGACGGTTATACATTTTCGGCAAAAGATAACAAGATAGGGCTAGAGTGACATCCTACTCCAGCCTATCCCTTTTGATCCCTCTTTCCCTTTGTCCACTCATAAGCCGACCGAAGTATGGTCTGATTTTAAACAAAGACCTTCTGTTAATGTTTCAGGTTAATAACATGATTTAATAAGACCTTGAGGTTTTTCTGCAAGCTGTGGGTTTTGTTTCAATATGTGTTAGTGTTGTAACATTTCGCAGTCTCGAGTCTGAGATGTCATGGCTATTCCACCATGAATTCCTTGTTAGCTTATACTGTCCCTATACAATTCCCACGTTCTCAACTTCAATGTATCTATACATTTTGAAACATTCACATCCCCATGTGCCCTTACTGACCACTATATTATCTGTCCCCATGAACCATTACTGACCAATATATGATCTGCCCCATGTCCCCTTACTAACCATTGTATTAACTGTCCCCATGTACCCTTACTGACAATTGTATTATCAGTCCTCATGTACCCTTACTGACCACTGTATTATCTGTCCCCATGTACCCTTACTGACCATTGTATTATCAGTCCTCATGTATCTTTACTGACCATTGTGTGATCAGTCGTCATATATCTTTACTGACCATTGTATTATCAGTGCCAATGTATCCTTACTTAGCACTGTACTGTCAGTCCCCATGTATGTTACTGACCTTCACTTAGAAATCTATACTTCCATTTGTTTTATTTCACTTGTGTTACCCCGAGAAGTGAATTGAAAATCTGAAATTACAGAGTTATTTTACATCTCAGCAATAATAGAAACTGCCTAAATGAAGCTGCTCCCTTCACATGCATGCTGTGATTCTGTGGAATTAACTATTTCTGCTTTTACCAAAAGTGCTTGGTTTTGGATAAAGTTATTTGATCTGAAAGCCACGTTGCTTTTAAGATATTTTGCAATTGAAAGTGATGCAAAGAAAAGGTTCGGACAACTTGTTTATTCAGTGATGTGATTAATATCCTTCAGTGTGCAGTTTAATTGTCTCACTGGAGAGTTCCTTCAGGCTATAAATAGGGATTTTTTTTCAGTCTGTACAGCAACGTTTGACTGAAGTTGTTGTCTAAAATGAACAGTGTTAATTGGAGCTCACAGAAAGTCAAATCATGTTCTGGGAGATTCCAAGTGAGCTTTGGATCTTGTGGGCATTTTTCAATGTAGAACGTATTTATTACCCGCTCCTCGCTGCTGTTGGTGTTCCTGGTGAGTCCTTCATCTGCAATTAATTATGTAACCCATGTTTCACTGTATTTTTTGTCCTTGTCCTTTAGTTCTCGTTATTAATTGTATTCAATTTAAACCTCTTGTTCTGTGTCTGGCAATGCAAAGAAGTTTCTGTCATGTAATGTTTGATCATTTGTTAATTCGCTGCTCCCAGTTCAATGAACAGTATGTTGTTTCCACAATTTAAACCTCTTGTTCTGTGTCTGGCTATGCATGGAAGTTTCTGTCATGTAATGTTTGATCATTTGCTGATTCGCTGATCCCAGTTCAATGAACAGTATGTTGTTTTCACAAACTAAATCTCTTGTTCTGTGCCTGGCAATGCACAGAAGTTTCTGTCATGTAATGTTCGATCATTTGCTGACTCGCTGCTCCCAGTTCAATAAATAGTGTGTTGTTTCCACAACTTGCTTCCAGTGATAGTGGTTTACAGGATTTGACAGAAATTTTATGTTATTGACATAAGATATGTTAGTGAACGATTATATTATTGAACAGCTTGCAGTCAGCTTGCTGCACTGATGCCCAGTGTTGGATAATAAATATGTGTTCAGAGGTAACAAATGTTGCAAAGACCGCTGGTTATTGTTAATGACACTGATCTGTGGAAATCAGCGTTGAGAGATCCTTCACAAATACACTGAGATATGAGACATTATTCACTAATGATTCAGCTATAGACAGTTGTCGTAATTTCCACCACCTCCCGCTCTGCCTCACAGTCACTAATTCCAGATGGTCAGGACAGGGTTAAAACTGTAATACGTCTTCCAGTAAAATGTTTATTCAGTTGTGTTTGAATTGATTTATTTCCCTTGTTCAGCCACAGTTCAGGAGATCTCGGTGTGGGCCGCAAGATAGCAACTATTCAAAATGTAGCACTATATTGTGATATATATTGAAATTTCCAGTCTCAAACTCTTTCTGTCAACTGGAAGTCTGTAACGTTCTCATACCAGGTGACAGGCAGCTGGTTGACACGGTTCCAGCTGTAAACAGACACGTTCGAAAATCTTCTGTGACATCATATAACATGGGTCATCATCAGTCTATTGTAAAGTGACAGTCCCTTCTTTAAAGATTATTTTCAATATTGTTGGAACGTGTACTTTCAATACAATGGTTGTAAAGGTTCCGATTTCGACACATAACACAATTCAATTCATCTTCTTCAGCCTTCAACACAACTGCAGTAACCTCGCCAAAGACTCCATTCCCCTCTCTGGCCACAGATTGCATTCGCCACCTTGGCCACAGACTCCATTCCCCTCCCTGTCACGAACTCCATTCCTTTCCTTGGCGACAAACTCCATTCCATCCCCTGGCCCACAACTCCATTCTCCTCCCTGGACACAGATTCCATTCCCCTCGCTGTCCACATACTACATTCCCATCCCTGGACAATGACTCTATTCCCCTCAATGGACGCAGGCTGTACACAAACTCGCGGCTTCTTGTGCTGAATTATTGCTTCCTCTGACTTGGATATGGCGTGATATCAGAGTCTCATTCTGAGCTTTACCCACCGGCAAAAGTCCAAAACATTAATTCTTCAGTCATGACCCAGCACCCTCACATCACATCCACCGCTTCACTCACTTCCTGTCACAACACCCAAACATCCCATCCACTGGTACATTCAGTCCAGAGCCAAAACCCACACTTTCAATCCATTGGTACATTCAGTCCTTGTCCCGACACCCACACGTCCCATATATTGGTACTTTCAGTACCTGTGCCAAACATCACACGTCGCATCCGCTGGTGTAATCAGTCCTGACCCAAACAGCACACGTCCCATCCGATGATTTCATCAGTCCTGACCCAAACACCACACGTCCCATTGGATGGTTCATTTAATCCTGACACATTTCACACAAAATTCTTTGAGACAGCTGTTGTTACTCTCAATCTGAAATATAAATTCCCTGTTTTTCTCTTTCTTGCAGTGAACTTAGTGACGATAATGATCCTATCTCGAGGAAGGTGCGGTCTCTCCAAGTGTGTCAGCCGTTACCTGGTGGCAATGGCAGCGGCAGATCTACTGGTCGTTATACTCGACCTGATATCCAGGCAGATTCCTATTCGTTATTGGACCGCGTTTGAGTTCATGTGGAAGATTAAAGTGTGTAATATCCATGCCATCCTGCTTTACGCAGTCACAGACTGTTCCGTCTGGTTCACAGTTGCTTTTACCTTTGATCGATGTGTAGCCATTTGTTGTCAGAACCTCAAAACCAAATATTGCACCGAGAAAACGGCGACTGTGGCTGTGGCAACATTGACTGCGCTGTTCTGTGTAAAGAACACTTTCTGGTACTTTATGTATGGAGGTGTGTATTATATTTCCAATCGTCCCTGGTTTTGTTTTGTTGGACTGGAAGTCTCTGAGTCACTATCATGGGCAGTAATTGAATTCCTTCATTATATTATAACACCATTTATTCCATTTGTTCTGATCCTTCTGCTCAATGCTTTAACTGTCAGACACGTTTTAGTGTCGAGCAGAGCCCGTAGGAGACTCCGGGCCCACAGCAGTGGGGAGAGCCCCAGTGACCCAGAGATGGAGAAGCGAAGGAAATCCATCATTTTACTCTTTGTTATATCCGGCAATTTTATTTTGTTATGGGCAATGTTTCTGTTGTATTCTGTGGTTAAACGATTGTATTTGTTAAAACTTATTCCTCTATATCTACCTGAATATGTGCAGGAAATGGGATTTATGCTTCAGCTCCTGAGTTGCTGCACCAAGACATGTATTTATGCCGTGACCCAGACGAAATTCAGAGAGGAGTTGAAGAATGTGGTGAAATATCCCTTTACTGTTATTCTTAAATGCATTAAATAATAAGAATCAAACAATGTGTTGGGCGTGTATTCTGCCCAATCCCCTCATTTCTCTGATACACACACAGTGAGGCCTGTTTTCATCATTCACCGCCCGGCTTCAGCGACTAACAAAAATGATAGAGGTGGGGAAGTCCACGGAGATCAGTCCCGCTGGACTCCTGCAGGTTTTATCCCCGCTAAGACGTTTGGTGCGGCCTGGGACGGATTTTTTAAGCTCCCGACTGCCAGGCTCGTGTTAGATGTGTTTACCCAAAGGGAGCAGCTCGGGGAAGGTGGCTCTGTTACTGCACAGTCCTCGGGTGGAAGGGCCGCTCAGTCCCCAGCACTCCCAGGGAACGTTGGGGGGAAATGGCCTGGGACCAAACAACAGCCAGGGAGAGAAGGTTTCAAAGGCTCAAAGGTCAGTGCTTTCATCCCTTTGCAGGCTCCTTGTGTTTTTCACCCAGTGGGGTTTAACCTGAGCAGCCCCAGCGCCTGCTGATAGCGACGTATCCTTGTTTCAGATAATCTACCTTTGGGATTAAAGGTTCTCCTGCAGACGGAGTATATCCCAGTAACATTCACCATTGCAACGTTCCTTTGTAAGTTTGCCTGAACAATGCGGTGATCTGCAGGATGAAGTGTTCCCCGCACACACTCGACACACATTAAACTCAGCTCCTCCTCACTCTCTGTAAAATCTCCGAGCTCAACATAGCCCATAATATGCAGTGTTCAGGGAGGGTGGTAACGAGCTTTGTTGCTAGTTATTGCAGTATGTGTGATGTAATAAAGCGAGGAAACTTGCATGACACTGTGCCTGAGCATTGTGACATCACAGACCTGCCCTTCTGACCACGCCCTGGTCTGTGGTTGACCCAGAGTCGCATTTCAGACATCCCATATCTTTCACACATCATCTTACATCGAGTTACTTAATGTCTGCAGCACAGAAATAGGCCATTCGGTGCTCGCGGCTGCAAACTGGTCTGAGGCGGTTCCCCTGAGGTTTCCCTGGGGGTGCTGGAAGTTAGCAGCCCGTCTGCCTGTGGACTGCAAATTTACAGAGCGATCTTCCCCACCCCGACCCTTTCGGCCCAGCAGAGCATGCCAGACTTTACTCCATCATTACGTCATGATCCGAAACGGACTTCACAAAGAGAGTGGTAAACTTGGGAACGTAGAGAAAGGTGAGATTCAGTGGTAAGTCCGGGGTTAGTCTGGCTGAGTATTAGCTGTAAGAAGGGAAATTTAGTTTAACGTTTTGAATTGATCTTAGAACTTTAAAAACAGAAGTTAGCAGAAACTGCCTGTTAGTGGTAGTTAACTATCAGTCAGCTGTAAGTGTTAGTCTTAAATATGTGCTAATTACTGCGAGAAATGGGCATGGAGCTGAGACAGCACTTGTAACTTGTGTGTGGCTCCAAAGGTATAAAACTAAAGACTAACTGCTGATTCACAGTGTGATCTGCACAGTGATATTAAACGGAATTTGGTGAAAGTTGGTATAATAACACTGGTTGAAGGGTACTGCTTTGGCCTCCAAAATACAGTAGGTAGATGAACGTTTGGTGAGTATTACCTTTTTTCTCGAAGCTTAGTCTAAACTAAGACCTGGGAGCAATAACAATACTTTATTAAATTAATAATTCAACTATATAAACTAATTAATTAATATCATTATAATAAAACATTTGAATAAAAATTAAGTAGTTAAATTAATTCAGTGTGTAAATAAGCAAATAAACTTATAAAAAATAACTAAAGATGGCAGGGCAGGCAATGAGTCGAGACTGTAATGTGTGTGAGTTTGTGGACATCAAATCTGTCCCACATTCCCACATCTGCAGGAAATGTCGATGCTTTACTGTCTCTGGCTCAGGGTAATTGGGCTGGAGTGCGAGTTCGACACTCTCTGAAACACTCAGGATAAGTGATTTAATCCAGAAAACAGTCACATCCCACAGAAAGGAGCAGGTTCAGGAAAGTCCGTGGCTGATTGGGTGCCGTGTAGCGAGAACTGAGGAGAGGCTGAGAATGAGACACAGCTCCTGTCCAACAGGTACTATATACTCATTACCTTTCACGATAAGGATAAAGATTGCGTGGAGCACAGCCACAATACATACCAATGTACGTGGCTCAGAAAGTTGTTCACAGGCAGAGATAGGTAGAAATATTAAACAATTACTTTGCATCAGTATTTATCAGGGAGACAACACAGGTGGACATGACATCGGATGATATTAGAAATGAAATAACTGCATTTAAAATCACAAGAGGAAAATATTATATAAAGTAATCAAACCGAAAATGGATAAAATGCCGACTTTGGACGAATTACATCAAGGGAAGAGATAGCAGAGGCATTAATAAACATATTTAATACTTCATTAGAATAAGGTGCAGTGCCGGAGGATTGGCAGATACCTAATGTAATATCTATTTTTAAGAAGTGAGGTAGAACGTGTCTGAGGAACTATAGTCCAGTCTACTTAACGTCGTTGGGAGGAAAAATAATGGATTCCCTACTAAAGGAGAAAGTGGAAGAACAACTAAAAACCAAACATGAATAGTCAGCATGGATTATAAAAGGGAAAGTCTTGAATTGAACAAATTCTTTGAATTTTTCGAAGAGGTAACAGATAGCGTAAACTAACATAATGTAGTAGATGTAATTTATCTAAATTTCCAGAGGCCTTCAATAAGATACCCCATAATAGACTGAAAGTGCAGATCACAAATCGTAATTACAATTAATAATAATAATTGGGATGTTTTAAAATGCAATTAACACAATTTTAAAATGGATCCCACAGCCTGTTTTTCAGTCTGTGGGAAGCATGTGTGGGATGCCTTCCGCAGAGGGTCAGATGTTCCAATTCATAGACCAAAGGCCTAGGGAGTTGGGCACAGACACAGATAACATAGAATTTGAATTCTATACAAGATACAAGTTAAATAAAAAGAATCATAACAACATGTAACCTGAATTACCAATTAAAGCATATAGAGGCCAGATTAGAGGAAGCAATGTACCAGATAATCATGTATTGATCAATCAGCACGTATTAATTGTAACTTGTGTCATTACATAATGCTATAATCTGAAACTGTATACAATAAGATGTCTCTGGCAGTTTCTCTGAGCATTCCTTCAAGGATAGCTCCCATGCCGGCTTGTATCTTTTATTAATAAAAACTGGATTTACTTTAAGGCTAACGGACTCCGAGTGGTGGTTTGAAGTTAACGCTAACAACTTGGCAGAGTCAGCAGGATCTACTGGACGGTCAGATTAGACTCAAAAAGCCAAACCAAACTAACAACAAGTGAGTAGAGAATTACCTGGAGAAATTCTCGTCCCAAAGTAACCAGATCCAACGAATCTGAGGTAGCGTCCATGCAGCCAGTAAATCCAGTTGAGGGGTGCGTCAGGACACTATAAGTAAATACTGTAAGTGTCGGTCGAATAAATATGTATACGGGATATCGGGGGAAAAGCCTCGGTGTAAATAGTTCCGCATAAGTAAAGGCGGAAAAACAGCACTAGGTAAAAAGCCTCGGTGTAAATAGTTCCGCAAAAGTAAAGGCGGAAAAACAGCACTAGGTAAAAAGCCTCGGTGTAAATAGTTCCACTTAAGTAAAGATGGTAAAACGGGAACTGGGGAAAAAGCCCCGGTGTTAGAAATGGCAAAGGAATCTGCCGAGGCCCTTGGAGGGCTGAGGTATAAACTACCAGAAGAGTTTCTGAGAGATAAATCTGAAAAGGTTAAAAGATGGTTAAGGCAGGATATGATGAAGGAAAAAAGATAATTTTAACAGCCGGAAAGATGAATAGAAAGATACCCGAAGATGAGATGGACAGAGAAAGTGACAAAAAAGAACAGGATGTAAGTATAAAAATAGATATAGATGACAGAAGGGAATGGACAGAGGAATTTGACCCAAATTTGTATCCCACACTAACAGGGTTATGATTAGGAGCCGAGGAAAATAAAGGATTGATTGGGGGCCCGAAGGCTTGCTTAGTAGATATTTTTCGGAAGTCCATAACAAAAACTGTTAGTGACTATCTTAAATGAAGTATGGATCCAAAAATAGAGAGGGCCAAACAATAAGCTTTGTTGAATGAAGAGAGACTTTTGTGAATGTCTGTCTTTGAATGAAAGTGCTTGTGTGATTTTTGACTGCGGAATATCTGAGGTGGGAATTAATGAATTTTTCAGGTGTATGAAAGCCTGCTTCAGAAAGTGGTGGAGCTGTCTGTTGTTTTGGCCCCACCCACTTTTTCAGACAGAGTGATTTTTTTTTAACCCTTTGCAGTGTTGTCCTGTATGAGGGAAGTTTTAAGAAAGTGTGAACCTAGAATTGAATTACATTTTAAGTTAGAAACCGAGGTGTGGATTTATTCAGATGACATATTATGGAGCGAGGAAATGCACAAATGATAGGTTTGTTGAGCAAAAGATAAAAGATTCGTGGTCCTGTTGTTTTTTTTTTAATTTTGACACGCTCACTTGTCAAAAGAAAATATGTAATCATTGATTAGATTTGTTTGAAAGACAATAAATTAAGTCTAGGAATGAGATAAAGAACGGAGAAGGGAAATTGTAATGCCTTAAAAAAAGGAGCCTGCATGGGTGTCTCAAGGCTGAGGGCTGGGGAAGTACGCCCCCATATTCCTTTGTGTAAAATCTTGATGCGAAAGCTTCTAGCTCAGTAAAAATATTTGTAATTAAAAGATAGGCAATACAATATTTGAATTGGGATTTTGAGATATTTCAGGTGATTCTCCTTGATAAACATTTTGGTTGCATTGGAAAATCTTGCGTTTGGAAGACTTTTAATAAAAGTAAACATACTGAGTCAGAAGCTGAAGCTTAAAAAGATGAAATTTATGAGATAATGTATCACAAAATTGAAGTTACAGCGCAAAAGATTAGAGTTTTTGATGTTCAGCTTCTAAAACAGAAGTTAGGCACGTAATTATAAAAAAGTACTTTGCATTCTGTGATCTGTGAATCACTATAAGCATAAATGATAAGTCTGATTAAAAAAAATTATCACCATGTTTGATATTTCATAATCCAACAATAAATACAAATACTACAAAAGGGGAGCAGAAATTAGGATGGAAGCAGTGAAGAGTTAATTTTGTTGTGAAGATTTCAGGTACCACTGTTTAAGAAAATACAAAACAAAATGAGATACATTTAAAATAAAAATTTAAATCTGACCTCTTAAGAAAAAAATAAATAAAACTATAATGTTTGGAAACAATATAGAAATACCTTCAGGGATCAGATCAAACTCCTGGGCAAGTGGAGAGCTATCTACGAAAGTGTAAAGGAATTTTGAAAAAAATTAAAAGTTATAACGGCAGGATTTAGCAGTTTGGAACAAATGAAAATATAAGTTGAACTTGTGACTTCAGACATGGTGGTTGAAGAACCAAAGAAAGTGAGACGTAATAACTTTGAAACTGGAACATTTGAGATAACGGAAAGCAGCTATCAAAGCCTATGTGCTAGGCTCTGTTCTAGTTATGAAAAATACATTTGAGATAACGGAAAGCAGGATTGAAAGTAAATCCCAAAAAAGCACAAATCGGACAAGCTGTGGTACAGTACCTGATACACGAAATATCCCAAGGAACTCGGACCATGTCCAATGACAGGAAGGAGGACATTAGGATTATGCCCCAACCAAAACCAGTCTGAGGGGTTTGTAAGGTACTGGGGTTCTTTGGCTATTGTAGGAATGTTGTGCCTAACCACAGCAATTGCAGAACCAATACAGTGGCAAGTGAAAGGAAAATCCGGTTAAATGGAAAGGGTAAGACTCGAACTAAAACCTGGAATATCCAGGATGAGTTTTATCAACAGAATATAAACGTGATCATCACCGTCATTCAGATTCTACAAGGACAAGCTACAAGGCCGCCCCAAGGGGGCCCAGAAGCATTTAACCACAGCGGAGGGTACAGCAACTACGTAAAGCAGCCTCTAGGGGGCGGCATCTAAGTGTCAGGAAAGTTTGTCTTCAAGCCACAAGATAAGTGTGTAAAAAATGTTACCTGAATATTGTAAACCAGGGGAATTAACCTTGGGAAATTGCGTGGTAGTTAAACCTGGAACAGAAGTAATGTTGTTATTTGACAATGTGCAGCATGAAATTTTACCCGTGAGCATAAATTAATCAGCCCTATACCTGCCAGAAAAAAATAGCCACATGACTAAAGCGTTGTAAACACGATTGCTAGACACAATCCTGAGAATAGCTAGTGACACATCAGGAGCAAGGGAGTAACACAAGAAGCTGAGACACAAAGAAGGAGGACAGAGGAGATCTATAGCAAATGACATATTAACTTTACAGGGACATTTCTAGTAGATGCACCAGATATACAGGCGATCCAGGCAGGTGTAGATAATTTGAGGGGAACAACGGAGGTACTAATCAGGAAACAAGCCAGGATTGCGATAGAATCTTCAGAGTTAGGATCTAAAACATCAAAAAAAAATGCTAGAGGGTGTATCCATATTGGAAGGCCATGCACGAACAATTAACGAGCAAAATAAGCAGGAATTGAGAGGACGATGCCGAGGACAGGAAAAGAGACACATGTCATGCCTATGGGAGATGGATGATTGGTCAGGTGAGACACAATATGGATCAGATACAAAGCGGGCGAGTTACAGGTTCAATAAATAGTACCTAGTTGAAAGAAATGGCACAGCACATTGGGCCATTAGATGCATGCACCCTGAAACATAGAAACATAGAAAAAGGTTGCAGGAATAGGCCATTCGCCCCTTCAAACCTGCACCAACATTCAATAAGATCATGGTTGATCATTCACCTCAGTACCCCTTTCCTGCTTTCGCTCCACACCCCTTGATCCCTTTACCATATCCAACTCTCTCTTGAATATATCTAATGAACTGGCATCAACAACGTTCTGCGGAAGAGAATTCCACAGGTTCACAACTCTCTGAGTGAAGAAGTTTCACCTCATCTCGGTCCTAAATGGCTTATCCCTTGTCCTCAGACTGTGACCACTGGCTCTGGACTCCCCCAACATCGGGAACATTCTTCCTGCATCTAACCTGCCCAGTCCCATCAGAATTTTATGTTTCTGAGGACCCCTCTCATTCTTCTAAACTCCAGTGAATACAGACCCAGTCGATCCTATCTCTCCTCATATATGAGTCCTGCCATTCCGGACATCAATCAGGTGAACCTTCGCTGCACTCCCTCAATAGCAAGAAAGTCCTTCCTCAGATTAGAACAAAACTGAATACAGTATTCCAGGTGAGGCCTCACCAAGGCCCAGTACAGCTGCAGCAAGACCGCTCTGCTGCTATATTCAAATCCCCAAGATATGGGGCCAACATGCTATTTGCCTTCTTTCTGTCTGCTGCAGCTGCATGTCAACGTTCAATGACTGATGTACCATGACACCCGGATCTCGTTGCACTTCCTCTTTTCCTAATCTGCCGCCATTCAGATAATATTCTGCCTTCGTGTTTTTGCCACCAAAGTGCATAAGCTCACATTTATCGTTATTACACGACATCTGCCACGCAATTGCCCACTCACCTAACCTGTCCAAGTCACCCTGCAGCCTCTTAGCATCCTCCTCACATATCACACCGCCATCCAGCATAATGTCATCTGCAAAATCGGAGATATTATACGCAATTCCTTCATCTAAGTCATTGATGTATATTGTAAATTGATGGGGTCCCAGCACTGAGCCCTGCGGCACCCAACTAGTCACTGCCTGCCAATGTGAAAAGGACCCGTTTATCCCGACTCTGTCAAGCAGTTCTCTATCCACATCAATACATTACCTCCAATGCCATGTGCTTTGATTTTGCACACCAACCTCTTGTGTGGGACCTTGTCAAAAGTCTTTTGTAAGTCCCACTACACCACATCCACTGGTTCTCCCTTGTCCGCTCTGCTAGTTACATCCTCACAAAATTCTAAACAATTTGTCAAGCATGATTTCCCTTTCATAAATCCATGCTGATTTGGACCGATCCTGTTCGTGCTTTCCAAATGTGCTGCTATTTCATCTTTAATAATTGATTCCAACATTTTCCTCACCACTGATGTCAGGCTAACTGGTCTGTAATTACCCGTTTTCTCTCTCTCTCCTTTTTCAAAATGTGGTGTTACATTCGCTACCCTCCAGTCCATACGAACTGATCTAGAGTCGATGGACTGTTAGAAAATGATCACCAATGCATCCACTATTTCTAGGGCCACTTCCTTAAGTATTCTGGGATGCTTCATCAGGTCCAGGGGATTTATCGGCTTTTAGTCCCATCAATTTTCCGAACATAATTTCCCACAAAAAAGGATTTCCTTCAGTTCCTCCTTCTCACTAGCCCCTCGGTCACGTACTATTTCCAGAAGGTTATGCGTGTCTTCCTTCGTGAATGCAGAGCCAAAATATATGTTCAACTGGTCTACCATTTCTTTGTTCCCCATTATAAATTCACCTGGATCTGACTGCAAGGGACCTACGTTTGCCTTCACTTATCTTTTTCTCTTCACATATCTATAGAAGTTTTTTTCTTCCCAGCAAGCTTCCTCTCATACACTATTTTCCTCCTCCGAATTAAACGCTTTGTCCTCCTCTGCTGAATTCTAAATTTCTCCCCGTCCTCAGGTTGATGCTTTTTCTGACCAATTTATATGCCTCTTCCTTGGATTTAACACTATCCTTAATTTACCTTGTTAGTCACGGTTGAGCCACCTTTCCCGTTTTATTTTTTACTCCAGACAGGGATGTCCAATTGTTGAAGATCATCCATGAGATTTTAAATGTTTTCCATTGCCTATCTGCAGTCAACCCTTTAAGTATCATTTCCCAGTCTATTCTAGCCAATTCATGTCTCATACCATCGAAGTTACCTTTCCATAAGTTCAACACCCCAGTCTCAGAATTAATTGTTTCACTCTCCACCTTAACAAAGAATTCTCCCTTATTATGGTTACTCTTCCCCAAGGGGCCTCGCACAACAAGATTGATAATTAGTCCATTCTCATTACACATCAAGCAGTCTAGGATGGCCAGCCCTCCAGATGGTTCCTCGACATATTGGTCGAGTAAACCATCCCGAACACACTCCAGCAAGTCCTCCTCCACCGTATTGCTACCAGTTTGGTTAACCCAATCTATATGTAGATTAAAGTCGACCATGATAACTTCTGTACCTATATTGCACACATCCCTACTTTCTTGTTTGATGCTGTCCCCAAACTCACTACGATTGCTTGGTGATACACAACTCCCACTAGCGTTTTCTTCCCTTTGATATTCCGCAGCTCAAACCACACAGAATCCACGCGAATGTCCTTCCTTACTATTGCGTTAATTTCCTCTTCAACCAACAATGCCACCCCACCTCCTTTTCCTTTCTGTCTATCCTTCCTGAATGGTGAATATCCCTGGATGTTGCATTCCCAGCCTTCGTCACCCTGGAGCCATTTCTCCGTGATGCCAATACATCATATTCATTAATTGCTGCCTGTGCAGTTAATTTGTCCACCTTATTACGAATACTCCTCGCATCTAGGCACAGTGCCTTCAGGCTTGTTATCTTAACACACTTTGTCCCTTTAGAATTTGGCTGCAATGTGGCCCTTTTTGATTTTTGCCTTGGGTTTCTCTGCCCTCCACTTTTACTTTTCAGCCCCCATTTTACTTCCCTCTGTCTCCCTGCATAGGTTCGCATCCCACTGCCATATTAGTTGAACCCCTCCCCAACAACACGAGCAAACTCTCCCCTGTGGACATTGCTTCTGCCCAGGTGCAGAGCGTCCGGTTTTCACTGGACCCAGCTCCCCCAGAACCGGTTCCAATGTCCCAGGAAATTGAACCCCTCCCTTCTGCACCACACATTCATCTGAGCTATCCTGCGATTCCTACTCTGACTAGCAGGTGGCAGTGGTAGCTATCCTGAAATTGCTACCTTTGAGGTCCTATTTGTTAATTTAGCTCCCAGCTCCCTAAATTCAGCTTGGACTTCCTCAGACAGAGTGAGTCAGACTCAAATACAAACACATAAAGAGCTCTCTTAAGACAGAGAGTGAGAGGCACAGAAACATTGCATAATCCCATTTCTTTGTCAGTTGAGAATGTTATAAAATTATCGACATGGACAGATTCAACAGAATACATTCGGATATAACTGAGCAGGATGGGAGGAAATCGCTTTGAATTTAAAGATTTACCAGGAGTGGGGTATCGAACCCACGCAGCTATTCACCCATTGGATTTTATGTCCAACGCCTAAACCACTCGGCCATCCTGGTTTTGTCAGCATTCGGATTTTGTCTCTGTGAGAATCTGGGCTGCAGATCCACTCTCACAGACATAGGTTTTCAATGAGCATTTTCAAATATTTATCATAATATTGACACAGGGGCAACTCTCCTATTATTTTTTGAGCAAAGCTCTGGGAACTTTCACATCCACCCGATGGTGCA
Organism: Pristiophorus japonicus; assembly: GCF_044704955.1. Classification (NCBI taxonomy): domain Eukaryota; kingdom Metazoa; phylum Chordata; class Chondrichthyes; family Pristiophoridae; genus Pristiophorus; species Pristiophorus japonicus. The sequence continues at coordinate 44,112,670 of NC_091999.1, forward strand.
GACGGAGCTTCAATTTAACATTTTATCCAAAAGTCAACAGCTTCAACAATGCAAAATTCCCCAAATACTGCATTTGAGTGTCAGCCAAGATTATATGCTCAAGTCTCAGGAGTAGGACTTACACACACAGCCTCCTGATTCAGTCGAGAATGCTGCCACTGAACCAAAGCTCACATCCGTATTACTTTCCCCAAGTCTTTTTATAAAGTTCCAGGACACATCAAAGTAATATTCAACATTTTGAAAAAGCTTCATCCTCGTCGGGGAATTGAACCCCGACCTCGCGCGTGACAGGGAGGGATACTAACTACTACACTAACGAGGAACTGACGGGTATTTATTTTGTCAGTGCAGGAATCGAGCTGTGAACAGAAATGGACACCATGAGAAGTCGACAGGCACATTGAGAGACAGAGACAAACCGACAAACAGGGCGAGATAGAAACAACGTGAGACAGAAAGTATGAGACTGAGAAGGAGAGGCAGACTGAGTGAGAAAAAGACTCAAACACACACATATACAGAGGTGTGTGTGTGTGTGCTCTATAAAAAGAGAGAGGGAAAGAGTGAGAGAAAGACAGTGACAAATAAAGTGACAAAGAGAGAGACAAAGAGGGAGACAGATAGAGAGAAAGACAGATATAGAGAGAGATAGAGACAATAATTCGGTTCTGTCCATACAAAGGAAGACACAGAAAACCTTCCAAATGTACTCGGGGACTGTGAGTCTAGTGAGAATGAGGAACTGAAAGATATCCTTATTGGCGGGAAATTGTGTTATGGAAATTGATGGGAATAAAGGCCGATAAATCCCTGGGTCCTGATAGTCTGCATCCCAGAGTACTTAAGGAAGTGGCCCTAGAAATAGTGGATGCATTGGTGATCATTTTCCAATAATCTATCGATTCTGGATCAGTTCCTATGGACTGGAAGGTAGCTAATGTGACGGCACTCTTTTAAAAAGGAGGGAGACAGAAACCGGGTAATTATAGACCGGTTAGCCTGACATCAATAGTGGGGAAAATGTTGGAATCAATCATTAAGGATGAAATAGCAGCCCATTTGGAAAGCAGTGACAGGATCGGACCGAGTCAGCATATATTTATGAAAGGGAAATCATGCTTGACGACTCTTCTGGAATTTTTTGAGGATGTAACGAGTAGAGTGGACAAGGGAGAACCAGTGGATGTGGTGTATTTGGACTTTCAATAGGCTTTTGACAAGGTCCCGCACAAGAGATTGGTGCACAAAATCAAAGTGCATGGTATTGGGATTAATGTACTGACGTGGATAGAGAACTGGTTGGCAGACAGGAAGCAGAGAATCGGGATAAACAGGTCCTTTTCAGAATGGCAGGCAGTTACTAGTGGGGTGCCACAGGGCTCAGTGCTGGGACCCCAGCTCTTTACAATCAACATTAACGATTTGTTTGAAGGAATAGAGTGTAATATCTCCAAGTTTGCAGATGACACTAAACTGGGTGGCGGTGCGAGCTGTGAGGAGGATGCTAAGAGGCTGCAGGGTGACTTGGACAGATTAGGTGAGTGGGAAAATATATGGCAGATGCAGTATAATCTGGATAAATGTGAGGTTATCCATTTTGGGGGCAAAAACACGAAGGCAGAATATTATCTGAATGTCGGCAGACTAGAAAAAGGGGAGGTGCAACGAGACATGGGTGTCATGGTTCATCAGTCACTGAAAGTGGGCATGCAGGTACAGCAGGCAGTAAAGAAGGCAAATGGTATGCTGGCCTTCATAGCTAAGAGATTTGAATATAGGAGCAGGGAGACCTTACTGCAGTTGTACAAGGCCTTAGTGAGGCCAGACCTGGTATATTGTGTTCAGTTTTGGTCTCCTAGTCTGAGGAAGGACGTTCTTGCTATTGAGGGAGTGCAGCAAACCAGTGGCCAAACAGTTCTCTATTCACGTCAGTGCATTAATCCCAATACCATGCGCTTGGACTTTGTGCACCAATCTCTTGACTACATCCACTGGTTCTCCCTTGTCCACTCTACTCGTTACATCCTCAATAAATTCCAGAAGATTCATCAAGCATGATTTCCCTTTCATAAATCCATGCTGACTCGGTCTGATATTGTCAACAGACTGATTCAAGGGATGGCAGGACTGTCATATGAGGAGAGATTGGATCAACTGGGCCTTTATTCACTGGCGTTTAGAATGCTGAGAGGGGATCTCATAGAAATATATAAGATTCTGACGGGACTGCACAGGTTAGATGCGGGAAGAATGTTCTCCATGTTGGGGAAGTCCAGAACCAGGGGACATCGTCTAAGGATAAGGGGTAGGGCATTTAGGACTGAGATGAGGAGAAACTTCTTCACTCAGAGAGTTGTTGACCTGTGGAATTCCCTGCCGCAGAGAGTTGTTGATGCCAGTTTATTGGATATATTCAAGAGGGAGTTCGATATGGCCCTTACGGATAAGGGGGTGAAGGGATATGGGGAGAAAGCAGGAAAGGGGAACTAAAGGATTGATCAGCCATGAACATATTGAATGGCGGCGCAGTCTCGAAGGGCCTAATGGCCTAATCCTGCAGCTATTTTCGATGTTTCTGTGTTTCTAAAACAGAAAATGATTAAAATACTCATCAGGTTAGAGACAGGGACAAAGTGAGACAGGCAAAGACATGGGCAGAGATGATGGGAAAGAGAGAGACAGTCAGACAGAGCGTCTGAGAGAATCCCATTGGAACAGACGTGGGCACCGTGAGAAAGAGACAGATTGAGAGACAGAGACAAACAGAGAAACAGGGACAGACAGAGTGAGTCAGAGAGAGGCAGACTCAGACTCAAGCACACAAAAACATGCACAGCTCTCTAAAGACAGAAAGGCAGAGACTGAGATACACAGATACATTTCACAAGTTCATTTCATGATCGGCTCAGTGTCACAGAGTTACAGAAAATTGTTGATTCAACAGATGAACATCAGGTGTCACTGATCAGCATGGGAGGAAATCAATGATAAATTAAAGAGGTTCGAGGAGTGGGGTACGAACTCTCGTGGGAAAATATCAGTGAATTATAAGGCCAACGCCTTAACCACACGGCCATCCTGGTCCTTCCAGTGTTTCGCTTCAGTTTCTGAGAATCTGGGCTTCAACTCCACCCCACAGACACACACATACACATCGGGTTTCAGTGAGCATTTAGGAAATTTTTTAGTAATTTTGAGACTGGGGCAACTCTCCTATTCTTTTTCGAGTAATGCTGTGATCCACCCGAGGGTGCAGACAGAGCTTTAATTTAACATTTCTTCCGAAAGTCAACAGCTTCAACAATGCAAAATTCCCCAAGTACTGCACTTGAGTGTCTGCCAAGATTATCTGCTCAAGTCTCAGGAGTGGGACTTAAACACACAAAGTCCTGATTCAGTCGAGAATAACGCCACTGAACCAAAGCCGTACCAAAGTTTACAACCGTATTATTTTCCTCAAGTCTTTTTAAAAAGTTCCATTACATACCAAATTCATGATGATGATCTATACAGACAGTTACACATACACAGATATATATACATACAGATAGATAGACTCGGACACGCACACACATAAGCAAAAATATACTCGCACCAACCGACATGCACAGATGTCTTAGACATATAGAGGGATGGACAGGCAAAATCACTGTCGCAACTTTGGCTGATTTTTGCGTTTTTCTATACTTTAGTATCGTGAATATTGCAGTTTAATAAAAATGATTTAAAAAATGTCAGTTTTGAAAGGTGTGGGACTTTATTCCGCCTATCTCAGGATGAGTTTTGCAGAGACCTGGTGAAGTTGTGAAATGGAATGTAAAATGCTGAGAATCGTCGTCGGCAGGATACGACCGGCACAGGGAAAATACGATGGATTTTCTAGTCCATCGCTGTAACCTCTTGTCCACGACTACTGACTCGTTATTTCTTCAAATGTTACTCAGATAAAACTCAGTCATCCACCTCTCTGCAGCAGATGACACAGAATTCTGAAAAAATCTCCTCTTCCTGTATTTTTACTGTTCTGCATTGCACTGGAACTTTTTAACATGAACCTATACCAAGAAACAGAAGTAAAATCCTGCATTTTGAAAAAGCTTCCTGCCCGGTGGGGAATTGAAACCCTGTCTTCTGCATAACAGGCCGGGATACTAAGCACTATACCAACGAATGTGGGTTTGGTCAGAACAGGAATCGAGCTGTGAAGAGAACTGGACTCCATGAGAAGTAGAGAGACACATTGAGAGACAGAGACAAACCGACAAACAGGGAGAGACAGACAACGAGATAGAGACAACGAGAGACAGAAAGTGTGAGACTCAGAAGGAGAGGCAGACGCAGTGAGAAAAAGACTCAAACACATACATATACCGAGATATGTGTGTGTGCTCTATAAAGAGAGAGAGGGAAAGAGTGAGACAAAGACAGTGTTAATGACAGTGACAAGGAGAGAGACAGATAGAGAGAGAGCGACAGATAGAGAGAGAGACAAAGATATAAACAGACAATGATGGAAATACTCAGCAGGTTAGAGACAGGAATTAACAGCGACAGGCAAAGAGATACAGACAGGCAGAGGCATAGACAGACAGAGATGATGGAAAAGAGAGAGACATTCACCCAGAGAGATTGAGAGAATCCCATTCGAACAGAACTGGACACCGTGAGAAAGAGACAGACACATTGAGAGACAGAGACAAACATGGAAACAAGGAGAGACAGACAGCGAGATAGAGACAGAGAGAGACAGAAAGTTTTAGACTGAGAGGGAGGGTCAGACTGAGTGAGACAAAGACTCAAATACTTACATACACAGAGATGTGTTTGCGTGCTCCATAAAGAGAGGGAGGCAAATAGTGATGGAATGACAAGAGAAAGACAGAGACAAAAAGGGAGACAGATGGAGAGAAAGACAGATAGAGAGAGACATAGAAACAAAAACAAAAAATGATGGAATGACTCATCAGGTTAGAGACAGGGACCAACACAGACAGGTGAAGACATGGACAGAGATGATGGGAAAGAGAGAGACGGTCAGACAGAATCCCTTTGGAACAGAACTGGACACAGTGAGAAAGAGACAGAGGCAGACTTCGAGAGACAAAGACTCAAACACATACACAGCTCTCTCAAGAGAGAGAGAGAGAAGCAGAGACTGAGCGACACAGATACATTTCATGATCTGCTTAGAGTGTCACCGAAACATGCAAATGCAACAGATGAAAATCGGGTATCACTAAGCAGCATGGGAAGTAGTCTCTGTTTAATTAAGCAATTACCAGGCGTGGGAGTCGAACCCGCACAGTTATAATTCCATTGGATCTTAAGTCCAACACCTTAACAACTCGGCCATCCTGGTCCTGGCAGAAACAGGTTTTGTCTCTGTCAAAATTTGGGCTTCAACTCGAACCCCACAGACACACACATACACAGAGGGTTTCAGGGAGCATTTCCGAATATTTTTTGTGATATTGACACGGGGGCAACACTCCTATTCTTTTTCGAGTAATGCTCTGGGACCTTTCACATCCACCCGAGGGTGCAGGCGGAGCTTCAATTTCACATTTCATCCGATGGTCAACAGCTTCAACAATGCAAAGTTCCCCAAGTACTGCATTTGATTGTCAGCCATGATGATGCGCTCAAGTCTCAGGAGAGGGACTTACACACACGAGCTTCTGAATGGAGCCACTGAAAAAAGCCAATACCAAAGATCACAACCGTATTATTTTCCCCAAGTTTTTAAAAAAGTTCCAGGACATACCAAATTCTTGGTGATGATTTCCATAGACAGTTGCGCATACACAGAGACATACATACAGATAGACATACACAGACACACACACACATAAAATAACCAAAAATATACACGCATCAACATAGAAACATAGAAATTAGTTGCAGGAGTAGGCTGTTCGGCCCTTCGAGCCTGCACCACCATTCAATAAGATCATGGCTGATCATTCAACCTCAGTATCCATATCCTGCTTTCTCTCCATACCCCTTGATTCCTTGAGCCGTAAGGGCCATATCTCACTCCATCTTGAATATATCTAACGAACTGGCTTCAACAACTTTCTGCGGTAGAGAATTCCACAGGTTAACCACTCTATGAGTGAAGACGTTTCTCCTCATCTCGGTCCTAAATGGCTTACCCCTTATTCTTAGACTGTGACCCTGGTTCTCCAACTTCCCAGCAACAGAAACATTCTTCCTGCCTCTCACTTGTCCAATCTCGTCAGAATGTTATATGTTTCCATGAGATCCCCTCTCATTCTTCTAATCTCCAGTGGATACTAGCAGAGTTGATCCAGTCTCTCATCATATGTCAGTCCTGCCATCCCTGGAATCAAGCTGGTGAACCCTCGCTGTGCTCCTTCAATAGCAAGAACATCCTTCCTCAGATTTGGAGACCAAAACTAACAAAATATTTAACGTGTTGCTTCACCAAGGCACTATACAACTGCAGGAAGACCTCCCTGCTACTATATTCAAATCCTCTAGCTATGAAGGCGAACATGCCATTTGCTTCTTCACCGCCTGCTGCACCTGCATGCCCACTTTCAATGACAGATGTACCATGACACGCAGATCAAGATATACACAGAGTGCCTTAGACAAATAGACGGATAGACAGGCAGGGTCACTGTCGCTACTTTGGCTGGCTTTAGCGTTTTTCCGTCGAGAGTGCTGCCACTGAACCAAAGCCGATACAAAAGTTCACAACCGTATTGTTTTCCCCAAGTCTTTTGAAAAAGTTCCAGGACATACCAAATTCATGGTGATGATTTCCACAGACAGTTGCACACACACAGAGACATATATACAGAGAGACAGTCACAGAGACACACACACACATAACCAGAAATATACATGCACCAACGGACACACACAGATGCCTGAGACATATCGAGGGATGGACAGGCTGAGTCACTACTTTGGGTGATTTTTGCATTTTTCTATCCGTATGTATCGTGAATATTGCAGACTAATGAAAATGTGAAAAAAATATCAGTGTTGAAAGGTGTGGGACGTTATTCCATCTATCTCAGGATCAGTTTTGCCAAAACCTGGTTAAATTGTAAAATGGAATGAAAAATGCTGAGAATCGTAGTCAGCAGGATTCTATCCTACGCGCAGAAAATCCAAAGTATTTCTAGTCCATCGCTTTAACCACTCTGCCACAATTACTGCGTCTCTGGCATTTTAAATGTTACTCAGAAAAAACTCAGTCGTCCATCTCTGTGCAGCAGACGGCCACAGAATCCTGAAAAAGTCACCGTTTGCAAAAAATCTGGAAGAGGCAATCTCATCTTGCTGTATTTTTACTGTTCTATATTGCTCTGGAACTTTTTAATAAAATCTATACCAAGAAACAGAAGTAAAATTCGACATTTTGAAAAAACTGCTGCGCCGTCAGGGAATTGAACGCGGTTCTCCCACATAACAAGCGGGGATAATCACCACTATACGGACGAGGTTGCCTTAGAGCAGTAATCTTGCTGTCAACAGAAGTCGACAGACACAGTGATCGATAGAGACAAACCAACAAAAGGGGATAGACAGCCAGCGAGAGAGAGAGACAACGAGAGACAGAAAGGGTGAGACTGAAAAGTGAGGCAGACTGAGTGAGAATAAGACTCAAACACCTACATATACAGAGATGTGTGTGTGTGATCTATAAAGAGAGAGAGGGAAAGAGTGAGAGAAAGACAGTGATAAAGACAGTGACAAGGAGAGAGACAGATAGAGAGAGAGCGACAGATAGAGAGAGAGACAAATATATAAACAGAAAATATGGAAATACTCAGCAGGTTAGAGGTAGGAACTACCAGCGACAGGCAAAGAGAGACAGATCGGCAGAAACATAGACAGACAGAGATGATGGGAAAGAGTGAGACAGTCAGACAGAGAGACTGAGTGAATCCTATTCGAACAGAACTGGACACCGTGAGAAAGTGACAGACACATTCAGAACCAGAGACAAACAGGGAAACAGGGAGAGACAGACAGTGAGATAGAGACAAAGAGAAACAGAAAGTTTGAGACTGAAAGGGAGGATCAGACTGAATGAGAAAAAGACTCAAACACATACATACACAGAGATGTATTTGCGTGCTCCAGAAAGAGAGGGGGCAAAATAGTGATGGAATGACAGAGGAAAGGACAGGGACAAAGAGAGAGAAAAAGAGGGAGACAGATAGAGAAAAAGACAGATAGAGAGAGCGACAGAGAGACAAAAACAGAAAATAATGGAAATACTCATCAGGTTAGAGACAGAGACTAACAGAGACAGGCAAGGACATGGACAGACAGAGATAATGGGACAGAGAGAGGCAGTCAGACAGAGAGTCTGAGCGAATACCATTGCAACAGAACGAGACACCGTGAGAAAGAGACTGATTGAGAGACAGCGACAAACAGAGAAGCAGGGACAGACAGAGAGGGTTAGAGAGAGCCAAAGACTGAAATACATACACAGCTCTCCAAAGAGAGAGAGCGGCAGAGACATTTCATTATCGGCGCAGAGTGTCACATAGTTACAGAAAATTGGAGATTTTGCAGATGAAATTTGGGTATCACTGAGCAGGGTGGGAAAAATCTCTGTTTAATTAAGGAATTACCAGGAGTGGGGTTCGAACCCACGCGGGTATAAACCCATTAGATCTTAAGTCCAACGCCTTCACCACTCGGCCATCCTGGTCCTGATCCTGTCAGAGGTTGGACTCTGCCTCTCTGAGAATCTGGGCTTCAGCTCCACCCCCACAGACACACAGACACATCGGATTTCAGGGAGCATTTACGAACATTTTTCTCAATATTGACACGGGCGCAACTCTCCTATTCTTTTTCGAGTGATGCTCTGGCTACTTTCACATCCACCCGAGGGTGCACATGGAGCTTCAATTTAAAATTTCAGCCCATGGTCAACAGCTTCAACAATGCAAAATTCCCCAAATACTGCATTTGAGTGTCATCCAAGATGATGGGTTCAAGACTCAGGAGTGGGACTTACACACACAACCTCCTGATTCAGTCGAGAATGGAGCCACTGAACCAAAACCGATACCAAAGTTCACATCCGTATTATTTTCCCCAAGTTTTTTAAAAAGTTCCAGGACGTACCAAATTCATGGTGATGGATTTCCACAGACAGTTGCACATACACAGAGACATACATACAGGTAGACATACACAGACACACACACACATAAAATAACCAAAAATATACACGCATCAACATAGAAACATAGAAATTAGGTGCAGGAATATGCCATTCGTCCCTTAGAGCCTGCACCACCATTCAATAACATCATGGCTGATCATTCAACCTCAGTACCCCTTTCCTGCTTGCTCTCCATACCCCTTCATCCCTTTCGCCGTAAGGACAATATCTAACTCTCTTTTGAATATATCTAACGAACTGGCCTCAACGACTTTCTGCAGTCGAAAATTTCACAGGTTAACCACTCTCTGAGTGAAAACGTTTCTCCTCAGCTCGTTTCGAAATGGTTTACCCCTTACTCAAAGACTGTGATCCTTGGTCCCGAACTCCCCAGCAGCGAGAACATTCATCCAGCCTCTAAGCTGTCCAATCTCGTCAGAATTTTATATGTTTCTTTGAAATCTCCTCTCATTCTTCTAAACTCCAGTGGATACCAGCCCAGTTGATCCAGTCTCTCCTCATATGTCAGTCCTGCCATCCCAGGGAATCAAGCTGGTGATCCTTCGCTGTACTCCCTCAATAGCAAGGATGTCCTTCCTCAGTTTCGGAGACCAAAACTGAACACAATGTTCCAGGTGTGGCCTCATGGAGGCCCTATACAACTGCAGTAAGACCTCCCTGCTCCTATACTCAAATCCCCTACCTATGAAGGGGAACATGCCATTTGCCTTCTTCACCGCCTGCTGCACCTGCATACCAACAATCAATGACTGATGTATCATGAAACCCAGATCAAGATATACAAAGATTGCCTTAGACAAATAGATGGATAGACAGCCAGTTTCACTGTTGCAACTTTGGCTGTCTTTTGCGTTTTTCAGTCGACGATACTGCCACTGAACCAAAGCCGATACCAAAGTTCACAACCGTATTATTTTCCCCAAGACTTTTTAAAAAGTTCCAGCACATACCAAATTCATGGTGATGATTTGCACAGACAGTTGCACATACACAGAGACATATATACAGATAGACATACTCAGAGACACACACACCCACACACTTAACCAAAAATATATATGCACCAACAGACATGCCTTTGACATATAGAGGGATAGACAGGCTGAATCACTGTCGCTACTTTGGCTGATTATTGCGTTTTTCTATCCGTATGTAACATGAATATTGCAGATTTTAATAAAAATGAGAAATAGATGTCAGTGTTGAAATGTGTGGGACGTTATTCCGCCTATCTTAGGATCAGTTTTGCAAAAACCTGGTTAAATTGTAAAATGTAATTAAAAATGCTTTGAATTGTAGTCGGCAGGATTCGAACCTACGCGCAGAAAACCCATCGATTTCGAAACCATCGCTTTAACCACTAGACAACATCTACTGCCTCTCTGGCACTTTAAATGTTACTCAGAAAAAACTCAGTCATCCATCTGTGTGCAGCAGACGGCCACAGAATCCTGAAAAAGTCTCCGTTGCAAAAAGTCTGGAAGAGGCAATCTCCTCTTGCTGTATTTTTATTGTTCCATATTGCTCTGGAACTTTTTAATATGAATCTATACCAAGAAACAGAAGAAAAATTCGACATTTTGAAAAAGCTGCTTTGCCATCGGGGAATTGAATCCGGTGCTCCCGCGTAACAGGGGGGCACAATCATCGCTATATGGACGAAGGAACGTGTTGCGTCAGAGCAGTAATCAAGCTGCGAACAGAGGTCGACAGACACATTGATAGACAGACACAAACCGACAAACAGGGATAGACAGACAGCGAGAGAGAGACAACGAGAGACAGAAAGGGTGAGACTGAAAAGTCAGTCAGAGACAGCGAGAAAAAGACTCAAACACCTACATATACAGAGATGTGTAAGTGTGATCTATAAAAAGAGAGGGGAAGAGTGAGAGAAAGACAGTGATAAAGACAGTGACAAGGTGAGAGACAGATAGAGAGAGCGACAGATAGAGAGAGAGACAAAGATTTCAACAGAAAATTATGGAAATACTCAGCAGGTTAGAGACAGGAACTACCAGCGACAGGCAAAGAGAGACAGACAGGCAGAAACATAGACAGACAGAGATGATGGGAAAGAGTGAGACAGTCAGACAGAGAGATTGTGAGAATCCCATTCGAACAGAACTGGACACCGTGAGCAATAGACAGACACATTGAGAACCAGAGGCAAACAGGGAAACAGGGAGAGACAGACAGTGAGATAGAGACAAAGAGAGACATAAAGTTTGAGTCTGAAAGGGATGATCAGACTGAATGAGAAAAAGACTCAAACACATACATACACAGAGATGTATTTGCGTGCGCCATAAAGAGAGGGAGGCAAATAGCGATGGAATGACAGAGAAAAGGACAGGGACAAAGAGAGAGACAAAGAGGGCGACAGATAGAGAGCAAGACAGATAGAGAGAGAGAGACATAGAGACAAAAACATCAAATAATGGAAATACTTATCAGGTTAGAGTCAGGGACTAACAGAGACAGGCAAAGACATGGACAGACAGAGATAATGGGAAAGAGAGAGACAGTCAGACAGAGAGTGTCAGAATGAGAGAGACAAAGACTCAAACACACAAACACAGCTCTCGAAAGAGAGAGAGTGGCAGAGACCGAGCGACACAGATACGTTTCGCAATTTCATTTCATTATCGGCTCAGAGTGTCATATCGTTACAGAAAATTGCAGATTCAGCAGATGAGAATCGGGTATCACTGAGCAAGATGGGAAATATCTACGTTTAATTAAGGAATTACAAGGACTGGGGTTCAAACCCACGCGGGTATAAACCCATTACATCTTAAATCCAACGCCTTTACCACTCGGCCATCCTGGTCCTGATTCTGTCAGTGGTTGGACTCTGCCTGTGAGAATCTAGGCTTCAGCTCCACCCCCACAGCGACACACAGACACACAGGATTGCAGGCAGCATTTACGAACATATTTCTTAATATTGACACGGGCGCAACTCTCCTATTCTTTTCCGAATAAGGCTCTGGAAACGTTCACATCCACCCGAGGGTGCAAATGGAGCTTCAATTTAAAATTTCAACCGATGGTCAACGGCTTCAACAATGCAACATTCCCCAAGTACTGCATTTGAGTGTCAGCCAAGATGATGTGTTCTAGTTTCAGGAGTGGGACTTACACACACAACCTCCTGATTCAGTCGAGAATGGAGCCACTGAACCAAAACCGATCTCAAAGATCACAACCGTATTATTTTCCCCAAGTTTTTTTAAAAGTTCCAGGACGTACCAAATTCATGGTGATGATTTCCACAGACAGTTGCACATACACAGAGACATACATACAGATAGACATACACAGACACACGCTCGCACAATAACCAAAAATATACACTCATCAACATAGAAACATAGAAACATAGAAATTTGATGCAGGAATATGCCATTCGGCCCTTCGAGCCTGCACCACCATTCAATAAGATCATGGCTCATCATTCAACCTCAGTACCCCTTTCCTGCTCTCTCTCCATACCCCTTGATCCCTTTAGCCGTAAGGGCCCTTTTGAATATATCTAACGAACTGGCCTCAACGACATTCTGCGGTAGAAAATTTCACAGGTTAACCACTCTCTGAGTGAAGAAGTTTCTCCTCATCTCGGTCCTAAATGATTTACACCTTATTCTTAGACTATGATCCTTGGTCTCGAACACCCCATCAAGGGGAACATTCTTCCAGCCTCTAAGCTGTCCAATCTCGTCAGAATTTTATATGTTTCTATGAGATCCCCTCTCATTCTTCTAAACTCCAGTGGATACCAGCCCAGTTGATCCAGTCTCTCCTCATATGTCAGTCCTGCCATTCCGGGAATCATGCTGGTGAACCTTAGCTGTACTCCCTCAATAGCAAGGACGTCCTTCCTCAGATTTGGAGACCAAAACTGAACACAATATTCCAGGTGTGGCCTCACCAAGGCCCTGTACAACTGCAGTAAGACATCCCTGCTCCGATACTCAAATCCCCTCACTATGAAGGCGAACATGCCATTTGCCTTCTTTACCGCCTTCTGCACCTGCATACCAACAATCAATGATTGATATACCATGGCACCCAGATTAAGATATACAAAGGTTGCCTTCGACAAATAGATGGATAGACAGGCAGGGTCACTGTCACTACTTTGTCTTGCTTTTTCGTTTTTCAGTCGAGGATGCTGCCACTGAACCAAAGCCGATATCAAAGTTCACAATCGTATTATTTTCCCCAACACTTTTTTAAAAGTTCCAGGACGTACCAAATTCATGGTGATGATTTCCGCAGACAGTTGCACATACACAGAGACATATATACAGATAGACAGACACAGACACACACACACACACACATAACCAAAAATATACATGCACCAAGGGACATGCACAGATGCCTTATACATCTAGAGGGATAGACAGGCTGAATCACTGTCGCTACTTTGGCTGATTTTTGCGATTTTCTATCCGTATATATCTTGAATATTGCAGATATTGAGATATTGCATAAAAATGAGAAATAGATGTCAGTGTTGAAAGGTGTTCGACGTTCTTCCGCCTTTCTCAGGATCAGTTTTGCAAAAACCTGGTTAAATTGTAAAATGGAATGAAAAATGCTGAGAATCGTAGCCGGCAGAATTCTTCATTCGCAGGGAAAACCCAAAGGAATGCTAGACCATCGCGTTAACCACTCGGCCACAACTACTGCGTCTCTGGCACTTTAAATGTTACTCAGAAAAAACTCAGTCATCCATCTCTGTGCAGCAGACGGCCACAGAATCCTGAAAAAGTCTCCGTTTGCAAAAAATCTGGAAGAGGCAATCTCCTCTTGCTGTATCTTTACTGTTCGAAATTGCTCTGAAACTTTTTAATATGAATCTATACCAAGAAACAGAAGTAAAATTCGACATTTTGAAAAAGCTGCTTTTCTGTTGGGGAATTGAACCCGGTTCTCCAATGTAACAGGTGGGGATATTCACCACTATACGGACGAGGGTACGGGTTGCATCAGAGCAGTTATCGAGCTGTGATCAGATGTCGACAGACACATTGAGAGACAGAGACAAACAGGGAGAGATAGATAGCGAGAGAGAGAGACAACGAGAGACAAAAAGGGTGAGACTGAAAAGTCAGGCAGACTCTGAGAAAAAGACTCAAACACCTCCATATACAGAGATGTGTGTGTGTGATCAATAAAGAGAGAGAGGGAAAGAGTGAAAGAAAGACAGTGATAAAGACAGTGACAAGGAGAGAGACAGATAGAGAGAGAGCGACAGATCGAGAGAGAGGCAAAGATATAAACAGAAAATGATGGAAATACTCAGCAGGTTAGAGACAGGAATTACCAGCGACAGGCAAAGAGAGACAGATAGGCAGAAACATAGACAGACAGAGATGATGGGAAAGTGTGGGACAGTCAGACAGAGAGACTGAGAGAATTCCATTCGAACAGCACTGGACACCGTGAGAAAGTGACAGACACATTGAGAACCAGAGAAAAGGACAGGGACAAAGTGAGAGACAAAGAGGGCGACAGGTAGAGAGAAAGACAGATAGAGAGAGAGAGACATAGAGACAAAAACAGAAAATAATGGAAATACTTATCAGGTTAGAGACAGCGACTAACAGAGACAGGCAAAGACATGGACAGACAGAGATAATGGGACAGAGAGAGACAGTCAGACAGAGAGTCTGAGAGAATCCCATTGCAACAGGACTGGACACCGTGAGAAAGAGACAGATTGAGAGACAGAGACAAACAGCGAAACAGGGACAGACAGAGTGGGTCAGACTGAGAGAGACAAAGACTCAAACACACAAACACATACACAACTCTCTAAAGAGAGAGAGCGACACAGATACATTTCACAATTTCATTTCATTATCGACTCAGAGTGTCACATAGTTACAGAAAATTGGAGATTCAGCAGATGAAAATCAGGTATCACTGAGCAGGATGGGAAAAATCTCTGTTTAATTAAGGAATTACCAGGAGTGGGGTTTGCAGCCCCGCGGGTATAAATCCATTACATTTTACGTCCAACGCCTGTACCACTCGGCCATCCTGATCCTGATTCTGTCAGTGGTTGGACTCTGCCTCTGTGAGAATCTTGGCTTCAGCTCCACCCCCACAGCGACACACAGAGACATTGGATTTCAGTGAGCATTCACGAACATTTTTCGTAATATTGACACGGGCGCAGCTCTCCTATTATTTTTCGACTAAGACTCTGGGAACTTTCACATCCACCCGAGGGTGCAGATGGAGCTTCAATTTAAAATTTCAGCCGATGGTCAACAGCTTCAACAATGCAACATTCCCCAAATAGTGCATTTGAGTGTCATCCAAAATGATAAGTTCAAGTCTCAGGAGTGGGACTTACACACACAACCTCCTGATTCAGTCGAGAATGGAGCCACTGTACCAAAACCGATACCAAAGTTCACAACCGTATTATTTTCCCGAAGTTTTTTTTAAAGTTCCAGGACGTACTAAATTCATGGTGATGATTTCCACAGACAGTTGCACATACACAGAGACATACATACAGATAGACATACACAGACACACGCACACACAATAACCAAAACTTTGCACGCATCAACATAGAAACATAGAGACATAGAAATTAGGTGCAGGAATATGCCATTCGGCCCTTCGATCATGGCTCATCATTCAACCTCAGTACCCCTTTCCTGCTTTCTCTCCATACCCCTTGATCGCTTTAGCCGTAAGGGCCATATCTAACTCCCTTTTGAATATATCTAACGAACTGGCCTCAACGACTTTCTGCCGTAGAAAATGTCACAGGTTAACCACTCTCTGAGTGAAGAAGTTTCTCCTCATCTCGGTCTTAGATGGCTTACTCCTTACTCTTAGACTGTAATCCTTCGTCTCATACTCCCTAGCAACGAGAACATTCTTTCAGCGTCTAAGCTGTCCAATCTCGTCAGAATTTTATATGTTGCTGTGTGATCGCCTCTCATTCTTCTAAACTCCAGTGGATACCAGCCCAGTTGATCCAGTCTCTCCTCATATGTAAATCCTGCCATCCCGGGAATCATGCTGGTGAACCTTCGCTGAGCTCCCTCAATAGCAAGGACTTCCTTGCTCAGATTCGGGGACCAAAACTGAACACAATATTCCAGGTGTGGCCTCACCAAGTCCCTGTACAACTGCAGTAAGACCTCTCCGCTCCTATACTCAAATCCCCTAGCTATGAAGGCGAACATGCCATTTGCCTTCTTTACCACCTGCTGCACCTGCATGCAACTTTCAATGACTGATGTACCATGACACCCAGATCAAGATATACACAGGTTGCCGTAGACAAATAGATGGATAGACAGGCAGTGTGATTGTCGCTACTGTGGCTGCCTTTTGCGTTTTTCTATCCGCATGTATCGTGAATACTCCAAATTATTGAAAGAAAGAAAAAAGCGGCTGCATCGAAAGATGTGGGACGTTGCTCTATCTATCTCAGAATCAATTTTGCAGTAACGTGGTTAAATTGCGAAATAGAATGAAATATGCTGTGAAACAAAGTAGGCAGGATTCAAACCTGCTCAGAGAAACCCCGATAGATTTGTTGTCCATTGTATAACCCACTCGGCCACGACTACTGGCTCGCTGCATCATTAAATGTTACTCAGATAAAACTTGGTCATCCATCTCTGTGCAGCAGACGGCCATGGAATCCGGAAAAAGTCTCCGTTTGCTAAAAATCTGGAAGAGGCAATCTCCTCTTACTGTATTTGTACTGTTCTATATTGCACTGGAACTTTTTAATATGAATCAACACCAAGAAACAGAAGTAAAATTCTGCATTTTGTAAATGCTGCCACCGCGTCGGGAAGCAGAACCACGGTCTCCGGCGGAACAGGCGGGGATACTCACCACTATACTAACGAGCATGAGTTCTATCAGAGGAGGTATCGAGCTGTGAAAAGAACTGGACACCATGAGAAGTCGACAGACACATTGCGAGACAGAGACAAACCGACAAACAGGGAGAGACAGACAGCGAGATAGAAACAACGAGAGACAGAAAGTGTAAGACTGAGAAGGAGAGGCAGACTGAGTGATAAAAGACACAAACACACACATATACAGAGATGTGTGTATGTGTGATCTATTAAGAGAGAGAGGTAAGAGTGAGAGAAAAACAATGATACAGTCAGTGACAAGGAGAAAAACAGGCAGAGAAAGAGAGCGATAGAGACTAAAACAGAAAATGATGGAAATACTTCTCAGCTTACAGGCAGGGACTAACAGAGGCAGGCAAAGACATGGACAGACCGAAATGATGGGAAAGAGAGAGCCAGTCAGAAAAAGAGTCTGAGAGAATCCCATTGGAACAGACGTGGGCAACGTGAGAAAGAGACAGATTGAGAGACAGAGACAAACAGAGAAACAGGAACAGACAGAGTGAGTCAGACTGAGACAGACAAAGACTCAAACATACAAACACATACACAGCTCTCTGAAGAGAGAGAGAGAGGCAGAAACCGAGCGACACAGATATATTTCACAATTTCATTTCATTATCGGTTGAGAGTGTCACATATTTACATAAAATTGCTGATTCAACCGATGAAAATCCGGTATCACTGATTGGAAAGGGAGGAAATCCGTGTTAAATTAAAGAGGTACCAGGAGTGGGGTACGAACCCACGGGGAAAAAAAAACATTGAATTTTACGGCCAACGCCTCAACCACTCGGCTATTCTGGCCCGGTGGGACCCTACATTCTGTCTCTGTGAGCATCTGGGCTTCAACCCCAACGCCACATACAAACACATACACATCGGCTTTCAGTGAGCATTTACGAACATTTATCGCAATATTGACACGGGGGCAACTATCCGATTCTTTTTCGAGTAATGACCTGGGAACTTTCATATCCACCCGAGGGTGCAGACGGAGCTTCAATTTAACATTTCATCCGAAAGTCAACAGCTTCAACATTGCAAAATTCCCCAAGTGCTGCACTTGAGTGTTAGCCAAGATGATATGATCACGTCTCAGGAGTGCGACTTGAGCATACAAACTCCCAATTCAGTCGCTAATGCTGCCACTGAACCAAAGCCGATACAAAAGTTCGCAACCGTATTATTTTCCCCAAGTCTTTTTTATAAGTTCCAGGACGTACCAAATTCATGGTGATGATTTCCACAGGCAGTTGCACATACACAGAGACATACATACAGATAGACATACACAGACACACGCACACACAATAACCAAAAATATACACGCATCAACATAGAAACATAGAAACATAGAAATTTGATGCAGGAATATGCCATTCGGCCCTTCGAGCCTGCACCACCATTCAATAAGATCATGGCTCATCATTCAACCTCAGTACCCTTTTCCTGCTTTCTCTCCATACACCTTGATCCCTTTAGCATTAAGGGGCCTTTTGAATATATCTAACGAACTGGCCTCAACGACATTCTGCGGTAGAAAATTTCACAGGTTAACCACTCTCTGAGTGAAGAAGTTTCTCCTCATCTTGGTCCTAAATGGTTTACACCTAATTCTTAGACTATGATCCTTGGTCTCGAACACCCCATCAAGGGGAACATTCTTCCAGCAGCCTCTAAGCTG
This sequence comes from Pristiophorus japonicus, assembly GCF_044704955.1. Classification (NCBI taxonomy): domain Eukaryota; kingdom Metazoa; phylum Chordata; class Chondrichthyes; family Pristiophoridae; genus Pristiophorus; species Pristiophorus japonicus. The sequence continues at coordinate 44,131,466 of NC_091999.1, forward strand.
TCCAATCTCGTCAGAATTTTATATGTTTCGATGAGATCCCCTCTCATTCTTCTAAACTCCAGTGGATACCAGCCCAGTTGATCCAGTCTCTCCTCATATGTCAGTCCTGCCATTCCGGGAATCATGCTGGTGAACCTTAGCTGTACTCCCTCAATAGCAAGGACGTCCTTCCTCAGATTTGGAGACCAAAACTGAACACAATATTCCAGGTGTGGCCTCACCAAGGCCCTGTACAACTGCAGTAAGACATCCCTGCTCCGATACTCAAATCCCCTCACTATGAAGGCGAACATGCCATTTGCCTTCTTTACCGCCTTCTGCACCTGCATACCAACAATCAATGATTGATGTACCATGGCACCCAGATTAAGATATACACAGGTTGCCTTCGACAAATAGATGGATAGACAGGCAGGGTCACTGTCACTACTTTGTCTTGCTTTTTCGTTTTTCAGTCGAGGATGCTGCCACTGAACCAAAGCCGATATCAAAGTTCACAATCGTATTATTTTCCCCAACACTTTTTTAAAAGTTCCAGGACGTACCAAATTCATGGTGATGATTTCCGCAGACAGTTGCACATACACAGAGACATATATACAGATAGACAGACACAGACACACACACACACACACATAACCAAAAATATACATGCACCAAGGGACATGCACAGATGCCTTATACATCTAGAGGGATAGACAGGCTGAATCACTGTCGCTACTTTGGCTGATTTTTGCGATTTTCTATCCGTATATATCTTGAATATTGCAGATATTGAGATATTGCATAAAAATGAGAAATAGATGTCAGTGTTGAAAGGTGTTCGACGTTCTTCCGCCTTTCTCAGGATCCGTTTTGCAAAAACCTGGTTAAATTGTAAAATGGAATGAAAAATGCTGAGAATCGTAGCCGGCAGAATTCTTCATTCGCAGGGAAAACCCAAAGGATTGCTAGACCATCGCGTTAACCACTCGGCCACAACTACTGCGTCTCTGGCACTTTAAATGTTACTCAGAAAAAACTCAGTCATCCATCTCTGTGCAGCAGACGGCCACAGAATCCTGAAAAAGTCTCCGTTTGCAAAAAATCTGGAAGAGGCAATCTCCTCTTGCTGTATCTTTACTGTTTAAATTGCTCTGAAACTTTTTAATATGAATCTATACCAAGAAACAGAAGTAAAATTCGACATTTTGAAAAAGCTGCTTTTCTGTTGGGGAATTGAACCCGGTTCTCCAATGTAACAGGCGCGGATACTCACCACTATACGGACGAGGGTACGGGTTGCATCAGAGCAGTTATCGAGCTGTGATCAGAAGTCGACAGACACATTGAGAGACAGAGACAAACAGGGAGAGACAGATAGCGAGAGAGAGAGACAACGAGAGACAGAAAGGGTGAGACTGAAAAGTCAGGCAGACTCTGAGAAAAAGACTCAAACACCTCCATATACAGAGATGTGTGTGTGTGATCAATAAAGAGAGAGAGGGAAAGAGTGAAAGAAAGACAGTGATAAAGACAGTGACAAGGAGAGAGACAGATAGAGAGAGAGCGACAGATCGAGAGAGAGGCAAAGATATAAACAGAAAATGATGGAAATACTCAGCAGGTTAGAGACAGGAATTACCAGCGACAGGCAAAGAGAGACAGATAGGCAGAAACATAGACAGACAGAGATGATGGGAAAGAGTGAGACAGTCAGATAGAGAGACTGAGAGAATTCCATTCGAACAGCACTGGACACAGTGAGAAAGTGACAGACACATTGAGAACCAGAGAAAAGGACAGGGACAAAGTGAGAGACAAAGAGGGCGACAGGTAGAGAGAAAGACAGATAGAGAGAGAGACATAGAGACAAAAACAGAAAATAATGGAAATACTTATCAGGTTAGAGACAGCGACTAACAGAGACAGGCAAAGACATGGACAGACAGAGATAATGGGACAGAGAGAGACAGTCAGACAGAGAGTCTGAGAGAATCCCATTGCAACAGGACTGGACACCGTGAGAAAGAGACAGATTGAGAGACAGAGACAAACAGTGAAACAGGGACAGACAGAGTGGGTCAGACTGAGAGAGACAAAGACTCAAACACACAAACACATACACAACTCTCTAAAGAGAGAGAGCGACACAGATACATTTCACAATTTCATTTCATTATCGACTCAGAGTGTCACATAGTTACAGAAAATTGGAGATTCAGCAGATGAAAATCAGGTATCACTGAGCAGGATGGGAAAAATCTCTGTTTAATTAAGGAATTACCAGGAGTGGGGTTTGCAGCCCCGCGGGTATAAATCCATTACATTTTACGTCCAACGCCTGTACCACTCGGCCATCCTGATCCTGATTCTGTCAGTGGTTGGACTCTGCCTCTGTGAGAATCTTGGCTTCAGCTCCACCCCCACAGCGACACACAGAGACATTGGATTTCAGTGAGCATTCACGAACATTTTTCGTAATATTGACACGGGCGCAACTCTCCTATTATTTTTCGACTAAGGCTCTGGGAACTTTCACATCCACCCGAGGGTGCAGATGGAGCTTCAATTTAAAATTTCAGCCGATGGTCAACAGCTTCAACAATGCAACATTCCCCAAATAGTGCATTTGAGTGTCATCCAAGATGATGTGTTCAAGTCTCAGGAGTGGGACTTACACACCAACCTCCTGATTCAGTCGAGAATAGAGCCACTGTACCAAAACCGATACCAAAGTTCACAACCGTATTATTTTCCCGAAGTTTTTTTTAAACTTCCAGGACGTACCAAATTCATGGTGATGATTTCCACAGACAGTTGCACATACACAGAGACATACATACAGATAGACATACACAGACACACGCACACACAATAACCAAAACTTTGCACGCATCAACATAGAAACATAGAGACATAGAAATTAGGTGCAGGAATATGCCATTCGGCCCTTCGATCATGGCTCATCATTCAACCTCAGTACCCCTTTCCTGCTTTCTCTCCATACCCCTTGATCGCTTTAGCCGTAAGGGCCATATCTAACTCCCTTTTGAATATATCTAACGAACTGGCCTCAACGACTTTCTGCGGTAGAAAATGTCACAGGTTAACCACTCTCTGAGTGAAGAAGTTTCTCCTCATTTCGGTCCTAGATGGCTTACTCCTTACTCTTAGACTGTAATCCTTCGTCTCATAATCCCTAGCAACGAGAACATTCTTTCAGCGTCTAAGCTGTCCAATCTCGTCAGAATTTTATATGTTTCTGTGTGATCCCCTCTCATTCTTCTAAACTCTAGTGGATACCAGCCCAGTTGATCCAGTCTCTCCTCATATGTAAATCCTGCCATACCGGGAATCATGCTGGTGAACCTTCGCTGTGCTCCCTCAATAGCAAGGACTTCCTTGCTCAGATTCGGGGACCAAAACTGAACACAATATTCCAGGTGTGGCCTCACCAAGGCCCTGTACAACTGCAGTAAGACCTCCCTGCTCCTATACTCAAATCCCCTAGCTATGAAGGCGAACATGCCATTTGCCTTCTTCACCACCTGCTGCACCTGCATGCAACTTTCAATGACTGATGTACCATGACACCCAGATCAAGATATACACAGGTTGCCTTAGACAAATAGATGGATAGACAGGCAGTGTGATTGTCGCTACCTTGGCTGCCTTTTGCATTTTTCTATCCGCATGTATCGTGAATACTGCAAATTAATGAAAGAAAGAAAAAAGCGGCTGCGTCGAAAGATGTGGGACGTTGCTCTATCTATCTCAGAATCAGTTTTGCAGTAACGTGGTTAAATTGCGAAATAGAATGAAATATGCTGTGAAACAAAGTAGGCAGGATTCAAACCTGCTCAGAGAAACCCCGATAGATTTGTTGTCCATTGTATAACCCACTCGGCCACGACTACTGGCTCGCTGCATCATTAAATGTTACTCAGATAAAACTCAGTCATCCATCTCTGTGCAGCAGAGAAAGAGAGCGATAGAGACTAAATCAGAAAATGATGGAAATACTTCTCAGGTTAGAGGCAGGGACTAACAGAGACAGGCAAAGACATGGACAGACCGAAATGATGGGAAAGAGAGAGCCAGTCAGACAAAGAGTCTGAGAGAATCCCATTGGAACAGACGTGGGCAACGTGAGAAAGAGACAGATTGAGAGACAGACAAACAGAGAAACAGGAACAGACAGAGTGAGTCAGACTGAGAGAGACAAAGACTCAAACATACAAACACATACACAGCTCTCTGAAGAGAGAGAGAGAGGCAGAAACCGAGCGACACAGATATATTTCACAATTTCATTTCATTATCGGTTGAGAGTGTCACATATTTACATAAAATTGCTGATTCAACCGATGAAAATCCGGTATCACTGATTGGAAAGGGAGGAAATCCGTGTTAAATTAAAGAGGTACCAGGAGTGGGGTACGAACCCACGGGGAAAAATAAACATTGAATTTTACGGCCAACGTCTTAACCACTCGGCTATTCTGGTCCGGTGGGACCCTACATTCTGTCTCTGTGAGCATCTGGGCTTCAACCCCAACGCCACATAAAAACACAGACACATCGGCTTTCAGTGAGCATTTACGAAAATTTTTCGCAATATTGACACAGGGGCAACTATCCGATTCCTTTTCGAGTAATAACCTGGGAACTTTCATATCCACCCGAGGGTGCAGACGGAGCTTCAATTTAACATTTCATCCGAAAGTCAACAGCTTCAACATTGCAAAATTCCCCAAGTGCTGCACTTGAATGTTAGCCAAGATGATATGCTCAAGTCTCAGGAGTGCGACTTGAACAGACAAACTCCCGATTCAGTCGAGAATGCGGCTACTGAACCAAAGCCGATACAAAGGTTCACAACCGTATTATTTTCCCCAAGTCGTTTTTATAAGTTCCAGGACATACCAAATTCATAGTGATGATTTCCACAGACAGTTGCACATACACAGAGACATATAAATAGATAGACAGACACAGAGACCCACACATACATAACCAAAAATTTGCACGCACCAACGGGCATGCACAGATGCCTCAGACATCTCGAGGGATAGATAGGCTGAATCACTGTCGCAACTTTGACTGATGTTTGCGATTTTTGAAACGGATGTATCGTGAATATTGCAGATTTATAAAAATGAGAAAAAAATGTCAAAGTTGAAAGGTGTGGGACGTTATTCCATCTATCTCAGGATCAGTTTGGCAGAGAAACGGTTAAATTGTGAAATGGAATGAAAAATGCTGAGAATCGTAGTCGGCAGGATTCGAACCTGCGCGGGATAACACAATGGATTTCCAGTCCATCACCTTAACCACTCGGCCACGACTACTGCGTCGCTGCCTTTTTAAACTTTACTCAGAAAAAACTCAGTCATCCATCTCTGTGTAGCAGACGGCCAAAGACTCCTGAAAAATTCTCCGTTTACAAAAAATCTGGACGAGGCAATCTCATCTACCTGTATTTTTACAGTTCCATATTACTCTGGAACATTTTAATATGCATCTCTTCCAAGAAACAGAAGTAAAATTCGACATCTTGAAACAACTACCTCCCCATCGGGGAAATTGAACCCCGGTCTCCAGCGTGACAGGCGGGGATACTCACCACTATACTAACGAGGAACTGACGGGTACCAGCTCTGTCAGAGCAGGAATCGAGTCACTATGAACAGAACTGGACACCAGGAGAAGTCGACAGACACATTGAGAGACAGAGACAAACCGACAAACAGGGAGAGACAGACAGCGAGATAGAGACAACGAGAGACACAAAGTGTGAGACTGAGAAGGAGAGGCAGACTGAGTGAGAAAAAGACTCAAATATATACATATACAGAGATGTGTGTGTGTGATCTATTAAGAGAGAGAGGGAAAGAGTGAGAGAAAGACAATGATAAAGTCAGTGACAAGGAGAGAGACAGATAGAGAGAGAGCGATAGAGACTAAAACAGAAAATGATGGAAATACTTCTCAGCTTACAGGCAGGGACTAACAGAGACAAGCAAAGACATGGACAGACCGAAATGATGGGAAAGAGAGAGCCAGTCAGACAAAGAGTCTGACAGAATCCCATTGGACCAGACGTGGCACCGTGAGAAAGAGACAGATTGAGAGACAAAGACAAACAGAGAAACAGGGACAGACTGAGTGAGTCAGACTGAGAGATTCAAAGACTCAAACATACAAAACTCTCTGAAGAGAGAGAGAGAGAGGCAGAAACCGAGCGACACAGATACATTTCATTATCGGTTCAGAGTGCCACATTGTTACAGAAAATTGCTGATTCAACCGATGAAAATCCGGTCTCACTTTTCAGAATGGGAGGAAATCCGTGTTAAATTAAAGAGACACCAGGAGTGGGGGACGAACCCACGCGGGACAAACCCATTGAGTTTTAAGGCCAACGCCTCAACCACTCGGCTATTCTGGTCCTGTGAGAACCTGGATTCTGTCTCTGTGAGAATCTGGGCTTCAACCCCAACCCCACATCCAAACACATGCACATCGGCTTTCAGTGAGCATTTACGAACATTTTTAGTTATATTGACACGGGGGCAACTCTCCTATTCTTTTTCGAGTAATCCTCTGGGAACTTTCATATCCACCCGAGGGTGCAGACGGAGCTTCAATTTAACATTTCATCCGAAAGTCAACAGCTTCAACATTGCAAAATTCCCCAAGTGCTGCACTTGAATGTTAGCCAAGATGATATGCTCAAGTCTCAGGAGTGCGACTTGAACAGACAAACTCCCGATTCAGTCGAGAATGCGGCCACTGAACCAAAGCCGATACAAAAGTTCACAACCGTATTATTTTCCCCAAGTCGTTTTTATAAGTTCCAGGACATACCAAATTCATGGTGATGATTTCCACAGACAGTTGCACATACACAGAGACATATAAATAGATAGACAGACACAGAGACCCACACACACATAACCAAAAATTTGCACGCACCAACCGGCATGCACAGATGCCTCAGACATCTCGAGGGATAGACAGGCTGAATCACTTTCGCAACTTTGACTGATGTTTGCGATTTTTGAAACGGATGTATCGTGAATATTGCAGATTAATAAAAATGAGAAAAAAATGTCAAAGCTGAAAGGTGTGGGACGTTATTCCATCTATCTCAGGATCAGTTTGGCAGAGAACCGGTTAAATTGTGAAATGGAATGAAAAATGCTGAGAATCGTAGTCGGCAGGATTCGAACCTGCGCGGGATAACCCAATGGATTTCTAGTCCATCGCCTTAACCACTCGGCCACGACTACTGTGTCGCTGCTTTTTTAAACTTTACTCAGAAAAAACTCAGTCATCCATCTCTGTGTAGCAGACGGCCAAAGACTCCTGAAAAATTCTCCGTTTGCTAAAAATCTGGACGAGGCAATCTCATCTACCTGTATTTTTACAGTTCCATATTGCTCTGGAACTTTTTAATATGCATCTCTTCCAAGAAACAGAAGTAAAATACGACATCTTGAAACAACTGCCTCCCCGTCGGGGAATTGAACCCCGGTCTCCCGCGTGACAGGCGGGGATACGCACCACTATACTAACGAGGAACTGACGGGTACCAGCTCTGTCAGAGCAGGAATCGAGTCACTGTGAACTTAACTGGACACCAGGAGAAGTCGACAGACACATTGAGAAACAGAGACAAACCGACAAACAGGGACAGACAGACAGCGAGATAGAGACAACGAGAGACAGAAAGTGTGAGACTGAGAAGGAGAGGCAGACTGAGTGAGAAAAAGACTCAAATATATACATATACAGAGATGTATGTGTGTGATCTATTAAGAGAGAGAGGGAAAGAGTGAGAGAAAGACAATGATAAAGACAGTGACAAGGAGAGAGACAGATAGAGAGAGAGCGATAGAGACTAAAACAGAAAATGATGGAAATACTTCTCAGCTTACAGGCAGGGACTAACAGAGACAAGCAAAGACATGGACAAACCGAAATGATGGGAAAGAGAGAGCCAGTCAGAAAAGAGTCTGACAGAATCCCATTGGACCAGACGTGGCACCGTGAGAAAGAAACAGATTGAGAGACAAAGACAAACAGAGAAACAGGGACAGACAGAGTGAATCAGACTGAGAGAGACAAAGACTCAAACATACAAAACTCTCTGAAGAGAGAGAGAGAGAGGCAGAAACCGAGCGACACAGATACATTTCATTATCGGTTCAGAGTGCCACATTGTTACAGAAAATTGCTGATTCAACCGATGAAAATCCGGTCTCACTGATCAGAATGAGAGGAAATCCGTTTTAAATTAAAGAGACACCAGGAGTGGGGGACGAACCCACGCGGGACAAACCCATTGAGTTTTAAGTCCAACGCCTCAACCACTCGGCAATTCTGGTCCTGTGAGAACCTGGATTCTGTCTCTGTGCGAATCTGGGCTTCAACCCCAACCCCACATCCAAACACATGCACATCGGCTTTCAGTGAGCATTTACGAACATTTTTAGTAATATTGACACGGGGGCAACTCTCCTATTCTTTTTCGAGTGATGCACTGGGAACTTTCATATCCACCCGAGGGTGCAGACGGAGCTTCAATTTAACATTTCATCCGAAAGTCAACAGCTTCAACATTACAAAATTCCCCAAGTGCTGCACTTGAGTGTTAGCCAAGATGATATGCTCAAGTATCAGGAGTGCGACTTGAACAGACAAACTCCCGATTCAGCCGAGAATGCGGCCACTGAACCAAAGCTGATACAAAAGTTCACAACCTTATTATTTTCCCCAAGTCGTTTTTATAAGTTCCAGGAGATATCAAATTCATGGTGATGATTTCCAGTGACAGTTGCACATACACAGAGACATATAAATAGATAGACAGACACAGAGACCCACACACACATAACCAAAAATTTGCACGCACCAACGGGCATGCACAGATCCCTCAGACATCTCGAGGGATAGACAGGCTGAATCACTGTCGCAACTTTGACTGATGTTTGCGATTTTTGAAACGGATGTATCGTGAATATTGCAGATTAATAAAAATGAGAAAAAAATGTCAAAGTTGAAAGGTGTGGGACGTTATTCCATCTATCTCAGGATCAGTTTGGCAGAGAACCGGTTAAATTGTGAAATGGAATGAAAAATGCTGAGAATCGTAGTCGGCAGGATTCGAAACTGCACGGGATAACCCAAGGGATTTCTAGTCCATCGTCTTAACCACTCAGCCACGACTACTGTGTCGCTGCCTTTTTAAACTTTACACAGAAAAAACTCAGTCATCCATCTCTGTGTAGCAGACGGTCAAAGACTCCTGAAAAATTCTCCGTTTGCTATAAATCTGGACGAGGCAATCTCATCCACCTGTATTTTTACAGTTCCATATTGCTCTGGAACTTTTTAATATGCATCTCTTCCAAGAAACAGAAGTAAAATTCGACATCTTGAAACAACTGCCTCCCCGTCGGGGAATTGAACCCCAGTCTCCCGCGTAACAGGCGGGGATACTCACCACTATACTAACGAGGAACTGACGGGTACCAGTTTTGTCAGAGCAGGAATCGAGTCACTGTGAACAGAACTGGACACCAGGAGAAGTCGACAGACACATTGAGAAACAGAGACAAACCGACAAACAGGGGGAGACAGACAGCGAGATCGAGACAACGAGAGACAGAAAGTGTGAGACTGAGAAGGAGAGGCAGACTGAGTGAGAAAAAGACTCAAATATATACATATACAGAGATGTGTGTATGTGATCTATTAAGAGAGAGAGGGAAAGAGTGAGAGAAAGACAATGATAAAGACAGTGACAAGGAGAGAGACAGATAGAGAGAGAGCGATAGAGACTAAAACAGAAAATGATGGAAATACTTCTCAGCTTACAGGCAGGGACTAACAGAGACAAGCAAAGACATGGACAGACCGAAATGATGGGAAAGAGAGAGCCAGTCAGACAAAGAGTCTGACAGAATCCCATTGGACCAGACATGGCACCGTGAGAAAGAGACGGATTGAGAGACAAAGACAAACAGAGAAACAGGGACAGACAGAGTGAGACAAAGATTCAAACATACAAAACTCTCTGAAGAGAGAGAGAGAGGCACAAACCGAGCGACACAGATACATTTCACAATTTCATTATCGGTTCAGAGTGTCACATTGTTACACAAAATTGCTGATTCAACCGATGGAAATCCGGTCTCACTGATCAGAATGGGAGGAAATCCGTGTTAAATTAAAGAGACACCAGGAGTGGGGGACGAACCCACGCGGGACAAACCCATTGAGTTTTAAGGCCAACGCCTCAACCACTCGGCTATTCTGGTCCTGTGAGAACCTGGATTCTGTATCTGTGAGAATCTGGGCTTCAACCCCAACCCCACATACAAACACATGCACATCGGCTTTCAGTGAGCATTTACGAACATTTTTAGTAATATTGACACGGGGGCAACTCTCCTATTCTTTTTCGAGTAATGCTCTGGGAACTTTCATATCCACCCGAGGGTGCAGGCGGAGCTTCAATTTAACATTTCATCCGAAAGTCAACAGCTTCAACATTGCAAAATTCCCCAAGTGCTGCACTTGAGTGTTAGCCAAGATGATATGCTCAAGTCTCAGGAGTGCGACTTGAACAGACAACTTCCCGATTCAGTCGAGAATGCGGCCACTGAACCAAAGCCGATACAAAAGTTCACAACCGTATTATTTTCCCCAAGTCATTTTTATAATTTCCAGGACATACCAAATTCATAGTGATGATTTCCACAGACAGTTGCACATACACAGAGACATATAAATAGATAGACAGACACAGAGACCCACACACACATAACCAAAAATTTGCACGCACCAACAGGCATGCACAGATGCCTCAGACATCTCGAGGGATAGACAGGCTGAATCACTTTCGCAACTTTGACTGATGTTTGCGATTTTTGAAACGGATGTATCGTGAATATTGCAGATTAATAAAAATGAGAAAAAAATGTCAAAGCTGAAAGGTGTGGGACGTTATTCCATCTATCTCAGGATCAGTTTGGCAGAGAACCGGTTAAATTGTGAAATGGAATGAAAAATGCTGAGAATCGTAGTCGGCAGGATTCGAACCTGCGCGGGATAACCCAATGGATTTCTAGTCCATCGCCTTAACCACTCGGCCACGACTACTGTGTCGCTGCCTTTTTAAACTTTACTCAGAAAAAACTCAGTCATCCATCTCTGTGCAGCAGACGGCCAAAGACTCCTGAAAAATTCTCCGTTTGCTAAAAATCTGGACGAGGCAATCTCATCTACCTGTATTTTTACAATTCCATATTGCTCTGGAACTTTTTAATCTGCATCTCTTCCAAGAAACAGAAGTAAAATTCGACATCTTGAAACAACTACCTCCCCGTCGGGGAAATTGAACCCCGGTCTCCAGCGTGACAGGCGGGGATACTCACCACTATACTAACGAGGAACTGACGGGTACCAGCTCTGTCAGAGCAGGAATCGAGTCACTGTGAACAGAACTGGACACCAGGAGAAGTCGACAGACACATTGAGAGACAGAGACAAACCGACAAACAGGGAGAGACAGACAGCGAGATAGAGACAACCAGAGACACAAAGTGTGAGACTGAGAAGGAGAGGCAGACTGAGTGAGAAAAATACTCAAATATATACATATACAGAGATGTGTGTGTGTGATCTATTAAGAGAGAGAGGGAAAGAGTGAGAGAAAGACAATGATAAAGTCAGTGACAAGGAGAGAGACAGATAGAGAGAGAGCGATAGAGACTAAAACAGTAAATGATGGAAATACTTCTCAGCTTACAGGCAGGGACTAACAGAGACAAGCAAAGACATTGACAGACCGAAATGATGGGAAAGAGAGAGCCAGTCAGACAAAGAGTCTGACAGAATCCCATTGGACCAGACGTGGCACCGTGAGAAAGAGACAGATTGAGAGACAAAGACAAACAGAGAAACAGGGACAGACAGAGTGAGTCAGACTGAGAGAGTCAAAGACTCAAACACACAAAACTCTCTGAAGAGAGAGAGAGAGAGGCAGAAACCGAGCGACACAGATACATTTCATTATCGGTTCAGAGTGCCACATTGTTACAGAGAATTGCTGATTCAACCGATGAAAATCCGGTCTCACTGATCAGAATGGGAGGAAATCCGTGTTAAATTAAAGAGACACCAGGAGTGGGGGACGAACCCACGCGGGACAAACTCATTGAGTTTTAAGTCCAACGCCTCAACCACTCGGCTATTCAGGTCCTGTGAGAACCTGGATTCTGTCTCTGTGAGAATCTGGGCTTCAACCCCAACCCCACATACAAACACATGCACATCGGCTTTTAGTGAGCATTTACGAACATTTTTAGTAATATTGACACGGGGGCAACTCTCCTGTTCTTTTTCGAGTAATGCTCTGGGAACTTTCATATCCACCCGAGGGTGCAGACGGAGCTTCAATTTAACATTTCATCCGAAAGTCAACAGCTTCAACATTGCAAAATTCCCCAAGTGCTGCACTTGAATGTTAGCCAAGATGATATGCTCAAGTCTCAGGAGTGCGACTTGAACAGACAAACTCCCGATTCAGTCGAGAACCAAAGCCGATACAAAAGTTCACAACTTTATTATTTTCCCCAAGTCGTTTTTATAAGTTCCAGGACATACCAAATTCATAGTGATGATTTCCAGTGACAGTTGCTCATACACAGAGACATATAAATAGATAGACAGACACAGAGACCCACACACACATAACCAAAAATTTGCACGCACCAACGGGCATGCACAGATGCCTCAGACATCTCGAGGGATAGACAGGCTGAATCACTGTCGCAACTTTGACTGATGTTTGCGATTTTTGAAACGGATGTATCGTGAATATTGCAGATTAATAAAAATGAGAAAAAAATGTCAAAGTTGAAAGGTGTGGGACGTTATTCCATCTATCTCAGGATCAGTTTGGCAGAGAACCGGTTAAATTGTGAAATGGAATGAAAAATGCTGAGAATCGTAGTCGGCAGGATTCGAACCTGCGCGGGATAACCCAATGGATTTCTAGTCCATCGCCTTAACCACTCGGCCATGACTACTGTGTCGCTGCCTTTTTAAACTTTACTCAGAAAAAACTCAGTCATCCATCTCTGTGTAGCAGACGGCCAAAGACTCCTGAAAAATTCTCCGTTTGCTAAAAATCTGGACGAGGCAATCTCATCTACCTGTATTTTTACAGTTCCATATTGCTCTGGAACTTTTTAATATGCATCTCTTCCAAGAAACAGAAGTAAAATACGACATCTTGAAACAACTGCCTCCCCGTCGGGGAATTGAACCCCGGTCTCCCACGTGACAGGCGGGGATACTCACCACTATACTAACGAGGAACTGACGGGTACCAGCTCTGTCAGAGCAGGAATCGAGTCACTGTGAACTTAACTGGACACCAGGAGAAGTCGACAGACACATTGAGAAACAGAGACAAACCGACAAACAGGGACAGACAGACAGCGAGATAGAGACAACGAGAGACAGAAAGTGTGAGACTGAGAAGGAGAGGCAGACTGAGTGAGAAAAAGACTCAAATATATACATATACAGAGATGTATGTGTGTGATCTATTAAGAGAGAGAGGGAAAGAGTGAGAGAAAGACAATGATAAAGACAGTGACAAGGAGAGAGACAGATAGAGAGAGAGCGATAGAGACTAAAACAGAAAATGATGGAAATACTTCTCAGCTTACAGGCAGGGACTAACAGAGACAAGCAAAGACATGGACAAACCGAAATGATGGGAAAGAGAGAGCCAGTCAGAAAAGAGACTGACAGAATCCCATTGGACCAGACGTGGCACCGTGAGAAAGAAACAGATTGAGAGACAAAGACAAACAGAGGAACAGGGACAGACAGAGTGAATCAGACTGAGAGAGACAAAGACTCAAACATACAAAACTCTCTGAAGAGAGAGAGAGAGAGGCAGAAACCGAGCGACACAGATACATTTCATTATCGGTTCAGAGTGCCACATTGTTACAGAAAATTGCTGATTCAACCGATGAAAATCCGGTCTCACTGATCAGAATGAGAGGAAATCCGTTTTAAATTAAAGAGACACCAGGAGTGGGGGACGAACCCACGCGGGACAAACCCATTGAGTTTTAAGTCCAACGCCTCAACCACTCGGCAATTCTGGTCCTGTGAGAACCTGGATTCTGTCTCTGTGCGAATCTGGGCTTCAACCCCAACCCCACATCCAAACACATGCACATCGGCTTTCAGTGAGCATTTACGAACATTTTTAGTAATATTGACACGGGGGCAACTCTCCTATTCTTTTTCGAGTGATGCACTGGGAACTTTCATATCCACCCGAGGGTGCAGACGGAGCTTCAATTTAACATTTCATCCGAAAGTCAACAGCTTCAACATTGCAAAATTCCCCAAGTGCTGCACTTGAATGTTAGCCAAGATGATATGCTCAAGTCTCAGGAGTGCGACTTGAACAGACAAACTCCCGATTCAGTCGAGAACCAAAGCCGATACAAAAGTTCACAACTTTATTATTTTCCCCAAGTCGTTTTTATAAGTTCCAGGACATACCAAATTCATAGTGATGATTTCCAGTGACAGTTGCTCATACACAGAGACATATAAATAGATAGACAGACACAGAGACCCACACACACATAACCAAAAATTTGCACGCACCAACGGGCATGCACAGATGCCTCAGACATCTCGAGGGATAGACAGGCTGAATCACTGTCGCAACTTTGACTGATGTTTGCGATTTTTGAAACGGATGTATCGTGAATATTGCAGATTAATAAAAATGAGAAAAAAATGTCAAAGTTGAAAGGTGTGGGACGTTATTCCATCTATCTCAGGATCAGTTTGGCAGAGAACCGGTTAAATTGTGAAATGGAATGAAAAATGCTGAGAATCGTAGTCGGCAGGATTCGAACCTGCGCGGGATAACCCAATGGATTTCTATTCCATCGCCTTAACCACTCGGCCACGACTACTGTGTCGCTGCCTTTTTAAACTTTACTCAGAAAAAACTCAGTCATCCATCTCTGTGTAGCAGACGGCCAAAGACTCCTGAAAAATTCTCCGTTTCCTAAAAATCTGGACGAGGCAATCTCATCTACCTGTATTATTACAGTTCCATATTGCTCTGGAACTTTTTAATATGCATCTCTTCCAAGAAACAGAAGTAAAATTTGAAATCTTGAAACAACTGCCTCCCCGTCGGGGAATTGAACCCTGGTCTCCTGCGTGACAGGCGGGGATACTCACCACTATACTAACGAGCAACTGACGGGTACCAGTTCTGTCAGAGCAGGAATCGAGTCACTGTGAACAGAACTGGACACCAGGAGAAGTCGACAGACACATTGAGAGACAGAGACAAACCGACAAACAGGGAGAGACAGACAGCGAGATAGAGACAACGAGAGACAGAAAGTGTGAGACTGAGAAGGAGAGGCAGACTGAGTGAGAAAAATACTCAAATATATACATATACAGAGATGTGTGTGTGTGATCTATTAAGAGAGAGAGGGAAAGAGTGAGAGAAAGACAATGATAAAGACAGTGACAAGGAGAGAGACAGATAGAGAGAGAGCGATAGAGACTAAAACAGAAAATGATGGACATACTTCTCAGCTTACAGGCAGGGACTAACAGAGACAAGCAAAGACATGGACAAACCGAAATGATGGGAAAGAGAGAGCCAGTCAGAAAAGAGTCTGACAGAATCCCATTGGACCAGACGTGGCACCGTGAGAAAGAGACAGATTGAGAGACAAAGACAAACAGAGAAACAGGGACAGACAGAGTGAATCAGACTGAGAGAGACAAAGACTCAAACATACAAAACTCTCTGAAGAGAGAGAGAGAGAGGCAGAAACCGAGCGACACAGATACATTTCATTATCGGTTCAGAGTGCCACATTGTTACAGAAAATTGCTGATTCAACCGATGAAAATCCGGTCTCACTGATCAGAATGGGAGGAAATCCGTGTTAAATTAAAGAGACACCAGGAGTGGGGGACGAACCCACGCGGGACAAACTCATTGAGTTTTAAGGCCAACGCCTCAACCACTCGGCTATTCTGGTCCTGTGAGAACCTGGATTCTGTCTCTGTGAGAATCTGGGCTTCAACCCCAACCCCACATACAAACACATGCACATCGGCTTTCAGTGAGCATTTACGAACATTTTTAGTAATATTGACACGGGGGCAACTCTCCTATTCTTTTTCGAGTGATGCACTGGGAACTTTCATATCCACCCGAGGGTGCAGACGGAGCTTCAATTTAACATTTCATCCGAAAGTCAACAGCTTCAACATTACAAAATTCCCCAAGTGCTGCAATTGAGTGTTAGCCAAGATGATATGCTCAAGTATCAGGAGTGCGACTTGAACAGACAAACTCCCGATTCAGCCGAGAATGCGGCCACTGAACCAAAGCTGATACAAAAGTTCACAACCTTATTATTTTCCCCAAGTCGTTTTTATAAGTTCCAGGAGATATCAAATTCATGGTGATGATTTCCAGTGACAGTTGCACATACACAGAGACATATAAATAGATAGACAGACACAGAGACCCACACACACATAACCAAAAATTTGCACGCACCAACGGGCATGCACAGATGCCTCAGACATCTCGAGGGATAGACAGGCTGAATCACTGTCGCAACTTTGACTGATGTTTGCGATTTTTGAAACGGATGTATCGTGAATATTGCAGATTAATAAAAATGAGAAAAAAATGTCAAAGTTGAAAGGTGTGGGACGTTATTCCATCTATCTCAGGATCAGTTTGGCAGAGAACCGGTTAAATTGTGAAATGGAATGAAAAATGCTGAGAATCGTAGTCGGCAGGATTCGAAACTGCACGGGATAACCCAAGGGATTTCTAGTCCATCGTCTTAACCACTCAGCCACGACTACTGTGTCGCTGCCTTTTTAAACTTTACACAGAAAAAACTCAGTCATCCATCTCTGTGTAGCAGACGGTCAAAGACTCCTGAAAAATTCTCCGTTTGCTATAAATCTGGACGAGGCAATCTCATCCACCTGTATTTTTACAGTTCCATATTGCTCTGGAACTTTTTAATATGCATCTCTTCCAAGAAACAGAAGTAAAATTCGACATTTTGAAACAACTGCCTCCCCGTCGGGGAATTGAACCCCGGTCTCCCGCGTAACAGGCGGGGATACTCACCACTATACTAACGAGGAACTGACGGGTACCAGTTCTGTCAGAGCAGGAATCGAGTCACTGTGAACAGAACTGGACACCAGGAGAAGTCGACAGACACATTGAGAAACAGAGACAAACCGACAAACAGGGAGAGACAGACAGCGAGATAGAGACAACGAGAGACAGAAAGTGTGAGACTGAGAAGGAGAGGCAGACTGAGTGAGAAAAAGACTCAAATATATACATATACAGAGATGTGTGTATGTGATCTATTAAGAGAGAGAGGGAAAGAGTGAGAGAAAGACCATGATAAAGACAGTGACAAGGAGAGAGACAGATAGAGAGAGAGCGATAGAGACTAAAACAGAAAATGATGGAAATACTTCTCAGCTTACAGGCAGGGACTAACAGAGACAGGCAAAGACATGGACAGACCGAAATGATGGAAAGAGAGAGCCAGTCAGACAAAGAGTCTGACAGAATCCCATTGGACCAGACATGGCACCGTGAGAAAGAGACGGATTGAGAGACAAAGACAAACAGAGAAACAGGGACAGACAGAGTGAGACAAAGATTCAAACATACAAAACTCTCTGAAGAGAGAGAGAGAGGCACAAACCGAGCGACACAGATACATTTCACAATTTCATTATCGGTTCAGAGTGTCACATTGTTACACAAAATTGCTGATTCAACCGATGAAAATCCGGTCTCACTGATCAGAATGGGAGGAAATCCGTGTTAAATTAAAGAGATACCAGGAGTGGGGGACGAACCCACGCGGGACAAACCCATTGAGTTTTAAGGCCAACGCCTCAACCACTCGGCTATTCTGGTCCTGTGAGAACCTGGATTCTGTATCTGTGAGAATCTGGGCTTCAACCCCAACCCCACATACAAACACATGCACATCGGCTTTCAGTGAGCATTTACGAACATTTTTAGTAATATTGACACGGGGGCAACTCTCCTATTCTTTTTCGAGTAATGCTCTGGGAACTTTCATATCCACCCGAGGGTGCAGGCGGAGCTTCAATTTAACATTTCATCCGAAAGTCAACAGCTTCAACATTGCAAAATTCCCCAAGTGCTGCACTTGAGTGTTAGCCAAGATGATATGCTCAAGTCTCAGGAGTGCGACTTGAACAGACAAACTCCCGATTCAGTCGAGAATGCGGCCACTGAACCAAAGCCGATACAAAAGTTCACAACCGTATTATTTTCCCCAAGTCATTTTTATAATTTCCAGGACATACCAAATTCATAGTGATGATTTCCACAGACAGTTGCACATACACAGAGACATACAAAGAGATAGACAGACACAGAGACACACACACACATAACCAAAAATTTGCACGCCCAACAGGCATGCACAGATGCCTCAGACATCTCGAGGGATAGATAGGCTGAATCACTGTCGCAACTTTGACTGATGTTTGCGATTTTTGAAACGGATGTATCGTGAATATTGCAGATTAATAAAAATGATAAGAAAATGTCAAAGTTGAAAGGTGTGGGACGTTATTCCATCGATCTCAGGATCAGTTTGGCAGAGAACCGGTTAAATTGTGAAATGGAATGAAAAATGCTGAGAATGGTAGTCGGCAGGATTCGAACCTATGCGGGATAACCCAATGGATTTTAGTCCATCGCCTTAACCACTCGGCCACGACTACTGCGTCGCTGCCTTTTTAAACATCACTCAGAAAAAACTCAGTCATCCATGTCTGTGCAGCAGACGGCCAAAGACTTCTGAAAAATTATCCGTTTGCGAAAAATGTGGACGAGGCAATCTCATCTACCTGTATTATTACAGTTCCATATTGCTCTGGAACTTTTTAATATGCATCTCTTCCAAGAAACAGAAGTAAAATTTGAAATCTTGAAACAACTGCCTCCCCGTCGGGGAATTGAACCCCGGTCTCCCGCGTGACAGGCGGGGATACTCACCACTATACTAACGAGGAACTGACGGGTTCCAGTTCTGTCAGAGCAGGAATCGAGTCACTGTGAACAGAACTGGACACCAGGAGAAGTCAACAGACACATTGAGAGACAGAGACAAAGCGACAAACAGGGAGAGACAGACAGCGAGATAGAGACAACGAGAGACAGAAAGTGTGAGACTGAGAAGGAGAGGCAGACTGAGTGAGAAAAAGACTCAAATATATACATATACAGAGATGTGTGTGTGTGATCTATTAAGAGAGAGAGGGAAAGAGTGAGAGAAAGACAATGATAAACAGAGTGATAAGGAGAGAGACAGATAGAGAGAGAGCGATAGAGACTAAAACAGAAAATGATGGAAATACTTTTCAGCTTACAGGCAGGGACTAACAGAGACAGGCAAAGACATGGACAGACCGAAATGATGGGAAAGAGAGAGCCTGACAGACAAAGAGGCTGTGAGAATCCCATTGGAACAGACATGTATTTAGATTTACAGAAGGCATTCGATGAGGTGCCTCACAAGAGATTATTATACGAGCAAGGATTAAGGATTGGTTAATTGACAGAAAACAGAGAGTAGGAATAAACGGGTGATTTTCGGGTTGGCAGGCTGTAATTGGTGGGGTGCTGCAAGGATCGGTGCTTGGGCCCCAGCTATTCACAATCTATATCAATAATTTGGATGAGGGGACCAAATGTCATATATCGAAGTCTGCTGAGGCTACAAAGCTAATTGGGGATGTAAGTGTGAGGAGGATGAAAAGAGGTTTCAAACGGATATGTACAGGCTCAGTGAGTGGGCAAGAACATGGCAAATAAAATATAATGTGAAGAAATATTAAGTTAGACACTTTTAGTAAAAATAGAAAGGCAGAGTATTTTTTTTAAATGGTGAGAGTTTGGGAAACATTCTGTTCAGAGGGACGTGGGTGTTCTTGTACACAAATCGCTGAAAATTAATATGCAGGTGCAGCAAGCAATTAAGAAATCAATAGGATTATTGGCCTTTATTAAAAGAGGATTTGAGTATTTACGTCTTACTGCAATTATACAGGGCCCTGGAGTACTGTGTGCAGTTTTGGTCTCCTTAGCGAAGGAAAGATAAACTTGCTATAGAGGGAGTGCAATGAAGATTCACCAGACTGATTGCTGGGATGGGGGGATTGTCCTATGTGAGATTGAGTAGACTAGGCCTATATTCTCCAGCGTTTAGAAGAATGAGAGATGAGAGACGAGACACACATCCCCTGAACAAATTTTTAAAAAGAGATGTGAGGTGCTTAAATTTAATCAAGGGCACCAGCTAAATTATTAGAGGCACTCCCGGTCCTTCAGGGCCTGTGTCCAGGGGAGAAGCTGATGGGTTTATCTGATCATCTTTGGGTAAAATGTTGTGTTCATTGAGCTGAGCACCTCATGCCAGCTTCAAACACTCTCCAGTCGGGCACAGCATGGGTTAGATACAGATTGAACCCACTGGTCGCTCCTCGACACAGATACTGAGGGACAGGGAGTGTCTGGGACACTGACATTTCTCACTCAATAAGGTATAAATTGATCCTGTACCTCTCCCCATTAATACTGGGCTCCACACGGCTCGAATCCTGCTCCTGTTGCCCTTCCTGTGATAGCACTGAGCTCAACCCAGCCCATAATGAGCAGGGCTCAGGGAGGGTGGTTGCTCGGCGCTGCAGTGATGTCACTAAGCAGGGCCATTCAGCCAAGCTGGTCCTCTCCTTGTCCCTTTAAAGGTGGAGAGCTGGGACATCCTGTCTCAACACACACACCCTGTTCATACTGAGAATCCCCAGGGAAGGCCCAAGGCCCAGAGTGTGGAACACAACCAAGGGGGAAAGAGGAGGAGAGAAGGGGATGTAAATCAAGGAGTAGGGACTGAGGGCCACCAAGCTTCAGTTTTAGAGCCTGTAGACTTCAGGAGGGGGAAGAGTTAGTTAGAAATATAGAAACATAGAAACTAGGTGCAGGAGTAGGCCATTCGGCCCTTCGAGCCTGCACCACCATTCAATAAGATCATGGCTGATCATTCACCTCAGTACCTCTTTCCTGCTTTCTCTCCATACCACTTGATCCCTTTAGAGGTAAGGGCCATATCTAACTCACTCTTGAATATATGTAACGAACTGGCATCAACAACTCTCTGCGGCAGAGAATTCCACAGGTTAACAACTTTGAGTGAAGAAGTCTCTCCTCATCTCGGTCCTAAATGGCTTACCTCTTATCCTTAGACTATGTCCCCTGGTTCTGGACTTTCTCAACATCGGGAACATTCTTCCTGCATCGAACCTGTCCAGTGCCGTCAGAATCTTATATATTTCTATGAGATCCCCTCTCATTCTTCTAAACTCCAGTGAATACAGGCCCAGTCGATCGAGTCTCTCATCATAGGTCAGTCCTGCCGTCCCGGTAATCAGTCACGTGAAACTTTGCTGCACTCCCTCAATAGCAAGAATGTCCTTCTTCAGATTAAGAGACCAAAACTGAGCACAATATTCCAGGTGAGGCCTCACGAAGGCCCTGCACAACTGCAGTAAGACCTCCCTGCTTCTATACTCAAATCCGCTTGCAATGAAGGCCAACATACCATTTGCCTTTTTCACCACCTGCTGTACCTGCAAGCCAACTTGCAATGACTGATGTACCATGACACCCTTGTCCGATTGCAACTCCCCTTTTCTTAATCTGTCGCCACTCAGATAATATTCTGTCTTCATGTTTTAGCCATCAAGTGGATAACCTCACATTTATCCACATTATACTTCATCTGCCATGCATTTGCCTGTCCAAGTCACCCTGCAGCCTCTTAGCATCCTCCTCACAGCTCACACCGCGATCCAGCTTAGTATCATCTGCAAAGTTGGAGATATTACACTCCATTCCTTCATCTAAATCATTGATGTATATTGTAAATAGCTGGGTTCCCAGCACTGAGCCATGCGGCACCTCACGAGTAACTGCCTGCCATTCTGAAAAGTACCCGTTTATCCAGACTTTATGCTTCCTGTCTGCCAGCCAGTTCTCTATCCACATCCATACTTTAACCCTAATACCATGTGCTTTAATTTTGCACACCAATCTCTTGTGTGGGACCTTGTCAAAAAACTTTTGAAAGTCCAAATACACCACATCCACTGGTTCACCCTTGTCCACTCGACTACTTACATCCTCAAACAATTCTCGAAGATTTGTCAAGCATGATTTCCCTTTCATAAATCCATGCTGACTTGGACCGATCCCGTTACTGCTTTCCAAATGCGCTGCGATTTCATCTTTAATAATTGATTCCAACATTTTCCCCACGACCGATGTCAGGCTAACCAGTCTATAATTACCCGTTTTCCTCTCCCCACTTTTTTAAAAAGTGGTGTTACATTAGCTACCCTCCAGTTCATTGGAACTGATACCGAGTCGATAGACTGTTGGAAAATGATGAGCAATGCATCCACTATTTCTCGGGCCACTTCCTTAAGTACCTTGGGATGCAGACTGTAGTTTCAGAATCCAGGGAGAGAACAAGGAGCAGATGGGGAGACTGGCGTGGACTCCAGCACAGTGAGGATGTCGGGGGAGGGAGATTGTGTTGGGTCGTGTATTAAGGGTGAAGGAGGGAGAAGAGAGGAAAAGTCAAAGGAGCAATTACTGCAGCAGTGTCCATCAATAGTGATAGAGAGAAGGTGGGGGTCAGAGTGGGCCTGGACTGGCAGGTAAACTTTGTTTGCTGTGAGCAGCTTTCCTTCTGTCACAAATAGCCTCCTGGAGCCCAGTGACACAAACAGCCCATTAAACGCCTCCAATGTCCTTTGGTCTGGTGAGGTCTCCCTTTGTGAAACATCAGCTGTTGTTAAAGCTTCTCATTCTGAATCGCTTACAGTGAGACAGTATCCACTGTCCGTTTTATTCCATGGGCTTCATCTTTGCTGGTATTGGTAACACGCCCGGGATCACTAAACACAAAATCCAGTCTGTGAATCACTTTCAGCTACTGGACTTAGTATGTTCCCCACTGCACCTCTCTCACCTTCTATGTGTGAATAGAGCATCACGTCTGCAAAGCTGGTTTAAGTTTATATCCAGGCAGAAAATATATTTAAGAAAAGCCTGTAGGCCGATGAGACACTGCTCAGGTGCCAGTGTGCTGCTGGTTTGCCCGGCATTTTGCCTGTAATGGAAGATAACTGAACATGTCTCCCAGTGTAACCTTTGCTGTAATGAAATGTGTCTTTTAATAAGCCTCATGTCCTTGCTCATGTCTGCTGCAATTGTGTAGAAAGGGGATGTGTGGGGTGATGGTGTTTGTATGGAGATGTGAAACAAGGAAACGGTATGTGTGTGTGGCAGTGACACAGCCTTGTGGTTACAGGCAGAACCATGCACCGATATCCTTGTGGTTATGGTTTGAGCAGGGTCAGTTCATGAATGCTCAAGCTAAGAGGTGCCAGAGATCGGGAGCAGAGGCAGTAAATCAAATCTAAATGTAAATTCCGATGTAGTTTATTTCATTTATTCCTATTTTAATAGCTTTTCTGAATGTGGCCTATGCCAAGTGCCAGGATATTGGATCAGGCCCACCATAGAAAATGAGTTTGACACCTTGAGGTAGACAATGTCAACCAGATTCCCCCATCCACCAACCTAACAACTTCTTTACAAACTGAAGATAGTGTGTAAGACGTGACCATGTTTACCAGAATCCGTGTTCAGTATCTGTAATGGCCCCTTCACTTTCCCCATGATGGAAAACAGCATCTCTCAGGATCCCTTCAAGCACCTTCCCGGTGATCGAGGTCACGTTGATGGGCCTTCAGTTCCCGAGCTCTGACTTGTGACCAATTTGAAAAATGGGAACGACATGTGCTACCTTCCAATCTCAGGGAACAACCCATGATTCTACTGAGCTGTTGGAGATATGGGCAAGGGGCTAACAGAGCACCCATCCCATCTCTTTAAACACACTTGGTGGATATCATCCGCACCTTACACCATCAAGATTACCCCACGCGGTGACTTTGCTGACAGTGAAGTGTGATGAGAAAGACCAAAGTGCCGTTTGCCCCTCTCAGTGTGACCCTGAAGGACTGTGCCCATGCTGAAGTTCTCCCCCCATACAATCCTCCCCAGATTGTCCTCACTGAGCTCCAGCCAGGTGATGCTAAACACTCGGGTGGTAAAGACAAAAATCCACAGCAATATGTTGAAAACAACACTAATTTATTTGTCTATATCGCAAATATTAATCTCCAGTCAAGTTACAGGAGTTATTAGCTTCAGCAGAAACAAACCTCAACTGTCAGAATGAACATGGTTCAGTCGGGATGTGATTAACAGCAGCAATAACAGCAGAATCCCAACCCTGCAGTCACTTGTGAACTCTCTGGTGTTTCATCACGGTGGATGACTGAGTGAATCCCCTCCCACACTCAGAGCAGGTGAATGGCCGCTCCCCAGAGTGAACTCGCTGGTGTATCAGCAGGTTGGATGGCTGAGTGAATCCCTCCCCACACTCGGAGCTGGTGAACGGCCTCTCTCCAGTGTGAACTCGCTGGTGTATCAGCAGGTCGGCTGACCAAGTGAATCCCTTCCCACAATCGGACCAGCTGAATGGCCTCTCCCCAGTGTGAACTCGCCAATGTGTTTCCAGCTTGAAACATTTCCCACAGTCCCCATATTTACACAGTTTCTCCCCAGTATGACTGCACTTGTGTCTCTCCAGGTTGGCTGATCGGCTGAAGCCTTGTCCACATGCAGAGCACGTGTACCATTTCTCCCCACTGTGAACAGTGCTTTTTGCTTCCATGGTCAAAGGCCGATGATATTCCATTCCCGATGAATCGAGTGACTCCGTCATATCTTAATGTGATGTTTGGTTTGAGCCTCTGGTCGACAAATCTTCTCCTTTTAATAACCTGTAAAGTGAGTTTCAAACAGAAAAAAGGGTGGGTGAGAGAGAACACATAAAAACACAAAGGCAGGTTCTGAAATTGAGCTGAATGAACCTGGCTATTTGTGCGGCCGCCAACAGAAAAAGTGACCATGAAAGCTGCCGGATTGTCATAATAACCCAACTGATCACCAATGTCCTTCAGGGAAGGGAACCCACCACCCGGTCTGGGCCTACACAAGACTCTGGCCTCTATGGGAGGAGGGAGAGGTGGGCAGGGCGAAGGGGAGGGAATATAAACATCTGTAACTCGACCAGAACTTTGGCAGAACCTCCCAAACCCACAACCTCTCCCACCCAGATGGACCAGGGCTGCAGGTGCATGGAAATCCATCACCTCCAAGTTCCCCTCCAAGTCTCACACCATCCTGACTTGGGCATATATCGCCGTTCCTACATCGTCACTGGGTAAAAATCCTGGAACTCCTCACCTAACAGCATTGTGGGAGGGCCTTCACTACACGGACTGCAGCGGTTCGAGAAGGCCCACCATCACCTTGTCAAGGGGCAAATGGAAATTGGAAATATATTCTGGCCCTACGAGCGACACCAACATCCTAAGAATGGATTCAAACAAATCTGTATATTGAAAGCCTCTGTAGAAATACTTGTTCCTAAAACAATACGCTTCTACCTTGTGCGGGCAGTGTCTGTTTCACAACCTAATCTCCCCTAGAACCCACCGCCGTTGACAGTCTCTCATCGGAAATTGTTGGTCCCGACTGGGCCCAGAGGTACTGGGGGTTAAACCCAGCAGCTTCTCCCCCTCTCCAATCCAGCTCAAACTGATGCAACAAACCGACCCACACAGGAGGCCAGGGAGCGACTTCCGTATCCAGCACCCACCCTGATACAGAGCGGCTCTGGATTGGTCTCTCTGTGTTTCCAGTATCGATGCACTGAAGATCAGAATATGAGGGAGAAGGGAATGGAGGCTTATGCTGAGAGAGTTAGAACCATAGAATCAGAGAATGGTTACAGCACGGAACAAGACCATTCGGCCCGTCGAGCCCGTGCCAGCTCTCTGCAAGAGCACCTCAGCTAGTCCCACTCCCCCACCCTTACCCCACAGCCCTGCAAATGTTTTTCTTTCAGGTACTTATCCAACTCCCTTTTGAAAGCCGTGATTGAGTCTGCCTCCACCACCCTTTCAGGCCGTGCAATCCAGATATTAAACACTCGCTACGCAAAAAGGTTTTTTCTTGTGTCGCCTTTGTTTCTTTTGCCAATCACCTCAAATTTGTGTCCTCTGGTTCTCGACCCTTCTGCCAATGGGAACAGTATCTCACGATCTATTCTGGCAAGACCACTCATGATTTTGAACATCTCTATCAAATCTCCGCTCAATCTTCCCTGCTCTAAGGGGAACATAAGAAATAAGAATGGGAGTCGGCCATTTGCCCCTCAAGCCTGCTCCGTCATTCAATAAAATCATGGCTGATCTAATCATGGACTCAGCTCCACTTCCCCGCCCGCTCCCCATAAACATTTACTCCCATAATCGCTAAAAAATCTATCTATCTTCGCCTTAAATATATTCAATGATCCGGTCTCCACAGCTCTCTGGGGCAAAGAATGCCACAGAATTAGAACCCTGAGAGAAGAAATTCCCCCTCATCTCAGTTTTAAATGGGCAACCCCTTATTCTGAAACTATGCCCCCTAGCTCTAGATTCCCCTATGAGTGGAAATATCCTCTCTGAATGCACCTTGTCAAGCCCCCTCAATATCTTATATGTTTCAATTATATCACCTCTCAGTCTTCTGAACTCGAATGAGTATAGGCGCAAGCTACTCAGTCTTTCTTCATAAGTCAACCCCCTCATGTCAGGAATCAACCTAGTGAACCTTCTCTGAGCTGCCTCCAATGAAAGTATATCCTTCCTTAAATACACAGAGACCAAAACTGTACGCAGTACTCCAGGTGTGGCCTCATCAAAACCCTGTACCGTTGTAGCAGGACTTCTCTGCTTTTATACTCTATCCCCCTTGCAACCTCAGCTGCTCCAGTTGTCCAGGTAACTGAAGTCCCTCATCCTTGGAATCATTCTCGTAAATCTTTTCTGCACCCTCTCCAAGGCCTTCACATTATTCCCAAAGTGTGTTGCACACAATTGGGCATAATACTCCAGTTGAGGCCGAACCAGTGTTTTGTACAGGTTCATCATAATATCCATGCATTTGTACTCTATACTTCTATTTATAAGCAGTGACACTGTCTAGTGTAATATAAACAGGGACAGGGTCTAGTGTAATATAAACAGAGGCAGGGTCGAATGTAATATAAACCGAGACAGGGTCATGTGTAATTATAAACAGTGACATGGTCTAAGGTAATATTTAAAATTACTCCTGGTGCCATGAACTAGTGAGTACAGAAATAGGAGGATAGAGCAGATGAATGCCTGGCTAGAGAGATGGTGCAGGAGTGAGGGCTTTAGATTCCTGATGCATTGGGACCGCTTCTGGAGGGAGGTGGGACCTGTACAAGCCAGACGGGTTGCACCTCAACAGAGCCGGGACCAATATCCTCGTCCGGGGGGGGGGGGTTTGCCAGTGCTGTTGGGGAGAGTTTAAACTAGCTTGGCAGGGGAATGGGAACCTGAGAATAGATTCAGTCGGTAGGGAAGTGAATCTGGAATTAGAAAGCAAAAATGTAGAAAGTGAGTTTGAAGGACAGAAGAAAAAAGCAGGAAAAACAGGTAAAAAAACAAATTTAAAAGTTCTTTGTCTAAATGCACATAACACTCGTAACAAAATAGATGAGTTGACGGCACAAATAGATACAAATGGGTATGATCTGATACCCATTACAGAGACGTGGTTGCAAGGTGACCAGGACTGGGAACTAAATATTCAAGGATATTTGACAATTCGGAAGGACAGACAGAAAAAAAAGGAGGTGGGATAGTTCTGTTAATAAAGAATTAGATCAGTGCGTTAGTGAGAAACGATATTTGCTCAGAGGATCAAGATATTGAATCAGTTTGGCTGGAGATGAGGAATAATAAAGGGAAAGTCACTGGTGGGCAGAGTCTATAGGCCCCCGAAAAGTAGCTACACTGTTGGACGGAGTATAAATCAAGAAATAATGGAGGCTTGTAATAAAGGAACGGCAATATTTATGGGTGATTTTAAACTTCATATTGATTGGACAAAGCAAATTGGCCAGGGTAGCCTTGAGGAGGAGTCCATAGAGTGTATCCGGGATAGATTCCTTGAACAGTACGTTGTGGAACCAACCAGGGAGCAGGCTATCTTAGATCTAGTACTGTGTAATGAGGCAGGATTAATAAATGATCTCGTACTTAAAGATCCTCTTGGAATAAGTGACCATAATATGGTTGAATTTCAAATTCAGCTGGAGGGTGAGAAAGTTGGTTCTCAAACAAGGGTCCTAAGTTTAAATAAAGGAGACTGCAGAGGTATGAGGGCAGAGTTGGCTAAAGTGGACTGGGAAAATAGATTAAAGAATGGGACGGTTGATGAGCAGTGGCAGACATTTAAGGAGATATTTCATTACCTGCAACAAAAATATATCCCAATGAGAAGGAGAGACTAAGAGAAGGGATAATCATCCGTGGCTAACTAAGGAAATAAGGGAGGAATCAAATTGAAAACAAAGGCATACGGTGTGGCCAAGACTAGTGGGAGGCCAGAGGTTTATGACATTTTTAAAAGCCAGCAGAAAACGACTAAAAAAATGATTGAGAGGGAAGATAGATTATGAAAGTAAGCTAGCACAGAATACAGAATACAGTAAGAGTCCTTCATGGTAGAAGACACTAAAAACATCCCAGCAGTGGATAAGCGAGGGGCTATAGGTAGGGAGTTACGTAATACAATCACTAATCATGTAGTATTAGGTAAAATAATGGGACTAAAGGCAGAACAGTCCCCTGAACCTGATGGCTTGCATCCTAGGGTCTTAAGAGAAGTGGCTGCAGAGATAGTGGAAGCATTGGTTGCAATCTACCAAAATTCCCTGGATTCTAGTGCGGTCCCAACAGATTGGAAAGCGCAAATGTAATTTGCCGCTTTGAAAAAGGAGGCAGACAAAAAGCAGGAAACCATATACCAGGTAGCCTAACTTCTGTCGTTGGGAAAATGCTGGAGTCCATTATTAAGGAAGCAGTAGCAGGACATTTGGAAAAGCAACATTCATTCAAGCAGATTCAACATGGTTTTATGAAAGGGAAATCAAGTTTACAAATTCGCTGGAGTTCTTTGAGGATGTAACGAGCAGGGTGGATAAGGGGTAAGCAGTGGATGTGATGTATTTGGATTTCCAGAAGGCATTCGATAAGGTGCCACCTAAGAGGTTACTGCACAATATAAAAGCTCACTGGGTTGGGGGTAATATATTAACGTGGAGAGGGGATTGGCTAACTAACAGAAAACAGAGGGTCGGGATAAATGGGTCATTTTCCAGTTGGCAAACATGACTAGTGGGGTGCCGCAGGGATTGGCGCTCGGTCCTCAACTATTTACAATCCATATTAATGATTTGGATGAAGGGACCGAGTTTGCAGTTGTTACAAGAATTGTGTGGAAGACACAAAAAATCTGCAAAGGGATACAGACAAGTTTAGTCAGAGGGCAAACATTTGGCAGATGAAGTATAATGTGGGAAAATGTGAGGTCATCCACTTTAGTAAATAATAGAAACGCAAATTATAATTTAAATGGAGAAAAATTGCAAAGAGCTGCATTACAGAGAGACTTGGGTGTCTTGTGCATGAAACACAAAAAGTTAGCATGCAGGTACAGCAAATAATCAGGAAGGCAAATGGAATGTTGGCCTTTATTGCAAGGGGGATAGAGTATAAAAGCAGAGAAGTCCTGCTACAACTGTACAGAGTAATGGCGAGGCCACACCTGGAGTACTGCGTACAGTTTTGGTCTCCGTATGTAAGGAAGGATATACTTACATTGGAGGCTGTTCAGAGAAAGTTCACTAGGTTGATTCCAGAGATGAGGGGTTTGATTTCTGAGCATAGGTTGAGTAGGTTTAGCTTCTACACATTGGAGTTCAGAAGAATGAGAGGTGATCTTATTGAAACTTAATGATAATGATGTGGCTCGCCAAGCTGGATGCAGAGGGGATATTTCCATTCATAGGGGAAACTAAAATTAGCGGAAATAGTCTCAGAATAAAGAGCCGCCCATTTAAAACTGAGATTTCTTCTCTGAGGGTTGTAAATCCATGGAATTAGCTGCCCCAAAGAGCTGTGCTAGCTGGGTCTTTGAATATATTTAAGGTGGAGAGAGACACATTTTCAGCGATAAGGGAGTAAAGGGTTATGGGGAGCGGGCACGGATGTGGAGTCGAGTCCATGATCAGATCAGCCATGATCTTATTGAATGGGGAGCAGGCTCGAGGGGCCAAATGGCCTACTCCTGCTCCTATTTCTTATATTCTTATGTTATAGACTGCTTCACCTCCACTCCCAATTTTCCCCACCAATTCTAGCTGCGTACAGTTCGACACTCACTGGCTCCCCTCCCCCCTTGATGGTGCTGACTCTGGCCGAGTCCAGTTCTACAATCACTGGTTTCCTCTCCCTCTCCTCCAATAATGGTGCTAACTGTGGCTGGGTCTAGTTCTACACTCACTGGTTCCCCTCCCCTGAAGGCACTGACTCTGGCTGGGCTCAGTTCTACACTCACTGGTTCCCCTCCCCTGAAGGCAATGACTCTGGCTGGGCTCAGTTCTACACTCACTGGTTCCTCTCCCCTGAAGGTGCTGACTGTGGCTGGGTTCAGTTCTACACTCACTGGTTCCCCTCCCCTGAAGGTCCTGACTCTGGCTGGGTTCAGTTCTACACTCACTTGTTCCCCTCCCCTGAAGGTCCTGACTCTGGTTGGGTTCAGTTCTGCACTCACTGGTGCCCCTGCCCTGAAGGTCCTGATTCTGGTTGGGTTCAGTTCTGCACTCACTGGTGCCCCTGCCCTGAAGGTCCTGATTCTGGTTGGGTTCAGTTCTGCACTCACTGGTGCCCCTGCCCTGAAGGTGCTGACTCTGGCTGGGTTCAGTTCCAGACACGGACATTCCAGCACCAAGATGGTCGCGCATGCACTCTGCTACTAACTGCATCAAGATGGTGGAACGCTGAACATGCTTCCTGTACCAAGATGGCCGCTGTTACCTTGGGCCTGTGACCGGGAGAAAGCCTCGAAGCTGTAACCGCCGATATTCCGGTTATTATAGAAACATAGAAACATAGAAAATAGGGCAGGAGTAGGTCATTCGGCCCTTCGAGCCTGCACCGCCATTCAATGAGTTCATGGCTGAACATGCAACTTCAGTAACCCATTCCTGCTTTCTCGCCATACCCCTTGATCCCCCTAGTAGTAAGGACTACATCTAACTCCTTTTTGAATATATTTAGTGAATTGACCTCAACAACTTTCTGTGGTAGCGAATTCCACAGGTTCACCACTCTCTGGGTGAAGAGGTTTCTCCTCATCTCGATCCTAAATGGCTTACACCTTATCCTTAAACTCTGATCCCTGGTTCTGGGAACATTCTTCCTGCATCTAACCTGTCGAAAACCATCAGAACCCCTCTCATTCTTCTGAACTCCAGTGAATGCAAGCCCAGTTGATCCTGTCTTTCTTGATATGTCAGTCTCACCATCCCAGGAATCAGTCTGGTGAACCTTCGCTGCACTCCCTCTATAGCAAGAATGTCGTTCCTCAAGTTAGGAGACCAAAACTGTACACAATACCCCAGGTGTGGCCTCAACAAAGCTCTGTACAACTGTACTGATACCTCCCTGCCCTTGTACTCAAATCCCCACGCTATGAAGGCCAACATGCCGTTTGATTTCTTAACCGCCTCCTGTATCTGCATGCCAACCGTCAATGACTGATGTACCATGACACCCAGGTCTCGTTGCACCTCCCCGTTTCCTAATCTGTCACCATTCAGATAATAGTCTGTCTCTCTGTTTTTACCACCAAAGTGGATAACCTCACATTAATCCACATTATATTTCATCTGTCATGCATTTGCCCACTCACCTAACCTATCCAAGTCAATCTGCAGCCTGATAGCATCCTCCTTGCAGCTCAGGTCCCACTTCCCCCAGAACTGTTTCCAATGTCCCAGGAATTTGAATCCCTCCCTCTTGCACCACTGCTCAAGCCACGTATTTATTCTAACTACCCTGCTCCCTCTACTCTGATTAGCACGTGGCACTGGTAGCAATCCAGAGATTACTACCTTTGAGGTTCTACATTTTAATTTAACTCCTAGCTCCCTAAATTCAGCTTGTAGGACCTCTTCCCGCTTCTTACCTATATCGTTGGTACCTACATGTACCACGACAACTGGCTGTTCACCCTCCCTCTCCAGAATGCTCAGCAGCCGCTCCGAGACATCCTTGACCCTTGCACCAGGGAGGCAACATACCATCCTGGAGTCTCGGTTGCGTCCGCAGAAACTCCTATCTATTCCCTTTACAGTAGAGTCCCCTATCACTATAGCTCTCCCACTCTTTTTCCCAGTGCCGTCATGCGGTCGGTCAGGAGCTGCAGTTGGACACACTTCCCACACACATAGTAGTCAGGGACACTGGAAGCGTCCCTGACTTCCCACGTAACACAGGAGGAGCATGACACATGTCCGAGCTCTGCTGCCATGACTTAACCCTTAAATTAATTTACTTACTAAAATTTACTTAAACACCAAACAGCTACTTATTGGTTGGCTGCCAATTAAACCAATCTAAAAGTCAGTCTAAAAGAGTTATACTTACCAGTCGAACAGCCAACCACTTACCAGCTTGGCTGCGACGTCACCTCTCGATTTCAAACCCTCTATCTTTGTCTGCAACTGGTTGGGCTGGTCTCTGGGCCTCTGTCTCCTACTCTCGCACTCCTTATCAGCTGCTCTAGTGTCAGCACAGATAGCAAAAACAAGACAAAGCAGCATCTGCCACCCCTGCTTGCCTGAACTCACCCACTTCCGGGCTTGCAGCGGACACCGGTTGTTTATGAAGCCTCCCCGGCTCCCTGCTGGTCCATTACTCCGCTCCGTCCCGCTGAAAAGGACACTTCTGTGGAGCCTGTCCAAAACATGTCTCCTCCGCCATTACACACACCGCGCATGCTCCAGACACAGCCAGGCCCGCGCCTGCGCACTGAGCTCCTGTAGTCTGGGTGCAGCACATTCTCCCCCGCGGGGCATGCTGGGTACATATGACCATGAGAAATAGGACCAGGAGTGGGCCACCCAGAACCCCGAGCCTGCTCCCCATTCAATAAGGTCAT
Organism: Pristiophorus japonicus; assembly: GCF_044704955.1. Lineage (NCBI taxonomy): Eukaryota > Metazoa > Chordata > Chondrichthyes > Pristiophoridae > Pristiophorus > Pristiophorus japonicus. Next base: position 44,164,860 of record NC_091999.1, read on the forward strand.
GGCTGATCTGATCATAGACTCAGCTCTACTTTTTAGGAAGCTCAGGTTTGAAGACTAGAAGTATCATCTGTTAGTTGTGAAGGAACTGTCGTTTCTCTCCGTTCTGTTCCTTGTGGAAATACATCCTGCAGTATTCTGACTATTATGGGCTTCTGAACTCGCACAGATGTTCTGACCACTGGGCAGAATAATGCAACGCTCCAATCTATGGGTGTGGAATTGCTGCTGGCAGGTATCATTCAGTCACATGCTGATTGTCGATTTAGGTCTAAGAGCAAAGCAATTTGAGAGTTGTTCAACCATGATTGGACAGCAATTTCAGTCCAATTGTATGGGTCGACATTTAACAGACAGAACCTTCTCCAGGCCAAAGCCTGGACCCATGTAAACCATAAAGCCACACCAGACTTCTAAGCTGCTATTCTGAAGCGTGAGACAGAACAATCAATGAGTTACTCAAGCAAAATGTTGACATTTCTTTGAGCGCAGAAGGGTGCTCAAGAATAGACCTGGTGGCTCGCTGTACAGATTACAGAATCAGACATCAGTACCTCACTACTTCTAACAGTTATCTTATTTGTTTCCACTGATGGTGTAGTTGGTATAGCTAGTGTGCAGCTGAGCCCAAGAGGCGAGATAGTCCCAGGTTCAATCATTGCTTTCTGCAGAGCTAGCTGGTCTCAGACAGCAGTTTGGAGATACAGTTGGTTTCGGTGCCCCTGGACTCAGGAAACTAGAATTTCGGCCAGATCCACTGATCCCTACTTGCAAGAAAACTTGTCAAATTTGGACTCGGTTGTGATACCCCTGGTCAAGTTCCTTTCGGACATTTACTGAAGGATTGCCACTTGGGAAAGTCGCATACGGCATCCATGTGCTGTCAAACTGTCCCCAGCACGAGTTAGCACCTTGAGGGGACAGGGCAGGACAGTGAAGAAATTGCCTTGTAAATTTAAGGAAAATAGGATCCAATGTCAGGATTGAGTCAGATGGCATTTTTTTTTCAGACTTGTTAGCCAAATGTTGGAACAAAGTCTCCACCAAGTGCAGCTCTCCACCAGCTGGAGTGGCGGCTGTCCTGCAGGAGCCGCTGCTCAGGAATCCGGACTTCCACGATCAAGGTTTTAGGTGGCAGTTGGACGAGAGGGCTGTGGCTGGCGAGGTGACCATGGTCAGGGACCTGCTGGATGGTGGAGGAGCAGGCTGGATGGCGCCAGACATGCTGGCATGGCGCCTAAATTCGGCCGACGTCCACTGCGTGGCTGATGCCATCAAGTCGCTAAAAGCAGCTCTGGGCCCTGACTCTGTTAGGTGTGTCGAGGAGGCTCAAGCACGTGGGGTGATCCCGTCCAAACTGACCCCCATCTGGACGGAATTCCTCATCGGCGCCAAACCCCGGAACCTCCCTCGGGAGCCGGTGCCTCACAACTTGAGCCACCTCAAGGAAATCCCCTCCGTGCCTTTCAGTTCCGCGCGGTGGGGTTTCCTGTACGGGCTGCTCCTGCACACTCTCAACCTTGCCATCCTTGTCTGCCATCCGGACACGCCATGGCGTACCATCTTGCCATCCGGAGGAGGCGGGGGTCCCCGATGGAGTGCACTCTACGCAGGAGTCCTCCCGCTATTTATCGGGAACTTGGCCTGGAGGGTGGTGCACGGAGCAGGCCCGTGCAATAAATTTTTAAGTCGGTTCATGGGCTCCCAGACCGCCTACAATTTCTGCGGTCTGGAAGAGACTGTGTTCCACGTTTTAAGTGAATATACGAGGTTGCAGCCCCTGTTCCATTATTTAAATGAGCTGTTCCTCAATTTGTGGCTGCACTTCAGTCCCACACTCCTGATCTGTGGGCACCCTGTGCGGAGGGGAGCGGGTAGGTCCGAAGGCCTACTTGTAGGACTGCTCCTGGGCACTGCCAAGGGTGCCATCAGCCGGTCCAGGCAGCGGGCGTTCGAGGGGGTCGATCAGCCTGACTGCCTGCCTCTCTTCCGTGCTTACATCTGGGCCACGGTGTCCCTGGAGATGGAGCACATGGTGTCCACTGGTACGCTCATGGCCTTCCGCGAGAGGTGGGCACCGGAGGGACTGGAGTGCATTGTCACCCCCGGCAACCAAATTTTAATTTGATTTTATATTTTTTAAAGTTTACTTTGTTTTAATTGCTGGGTTTTAGTGTCCCCCTCCCCTTTTATAGGGGGCACTTGTAAATTATCGTTTTACTACCCAAAAAAAACCAACAAAAAACCCCCACAAAAATCACAAAAAAAAAGGGCACGTGAAAAGTGTTTGGAGTGTCCCCCAGATTGGGGGGCACTTGGATTAATTTATTATGTTTTCCCCAAATGAGTTGTTAGCCAAATGTTCCCACGTGGATATGTCGACTAGTTCAAAGAGTCAATAACGAAAAGGAAATCTATCAAAAAAAATCGAGCTCTGATTATGACGATACTAGTCTACTGATGTACAACCAACCACTCAATGGCACCTCGATGCAGGTAGACAGCTGAGCAGTGTCCTGGAAAGGAATTGTCCAACTTAACCCTGTGTTGAAAAAAAAAGTCTTATTCTTGTCTCCAGTGGCCAAAGGTTCATCAACACTCTTTGACCATTTGATGCTGCAGATCTCATCGAAATAATGTATTAATTTTTTCAGATAGGTTTCAGCTCTCAGCAAGAGGACCTAATTGCCCTGAAATGTGTAGGGATGCAAGGCTGAAGAAGTAACATGCAAAATAAGCAAGCTCATACTATCCCAGTAGAATGTTTGTGATCTGTGTTTGTGTCGAGTTACAGGTACCGAAGTGTTGGTACAGGTGCCAAGCTGCTTCTGTTTAAAAGATCATTTCAGTGTCTCATTGCATTTTATTGCAAGGATAGTGTTACTGATCTGTAGGGAAAGCCAAGGACTTTAACATGCTACCATTAGGTCATCAACTTAAATTTCATTAAATTTTACAGCACAGAAGGAGGCCATTCAGCCAATCACGTGCCGGCTCTTTGAAAGAGCTGTCCAAATTAGTCCCACGACCCTGCCCTTTCCCCCCATAGCCTTGCAATTTTTTCCATTTCAAGTATATATCCAATTCCCTTTTGAAAGTTACTATTGAATCTGCACCAGACTGATTCCCGGGATGGCTGGACTGACATGTGAGGAGAGACTGGATCAACTGGGAATTTATACATTGGAGTTTAGAAAGATGAGAGGGGATCTCATAGAAACATATAAGATTCTGACGGGACTGGACAAGTTAGATGCGGGAAGAATGTTCCCGATGTTGGGGGAGTCCAGAACAAGGGGACACAGTCTTAGGATAAGGGGTAGATCATTTAGGACTGAGATGAGGAGAAACTTCTTCACTCAGAGAGTTGTTAACCTGTGGAATTCCCTGCCGCAGAGAGTTGTTGATGCCAGTTCATTGGATATATTCAAGAGGGAGTTGGATGTGTCCGTTACGGTAAGGTGATCAAGGGGTATGGAGAGAAAGCAGGAAAGGGGTACTGAGGGAATGATCAGCCATGATCTTCTTGAATGGTGGTGCAGGCTCTAAGCGCCGAATGGCCTACTCCTGCACCTATTTTCTATGTTTCTATGTTTCTATGATTCCCTGCCCACTCCCTGGAACACTTTACTCCCTTATCGCTCAAAAATCTGGCTATTTCTTCCTTAAATATATTCAATGACCCAGCCTCCACCGCTCTCTGAGGCAGAGAATTCCACAGATTTACAACACTCTGAGAGAAGAAATTCCTCCTCATCTCAGTTTTAAATGAGCTGAGCAAAAAGGCTGCATTTGTGACTCGAACAGGATTTACTGTGATTGCTTTGGGCACTGAACCATGTTCATTCTGGCACCTCATGTTTGTTTCTGATGATCTTAATAACCCCTATACCTGAGCTGGAGATTAATATTGTTTATAAATGTTGAATACATTATCTTTGTTTCAGACACATTGTGTCGAATATTTGATTCCTCCATGATCAGAGGAGACTAATTGATGTTCTGTTACTGACTCTTCCATTTTAGTGCTTTTTATTAATCTAACTTATATCACTTCTCACATAGTTCGCCTTCTATCAAACCCCAAACTTGTTCCATTTGAGTACATGGGTTGTGGTTGTTGTAGACTTAACTGCAGTGTCTCACCTTAAACTCAGCTGAAATCCTTTGAACCACCCCTTTATTGAACCATCTTGCATAATGTTTGAAATCTGTTACTTTCTGTAACCCATTTTTGGAACCGATTGGATTTTAAAAACTCATCCATGCATTTTGCACGTGATAGCCTGTGAAATATTCTGATATTTGTAATTGTCATTGCCACACACTCCGTTCCCGAGTGACAAACTCCATCCCTCTCCCCAACTTCTGTGTGAGCCTGAACCAGACTGTTCGCAACCTTGGTTTCATACTTAACCCTGAAATAGGTTATTTGATCAGATAACAACAGCATAATTAAGACTGCCTATTTCCACCTCTGTAACATCATCCGTCCCCGCTCTTGCCTCAGCTCATCCACTTCTGAAGCCCTCATCCATGCCTGTGTGACTTCTGGACTTGACTATTCCAATGCACTTTTCCCACATTCTACTCTACATAAACTAGTGTTAATCCAAAATTCGGCTGCCCATGCCCTAACTCGCACCAAGTCCAGCTCACCCATTACCCCAGTGCTCACTGACCTACATTGGCTTCTAGTTGAGCAACGCCTTGATTTCAAAATTCTTATACTTATTTTCAAATGCCTCCGTGACCTTGCCCCTCCCTAGCTCTGTAAATTCCTCCAGCCCCACAACCACCACTGACACCCGCTCACCCATGAGATATATGTCTTCCTGAGCATCCCTGATTATAATTGGTGGCTGTGCCTTCTGTTGCCCAGGCCCCAAGTTCTGGAAAACCCAGCCTAAACCTTGCTGTCTAACCTGTGCAGTACCTGCCCTGGCAGTTCTTGATGGGATAGTGCAGAGCAAGCTTTTCTCTCTTATCTAACCTGTGCTGTATCTTCCCTCTGAGTGCTTGATGGGACAGTGTAGAGTGAGCTTTACTCAGTATCTAACCCGTGTTGTTCCTGCCCTGGGAATGTTTAATGAGACTAGCGGGAGTTTTACTCTGTATCTAACCCGTGCTGTACCTGCAATGAGAGTGTTTGATGGAGCAATCTATGGGGAGCTTTACTCACTGACTGACCCGTGCTGTGCCTGTTGTGTGAGTGTTTGATGGGACAGCGTAGAGGGAGATTAACTCTGTATCTAACCTATGCTGTACCTACCCTGTGAGTGTTTGGGACAGGCTAGAAGGAGACTTAACCTTTAATAACCCATGCTGTGCCTACCTGGGAATGTCTGGTGAGACTGTGTAGAGGGAGCTTTACTCTGCATCTAACCTGACTTGTCCTCCTCCTCATCATCATCATCATCAAAGGCAGTCCCTCGGAATCGAGGAAGACTTGCTTCCACTCCTGAAGTGAGTTATTTGATGTCTAAACAGTCCAATATGAGAGCCACAGACTCTGTCACAGGTGGGACAGATAATCATTGAGGGAAGGGGTGGGTGTGATTGGTTCGCCACATGCTCTTTCCGCTGCCTGCGCTTGATTTCTGCATGCTCTCGGCATTGAGACTCGAAGGGCTCAGCAACTTCCCGGATGCACTTTCTCGAATTAAGGTGGTCTTTGGCCAGGGAATCCCAGTTGTCAGTGGGGATGTCGCACTTTATCAGGGAGGCTTTGAGGGTGTCCTTGTAACGTTTCCGCTGCCCACCTTTAGCTCATTTGCCATGAAGGAGCTCCACATAGAGCACTTGGTTTGGGAGTCTTGTGTCTGGCATGTGAACTATGTGGCCTGCCCAGTGGAGTTAATCGAGTGTGGTCAGTGCTTCAATGCTGGGAACGTTAGCCTGGACAAGGACGCTGATGTTGGTGTGCCAGTCCTCCCAGGGGATTTGCAGGTTCTTGCAGAGACATTGGTGGTGATATATCTCCAGTGACTTGAGCGTCTACTGTACATGGTCCATGCCTCTGAGCCATACAGGAGGGCGGGTATTACTACAATCCTGTAGACCATGAGCTTGGTGGTACCTGCCCTGCGAACGGTTGATGGGACAGTGTAGACGGAGCTTTACTCTGTATTTAACCTATGATGTACCTACCCTTGCAATGTCTGGCAGAACAGTGCAGAGGGAGATTTTCTCTATATCTATCCGATGCTATATCTGCCCTGGAATGACTGGACAAGTTAGATGGAGATGTAGTCTGTATCCAACTTGTGCTGTACTTGCCCTGGGAATGACTGATGGAACAGTATAGAGGGAGCTGTATCATCTTTCTTTAACCCATGTTGTACTTGCTCTGGGAATGTTTGATGAGACACTGTGGAGGGGGCTTTACTCTGTATCTAACCCATGCTGTACCTTCCCTGCAAGTGTCTGATGGGACAGCGTATTGAGATCCTTACTGTATACCTACTCATGTCCGTCATACACCGTAGTGGACGAAAACCACACTGTGACTCCGGGAGGAGTTCCTCAGCCACAGGGAGAAGACGGTTTGGGAGGATTCTAGTGATGGCTTTCCCAGTGGCTGATAACAGGGCGATCCATCTGTAATTGCCGCAATCGGACTTGTCCCCTTTGTTAAAGATTACTGCATCTCTGAGATCTCCAGGCATGCTCTCCTCCTTCCAGATGAGAGAGATGAGGTCATGCATTTTTGCCAATATTGCCTCTCTGGTATACTTTCGTGCCTCAGTGGGGATTTCATCCGCTCCCATTGCCTTGTTGTTCTTGAGCTGGTGGATGGCCTTTTCTATCTCGTGCAGGGCTGGGGTTTTGCGGAGATGTTGGCGGGTAGCATGCTGTGGGTTGGAATCGAGGACACTCGAGTCAAAGGCAGAGTCTCAGTTAAAGAGATCTTCGAAGTGCTCCTTCCAGCGGGTCCTGACTGCCTCAGTGTCCTTGATGAGTGTTTCCCCATTCATGGCCAGCAGTGGGGTGGGGCCTTGGGTGCTTGGGCCATAGGTGGCCTTGACTGCGATGAAGACTCGTCACACATCATGGCTGTCGGCCAGCTGCTGAACCTCCTGTGATTTCTCGACCCACCATCTATGCTTTAGGTCACAGGTTTTTTCTTGGACCTCGGCCTTAAGCCGTCTGTAATGCTGCTTTGCTGCTCCCGAGTTGGGTTGTTGTTTTAGGTTCAGAAATGCCCTGTGCTTGCTAACAATTAGCTCTTGGATCTCCTCGTCATTCTCATTAAACCAGTCCTGGTGTTTCCTCGATCAGACCAACATCACCAGCATCAAAGCACTGACCACACTCGACCAGTTCCATTGGGTGGGCCACATTGTTCACAACTATTTTAAGTAAAACAATAATCAAGTGTCCCCTGATTAAAGTGGGGAGGGGCTTCACACTCCAGAAACTTTCATTAAAGTGCCTCTTTATTATTTTTGAGGGCACCAAAAACAAAACTTAACAATTCAACATTAAGGGAAGCTTTGTCAAATCAAATCAAATTTATTAAAATTAAAATTCAGTTCCCTCTTGAAATGATGCACTCCAGTCTCTGCGGTGCCCATCTCTCGTGGATACCGCATGCTCCATCTCCAGGGACACACATAGAAACATAGAAACATAGAAAATAGGTGCAGAAGTAGCGCATTCGACCCTTCTAGCCTGCACCGCCATTCAATGAGTTAATGGCAGAACATGCAACTTCAGTACCCCATTCCTGCTTTCGCGCCATACCCTTTGATCCTCCTAGTAGTAAGGACTTCATCTAATTCCTTTTTGAATATATTTAGTGAATTGGCCTCAACAACTTTCTGTGTAGAGAATTCCCCAGGTTCAGCACTCTCTGGGTGAAGAAGTTTCTCCTCATCTCGGTCCTAAATAGCTTACCCCTTATCCTTCGACTGTGACCCCTGGTTCTGGACTTCCCCAACATTGGAACATTCTTCCTGCATCTAACCTGTCTAAACCCATCAGAATTTTAAACGTTTCTATGAGATCCCCTCTCATTCTTCTGAACTCCAGTGAATACAAGCCCAGTTGATCCAGTCTTTCTTGATATGTCAGTCCCGCCATCCCGGGAATCAGTCTGGTGAACCTTCGCTGCACTCCCTCAATAGCAATAATGTCCTTCCTCAAGTTAGGAGGCCAAAACTGTACACAATACTCCAGGTTTGGCCTCACCAAGGCCCTGTACAACTGTAGCAACACCTCCCTGTCCCTGTACTCAAATCCCCTCACTATGAAGGCAAACATGCCATTTGCTTTCTGAACCGCCTGCTGTACCTGCATGCCAACCTTCAATGACTGATGTACCATGACACCCAGGTCTCGTTACACCTCCCCTTTTCCTAATCTGGCTTGCCACATTGTTCACATGGTTCACACAAGACTCCCAAAGCAAGCGCTCATCTCAGAACTTCTACATGGCAAGCGAGCTCAAGGTGGGCAGACGAACCATTTCAAGTGCACCGTCAAAGCTTCCTTGATAAAATGCAACATCCCCACTGATACCTGGGAGTCCCTGGCCAAAGTCCACTCGAAGTAGAGGAAATGCATCCGGGGAGGGTGCTGAGCACCTGAAGTCTCATCGCTGAGCGCATGCAGAAACCAAGCAGAGGAGCATGCGGCAAACCAGTCCCACCCACCCTTTCTTTCAACGACTGGCTGTCCTACCTGTGACCGAGACTGTAATTCCCGTATTCGACTATTTAGTCACCTAAGAACTCACCTTTCGAGTGTAAGCAACTCTTCCTCGATTTCGAAGGACTGCCTATAATGATGATGATGTGTACCTAACCTGTGTTGTGCCTGTCCTGTGCAATTTTGGATTGCCTGTTTAGAAAGACATTTACCCTGCATCTAAATTATGCTGTACTTGCCCTGTGAGTGTTTGATGGGACAGTGTAGAGGGAGATTCACTCTGTATCTAACCCATGCTGTGCTTGCACTGGGAGTGTTTGATGGGACAGTGCAGAGGGAGCTTCACTCTGTATCTAACCCCTGCTGTACCTGCCCTGGGAGTGTTTGATAGGTCACTGTAGAGGGAGCTTTACTCTCTATCTAACATGTGCTGTACCTGCCACCAGTACGCTTGCGGCCTTCTGCAAGAGATCAGCACCAGACGGACTGGAGTGCATCATCGCCTCCAGCAACCAACTGTTAATTTGATTTAAGTTTACCGTCCAAAGTTTAATTGGTTTATTTGTGTCTCCTCCCCCCTTTAATCAGGGGGCTTTTTATTTACAGATTAACAACAAAATACTTGTGCTGTACCTGCCCTAGGATTGTTTCTTGGGACAGTGCAGAGTGAGCTTTATTCTGTATCTAACCCGTGCTGTAAATGCCCTGGGAATACCTGGTGGGACAGTGTAGCTGGATCCTTACTGTGTATTTAATATGTACTGTACCTGCCCTGGGAGTGTTTGATGAGTCAGCGTACAGCAAGCTTTAAATTGTAACTAACCCGTGCTGTACCTGCCCTGGGATTGTTTAGGACAGTACAGAGGGAGCTTTACTCTGTATATAACCGTGCAGTATCTGGCCCACTCCTGCACCGATTTGACATGGTCTTATGTACCCAGCGTGCCCCGCGGAGAAGAAAGTGCCGCACCCAGACTACAGGAGCTCAGTGCGCAGGCGCGGGCCCTGGCTGTGTTTGGAGCATGCGCGAGGCTTGTAATGGCGGAGAAGACATGTTTTGAGAAGGCTCCTCAGAAGTGTACTTTTCAGCGGGACAGAGCGGAGTAAGGGACCAGCGGGGAGGTGGGGAGTCTTCACAAACAACCGGTGTCCGCCGCAAGCCCGGAATAATAACCGGAATATCGGCGGTTGCAGCTTCGGGGCTTTCTCCCGTCACAGGCCCAGGATAACGGCGGCCATCTTCGTAGAGGAAGGCAGGTTCCGCGTTCCTCCATTTTGATTCAGTGAGTAGCACCGCGCATGCGCGGCCATCTTGGTGCAGGCACAAAGTGATGTCAGTGTCTGCAACTGAACCCAGCCAGAGTCAGTACCTTCAGGGGAGGGGAACCAGTGAGTGTAGAACTGAACCCAGCCAGAGTCAGTACCTTCAGGGGAGGGGAACCAGTGAGTGTAGAACTGAACCCAGCCAGAGTCAGTACCTTCAGGGGAGGAGAACCAGTGAGTGCAGAACTGAACTCAGCCAGAGTCAGTACCTTCAGGGGAGGAGAACCAGTGAGTGTAGAACTGAACCCAGCCAGAGTCAGTACCTTCAGGGGAGGAGAACCAGTGAGTGCAGAACTGAACCCAGCCAGAGTCAGCACCTTCAAGGGAGGGGAACCAGTGAGTGTAGAACTGAACCCAGCCAGAGTCAGTACCTTCAGGGGAGGGGAACCAGTGAGTGTAGAACTGAACCCAGCCAGAGTCAGTGCCGTCAGCGGAGGGGAACCAGTGAGTGTAGAACTGAACCCAGCCAGAGTCAGTACCTTCAGGGGAGGGGAACCAGTGAGTGTAGAACTGAATCCAGCCAGAGTCAGTACCTTCAGGGGAGGGGAACCAGTGAGTGTAGAACTGAACCCAGCCAGAGTCAGTACCTTCAGGGGAGGGGAACCAGTGAGTGTAGAACTGAACCCAGCCAGAGTCAGTACCTTCAGGGGAGGGGAACCAGTGAGTGTAGAACTGAATCCAGCCAGAGTCAGTACCTTCAGGGGAGGGGAACCAGTGAGTGTAGAACTGAACCCAGCCAGAGTCAGCACCTTCAGGGACCAGTGATTGATTGGTGCCGCGGCCCCGCCCCCCCGCCACTGATTGGTGCGGAGCAGCACGCTGGGTGGGCTGGTGCCCCGCGCCGCCTCGCCATTGGCTGCGGGCTGAGTGTTGCGGGCGGGCGGTTGGGGGGTTTGTTGGTGGGCTCCGCTCGCAGCCTTTGAGCTCGGGGCCCAGGTGAGGCGGAGTTGTGCGCAGGCGCGGGGCCAGCCTATTGTGGGAGATTAGCTGCGGACGGACGATGTTTTGCCCCACGCGGAGGATGGATGAGCAGCCCGGGCAGCGCGCTCAGCCTCCCTGAGGACTCACCTTCTCACGGACACGTGCGGGCGGTGAGATTTGCCGCCGAGTCGGCGGGTGGCGGCTGTGGGGCACCTTCGGGCGGGGACGGACCTTGGTTACTGTCGGGGTTTGCCGGGAGTTTGGCCGCCATCTTTGGGCAGCACGGGGCCACCCGCCACGGGGGGGCGGGGCTTCCTCGATGTCACAATACTTTCCATTGTCCCGCTGCAGGGCAGGGAGCATGCGCGGCGGCCATCTTACTGCAGGGAGCAGGTGCAGGATGGGGACCAGTGACATGAACATATGAGAACATCAGAAATAGGAGATGAGTCGGCCCTTTGGCTCCTCGAGCCTGCTGCCATTCAATAAGATGATGGCTGCAGCATCTGGGGTGGTTCTCCTTGGAGCAGTGAAGGTGCAGGGCAGGTTTAACAGAGATGCTCACAATCAGGAAGGCTTTAGATTGAGTCAGGGAACAGAGTGGTTCTGCTCACACAATCAGAGAATGGTTACAGCACGGAAGGCCATTCGGCCCGTCAAACCCTTTCCTACTCCCAGCTCGTCCCACTGCCCGCCCTTTCCCCCAGTCCTGCAAATGTTTTCTTTCAGATACTTGTCCAACTTTTTTTTTTGAATGCTGTGATTGAGTCTTCCTCCACCACCCTTTCAGGCCGTGCTTTCCGGATCCTAACCACTCGCTGCGTAAAATAGATTTTCTGATGTCACCTTTTGTTCTTTTGCCATTCACCTTAAATCCATCTCCTCTGATTCTCTACCCTTCTGCCAGTGGGAACAGTATCTCTCTATCTACTCTGTCCACACCCCTCATGATTTTGAACACTTCTATCAATTCTCCTCTCAACCTTCTCTGCTCCAAGAGGAACAACCCCAGCTTCTCCAGTCAATCCACGGAACTGAAGTCCCTCATCTCGTGAATCATTCTTGTCAATCTTTTGTGCACCCTCTCTAAGGCCTTCACATCCTAATGTGCGGTGCCCAGAATTGGACACAATGCTCCAGTTGAGGCCGAACCAGTGTTTTACAAGGGTTCATCATAACCTCCTTGCTTTTGTACTCCTGTGATGCCCAGCTACCTGTAAGCTTTTTTAACTGCTTTCCCAACATGTCCTGCCACCTTCAGTGATTTGTCCACATATACCCGCAGGTCTCACTGTTCATGCATCCCCTTTCGGATTGTACCCTTCAGTTTATATTGTCTATCCTTGTTTATATCATCATGCTTCTCTAATTTTATTTCTTCACTCAGGTTCACGGTCTTGTTTTATTTCTTCCTCCAAGCCCCTCAACTTAATCTGGCAGTGTAATGTTGGCGAGTAGTGATTGATTGCCCTGGGAACCAACAGGAAGAGAGGCCGGAGGGCCCAGAGAGCAGCGTGTTCTGCAACCAATCGTGGTGCTTGAGGGGTGGATCCTGAGTCAGCCTGTCTTTTATCTTTTAAAAGTTAAATCGAGATTTCTTTTGTTGACAAAACAATGTAACATTAGTCAGTATTCTGTTTTCCTGGAGCTGCTATTTTGAGTTTCAGACACTTCAGTGCCAAGTTAATCAGGTGTTTAAAGGTCATTCATTTCCCTCTTTCCATGACGCTGTTAGTTAAAGGGACAGAGATTGATTTCCCCGCATTATGCATTCGTAGTAGTTAAAGTAACATACTTCCTGTTGGTAGTGAGTTGCATTCTGTGCTGGGCGAGATGGCTGGTGGCATCAGCCTTTAACATACGCATTCTCTTGTTCAACTCTCTCCAGGGTCTCACCCTTCCCTATCTCTGTAATCTCCTCCAGACATCAACCCTCTTAACAGTTTGATTTCTTTGGAACAAAGGAGGCTGAGGGGAGATCTTAATGAGGCGTATAAAATTATGAGGGGCCTAGATAGAGTGGATAGGAAGGACCTATTTCCCTTCGCAGAGGGGTCAGCAACCAGCACAACTTTTTAGCCAGTACGTAGCAAGCCCAACAAGAGAGGAGGAAGTTCTGGACTTAGTATTCGGGACTGAAGCTGAGCAGGTTGAAGGGTTATCGATGGGACAGCATTTTGGTGCGAGTGATCATAATTCAGTTAGATTTAGGGTAGTTATGGAAAAGGACAAAGACAGACCAGGAATAAAAGTTCTCAATTGGGGAAAAGCCAATTTTACTAAGCTGAGATGTGATTTAGCCAAAGTGGACTGGAAACAGCTATTTGAAATGGTGAGAGATTGGGAAACGTTGGTGTTCAGAGGGACCTTGGTGTCCTTGTACACGAATCACTGAAAGTTAATATGCAGGTACAGCAAGCAACGAAGAAAGCAAATGGTATGTTGGCCTTTATTACAAGAGGATTTGAGTACAGGAGTAAAGACGTCTTACTGCAATTATATAGGGCCCTGGTGAGACTGCAGCTGGAGTATTGTGTACAGTTTTGGCTGCTTACCTAAGGAAGGATGTACTTGCCGTTGAGGATGGCAACGAAGGTTCACCAAACTGAATTACTGGGGTGGGAGGATTGTCCTATGAGGAAAGATTGAGTAGACTAGGCATGTATTCTCTAGAGTTTAGAAGAATGAGAGATGATCCCATTGAAACAGACAAAATTCTTACAAGGCGTGACAGGATGGATGAAGGGAGGATGTTTCCTCTGGCTGAGGAGTCTAGAACCAGGGGTCACAGTCTCAAAATAAGGGGTTGGCCATTTAGGACTGAGATGAGCAGAAACTTATTCACTCATTAATCTTTGTAATTCTCTACCCCAGAGGTTTCCGCAGGCTCTGTCTTTGAGCATATTTAAGACAGAGATCGATAGATTTTTGTAAATTAAGGGAATCAAGGGATATGGAATAGTGCAGGAAAGTGGAGTTGAGGTAGAAGATCAGCCATGATCCCATTGAATGGCAGAGCGGGCTCGAGGGGCCGAATGGCATACTCCTGCTCTGAAATCTTATGTTCTTATGTTGAAGTTAAATCAGTCTCAGAGCAGTGGGAGGCATTCAAGGAGGAGATAATGAGGGTTTAGAGGAAGTATGTTACCTTAAAGAAAAAGGTTGGGACTAATAAATCTACAGTCCCCTGGATATCAACATAAGAAATAGCGGCAGGAGGAGGCCATAATGTCCCTCGAGCCTGCACGGCCATTGAATAAGATCATGGCTGATCATCGCCCTCAACTCCACTTTCCCGCCTGATCTCCAGATCCCTTGATTCCTTTAATATACAAAAGTCTATCTATCTCAACCTTGAATAGACTGAGCATCCACAGCCCTCTGGGGGAGAGAATGTCAAAGATTCACAACCCTCTGAGTGAAGAAATTCCTCCTCATCTCTGTCTTAAATGGCCTACCCCTTATCCTGAGACTGTGCCCCCTAGTTCTAGACAGTCCAGCCAGGGGAATCAACCTCTCAGCATCTAACCTGTCAATCCCTTTCAGAACCTTGTATGCTTCAATGAGATCACCTCTCATTATTCTAAACTCGAGAGTGTATAGGCCCATTCTACACACTATCTCATCATCAGACAGCCCACTCATCCCAGGAATCAATCTTGTGAACCTTTGTTGCACCGTCTCCAAGGCAAGTGTTTCCGTCCTTAGATAAGGAGAACAAAACTGTGCCCAGTACTCCAGGTGTGGTCTCACCAAGGCCCTGTACAATTGTAGCAAGACCTCCTTACTCTTATACTCCAAACCCTTGCAATAAAGGACAAACCATTTCCCTTCCTTATTGCTTGCGTACCTGCATGCTCACTTTCTGTGTATCTTGCACAAGGACACCCCAAATCTCTCTAAACACCAATGTTTAAAAGTTTCTCATAATTTAAAAGATACTCTATTCTTCTGTTGTCCCTACCAAAGTGAATAACCTCACATTTCCCTACATTATACTCCATCTGCCACCTTACTGCCCATTCACATAGTCTATATATATATATATATATATATATATCTTGCAGACTCTTGTGTTCTCACAGCTTACTGTCCCACCTAGTTTTGTATCCTAAGCAAATTTGGATACATTACACTCGGTCCCTTCATCTAGATCATTAATCATAAAATCATCGAAATTTACATCATGGCAGGAGACCATTTCAGCCCACCGTGTCCGTGCCGGCTGACAAACAGCTATCCAGCCTAATCCCACTCCAGCTCTCGGTCCGTAGCCCTGTAGGTGATGACACTTGAAGTGCACATCCAAGTATTTTTCAAATGTGCTGAGTGTTTCTGCCTCTATCACCCTTTCAGGCAGTGAGTTCCAGACCCCCACAAACCTCTAGGTGAAGAAAATTCCCTTTGTATCTCCTCTAAACCAATTACTTTAAATCTATGCCCCCAGTTGTTGACCACTCTGCCAAGGGAAACAGGTCCTTCCTATCCACTCTACCCAGGCCCCTCATAATTTAATACACTTTCATCAGGTATCCCCTCAGTGTCCTCTGATCCAAAGAAAATGGACTCTGCATCTCCAATCTTTCCTCATAGCCAAAATTCTCCAGTCCAGGCAACTTTCTTGTAAATCTCCTCTGTACCCTTTCCAGTACAATCACATCTTTCCTGTAATGTGGTGACCAGAACTGCACACAGTATTCCAACTGCGGCCTAACCAGTTCAAGCATAACCTCCTAGCTCTTGTATTCCATGCCTCGACTAATAAAGGCGAGTATTCCATATGCCTTCTTAACCACCTTATCTACCTGGCCTGCCACTTTCAGGGATCTGTGGACCTACACTCCAAGGTCCCTTTGTTCCTCTACAATTTTCAGTGTCGTACCATTTAATGTGTATTCCCTTGCCTTGTTAGACCTCCCCAAATGTATTACCTCACACTTATCCGGATTAAATTCCATTTGCCACTTTACTGCCCACCTGACCAGTACATTGATATCTTCCTGCAGTGTGCAGTTTTCTTCTCAATTCTCAACGACATAGCCTATTTTAGTGTCACCTTCAAGCTTCTTAATCATACCCCAACAGTGAAGTCCAAGTCATTGATATATACCACAAAAAACAAGGGACCCAGCACTGAGCCCTGCAGAACCCCACTGGAAACAGCCTTCCAGTCACAAAAACATTGAATGGCCCACTCCTGCAACTATTTTCTATGTTTCTATGACCCAACTTCCACAGCTCTCTGAGGCAGCAAATTCCACAGATTTACAACCCTTTGAGAGAAGACATTCCTCCTCATCTCAGTTTTAAATGGGTGGCCCCTTATTCTAAGATTCTGCCCTCTAGTTCGAGTCTTCCCCCATCAGTGGAAACATCCTCTCTGCATCCACCTTGTCACACCTCCTCATAATCGTATACATTTTGATAAGATCATCTCTCATTCTTCTGAATTCCAATGGGTAGAGGCCCAAACTACTCAACCTTTCCTCATAAGTCATCCCCCTCATCCCCGAAACCTTCTCTGAACTGCTTCCGAAGCAAGTATATCCTTTCATGAACATGGATCAGGAAGGCCAAGATTCCGTTCGCCTTCCTGATCACTTGCTGTACCTGTATACTGTCCTTTTGTGTTTCATGCACAAGTACCCCCAGGTCCCGCTGTACTGCAGCACTTTGCAATCTTTCTCCATTTAAATAATAACTTGCTCTTTGATTTTTTTTCTGCCAAAGTGCATGACCTCACACTTTCTAATATTATACTCCATCTGCCAAATTTTTTCCCATTCACTCAGCCTGTCTATGTCCTTTTGCAGATTTTATGTGTACTCACATATTGCTTTTCCTCCCATCCTTTGTATCGTCAGCAAACTCGGCAACATTACATTCAGTCCCTTCTTCCAAGTCCTTTAATATAGAATGTGAATAGTTGGGGTCCCAGCACTGATCCCTGCAGTAACCCACTAGTTACTGGTTGCCAACCAGAGAATGAACCATTTATCCAACTCTCTGTTTTCTGTTAGTTAGCCAATCCTCTATCCTTGCTGATATATTACCCCCAACCCTGTGAACTTTTATCTTGTGCAGTAACCTTTTACGTGGCACCTTGTCAAATGTCTTCTGGAAATCCAAATACACCACACTCACTGGTTCCCCTTTATCCACCCTGTTTGTTGCATCCTCAAAGAATTCCAGCAAATTTGTCAAACATGCCTTCCCCTTCATAAACCCATGCTGACTCTGCCTGACCGAATTTTGCTTTTCCAAATATCCTGCTACTGCTTCTTTAATAATGGACTCCAACATTTTCCCAACCACAGAAGTTAGGCTAACTGGTCTATAGTTTCCTGCTTTTTTTCTGCCTCTTTTTTTAAATAAGTGCATTACATTTGCAGTTTTCCAATCGCTGGGACCTCCCCAGAATCCAGGGAATGTTGGTAAATTACAACCAATGCATCCACTGTCCCTGCTGCGACTTCTATTAAGACCCGAGGATGCAAGCCATCAGGTCCAGGGGATTTATCCATCTTTAGTCCCATTATCTTACTGAGTACCACCTTCTTAGTGATTGTGTTAAGTTCCTCCCCCCTGTAGCCCCTTGACTGTCCACTGTTGGGATATTGTTAGTGTCCTCGGCCGTAAAGACCGATAGAATATATCTGTTCAGTGTTTCTGCCATCTCCATGTTCCCCATTACTAATTCCCTGATCTCGTCCTCTCAGGGACCAACATTTACTTTAGCCACTCTTTTCCTTTTTATATACCTATAGAAACTCTTGCTATCTGTTTTTATATTTTGTGCTAGTTTACTTTCATAGTCTATCTTCCCTTTCTTAATCATTTTTTTTAGTCATTCTTTGCTGGCTTTTAAAAGCTTCACAGTCTTCTGTCCTCCCACTAGTTTTGACCACTTTGTATGCCCTTGTTTTTAATTGGATACCGTCCTTTATTTCTTTAGTTAGCCATGGCTGGCTATCTTTTCTTTTACATCCTTTCCTCCTCAGTGGAAAATATTTTTCTTGAGAGTTGTGCAATATCTCCTTAAATGTACACCACTGTTCATCAACCGTCCTACACTTTAATCTATTTTCCCAGTCCACTTTACCCAACTCTGCCCTTATACCTACATAGTCTCCTTTATTTAAGATTAGTACGCTGGTTAGAGATCCAACTTTCTCACCCACCATCTGAATTTCAAATTCAGATCATGCTGTGATCACTCATTCCAAGGGAATCCTTTACTAGGAGATTGTTTATTAATCCTGTCTCATTACACAGGACCAGATCTAAGATAGCCTGCCCCCTGGTTGGTTCCGTTACATACTGCTGAAGGAACCCATCACTTATGCACTCTATGAACTCCTCCTCAAGGCTACCCTGACCAATTTGGTTTGTCCAATCAATATGGAGGTTAAAATCACCCATGATTATTGCTGTTCCCTTTTTACAAGCCCCCACTATTTCCTGGTTTATGCGCTGACCAACAGAGTAGCTATTGTTAGGGGGCCTATAGACTACGCCCACCAGTGACTTTTTCCGCTTATTGTTCCTTATCTCCACCCAAACTGTTTCAACATCCTTATCATTTGAGCCAATATCGTTTCTTACTATTGCAGTGATTCCATCCTTCATCAATAGAGCTACTCCACCTCCTTTTCCTTTCTGTCTGTCCTTCCGGATTGTCCAGTACTGCTGAATATTTAATTCCCAGTCCTGGTCACCTTGCAACCATGTCTCTCTAATGCCTATCAGATCATACCCATTTGTATCTTTGTGCCGTCAACTCATCTATTTTGTTACAAATGCTACGTGCATTTAGACAAAGTGCCTTGTTTTTTTACACTTTTTTCCTGCTTGTTTCCTCTCTCCTCCAAACTCACTTTCTTTCTTTTTGCTTCCTAATTCCAGCTTTACTCCCCTCCCTACTGACTCTATTTTCAGGTACCCATCCCCCTGCCAAGCTAGTTTTAAACTCTCCACAACAGCACTAGCAAACCCCCCCGCCACGAGGATATTGGTCCCGGCTCTTTTAAGGTGCAACCCGTCTGGTTTGTCCATGTCCCACCTCCCCCAGAAGAGGTCCCAGTGCCTCAGGAAACTAACTCCCTCCCGCCTGCACCATCTCTCCTGCCAGGCATTCATCTGCTCTATCCTCCTGTTTCTGTAGTCACTAGCTCGTGACATTGGGAGGAATCCGGAGATTACTACCTTTGAGGTCCTGCTTTTTAATCTCTCTCCTCACTCCCTGAACTCTGCCTGCTGGAGAGGGGAGGGAGCGGAAACAGTGAGTGTGGAATTGAACACAGCCAGAGTTAGCGCCTTAAGGGACGGGGCAGATGGGAGGGAGGGGAACCATTGAGTAGACAACTGATCCCAGGCAGAGTCAGCACCATCAGGGGAGGGGAACCAGTGAGTGCAGAACTGAACCCAGGCAGAGTCAGTACCTTCAGGGGAGGGGAACCAGTGAGTGCAGAACTGAACCCAGGCAGAGTCAATACCTTCAGGGGAGGGGAACCAGTGAGTGTAGAACTGGACCCAGCCAGTGTCGGCATCTTCAAGGAATGAGAGGGGAATCAGTGAGTGTAGAACTGATTCCAGCCCGAGACAGCACCTTCAGGGGCGGGGACAGAGGGGAGGGAGGGGAACCAGTGAGTGCAGAACTGAAACCAGTCAGATTCAGCATCTTCAGGGGAGGAAAGGAGAGGCAGTTGAGAAGAAGGTTCATGAGGTTGATTCCGGAGATGAGAGGGTTGACTTGTAAGGAAATATTGAGTTGGGATAAATGGTTCATTCTCAGTTTGGCAATCAGTAACTAGTGGGTTGCTGCAGGGTTCAGTGCTGGGACCCCGACTATTTACAATCTATATTAACAACTTGGAAGAAGGGACCGAGTGTAGTGTAGCCAAGTTTGCTGATGATACAAAGATGGGAGGAAATGCAATGTGTGAGGAGGACACACAAAATCTGCAAAACGACATTGACAGGCTACGTGAGTTGGCAAAAATTTGGCAGATGGAGTATAATGTTGGAAAGTGTGAGGTCATGCACTTTGGCAGAAAAAAAATCACAGAAGTTATTATTTAAATGGAGAAAGATTACCAAGTGCTACTGTACAGCGGGACCTGGGGGGACTTGTGCATGAAACACAAAAGATCAGTATGCAGGTACAGCAAGTGATCAGGAAGGCCAATGGAATCTTGGCCTTTATTACAAAGTGGATGGAAGTCTTGCTACAGTTGTACAGGGTATTGGTGAGGCCACACTTGGAATACTGTGTACAATTTTGGTTTTTGTATTTACGAAAGGATGTACTTGCTTTGGAGGCAGTTCAGAGAAGGTTCACAAAGTTGATTCTGGAGATGAGGGGGTTGACTTATGAGGAAAGGTTGAATATGTTGGGCCTCTACTCATTGGAATTCAGAAGATAGAAAAGTGATCATATTGAAATATATAAGATTATGAGGGGGCGTGACAAGGTGGATGCAGAGAGGATGTTTCACTGATTGCGGAGACTAGAACTTGAGGGCATAATCTTAGAATAAGGGGCCCCCGTTTAAAACTGAGATGAGGAGAAATTTCTTCTGAGGGTTGTGGATGTGTGGAATTCACTGCCTCAGAGAGCAGTGGAAGCTGAGACATTGTATAAATTTAAGACAGAAATAGACACTTTCTCAAACGATAAGGGGTAATGGGGAGCGGGCAGGGAATGGGATTTGAGTCCATGATCGGATCAGCCACGATCGTATTAAATGGCGGAGCAAGTTCGAGGGGCCGCATGGCCTACTGCTGCTCCTATATCGTATGTTAACCAGTGAGTGCAGAACTGAAACCAGACAGAGTCAATTTTTCAGGAGCGAGAGGGGAACCAGTGATTATAGAACTGAACAAAGCTAGAGTCAGTGCTTTCAGGGGAGGGGAACCAGTGAGTGCAGAACTAAACAAAGCCAGAGTCAGTGCTTTCAGGGGAGGGGAACCAGTGAGTGCAGAACTGAACAAAGCCAGAGTCAGTGCTTTCAGGGAGGAGGTAGAGGTTTAGGGAGGGAGTTCCAGAGCTTGGGACCTCAGCAACAGAAGACGACGCCACCAATGGTTGAGCGATTATAATCAGGGATGCTCAGGAGGGCAGAATTAGAGGAGCACAGACATCTCTGGGGGTTGTGGGGCTGGAGGAGATTACAGAGATAGGGAGGGGTGAGGCCATGGAGGGATTTGTGAACAAGGATGAGAATTTTGAAATCGAAGTGTTGCTTAACCGGGAGCCAATGTAGGTCAGTGAGCACAGGGAGTGATGGGTGAACGAGACTTGGTGCTAGTTAGGACACGGGCAGCCGAGTTTTGGATGAGGTGAAGATTACGTGGGGTAGAATGTGGGAGGCCAGCCAGGAGTGTGTTGGAATAGTCAAGTCTAGAGGTAACCAAGGAATGGATGAAGGTTTCAGCAGAGGGTGAGCTGAGGCAGGGGTGGAGACGGCCGATATTACACAGGTGGAAATAGGCGGTCTTGGTTTTCTGGGGATATGTGGTCGCAGCATTCTGGATAAGATCATCCGTCATTTTCATAGAATTAAAGCGCAGGAGGCCATTCGGCCCATCGTGCCTGTGCTGGCTCTATGGAAGAGCTATCCAGTTAGTTCCACTCCCCTGCTCTTTCCCCATAGCGCTGCAAATATTGTTCCTTTAGTATTTATCCAATTCACTTTTGAAAGCCACTATTGAATCTGCTTCCACCGCCCTATCAGGCAGTGCATTCCAGATTGCAACAACTCGCTGTTTATACAATGGTTCCTCATGTCGCCTCTGCTTCTTTTACCAATCACCTGAACTCTGTGTCCTCTGGTTACTGACCCTTCTGCCACTGGAAAGTTTTTCCTTATTTAGTCTATTAAAACCGTTCATGATTTTGAACACTATCAAATCTCCTCTTAAACTTTTCTACTCCAAGGAGAATTACCGCAGCTTCTCCAGTATCTCCACATAACTGAAGTCCCTCCTCCTTCGTACCATTCTAGTAAATCTCTTCTGGTCCTCTCTAAGGTGCAGATACCCTTCTGAAAGTGTGGTGCCCAGAATTGAGCACAATGTGTCAGCTGAGGCCTAACCAGTGTTTATAAAGGTTGAGCAGAACTAAACATCAAATGCTGCTATTTGTGTGATGGGGTTTAGACGGGCGAGGTTTATCCAGTCAGTTGGATGTGAGCTGAAACATGTGCACTTGGAGCGGGGAGCCAGGGACACGCTGTGTAACCGGGCACAGACACTCTGCACAGCCCACACATCACTTGTTTCCCACTTGGCCCAGATGGATGTATTAAATGCAACAATTAATTTGATTTGACTTTTAATAGTTTTGCTTATAAATTTAATCATTTATTTCTAATTTTATTTCTTAATGCAGATTCACGGCCCCATTTTATTTCTTCCTCTGAGCCTCTCAACTTAATGTGGCAGCGTAATGTTGGCGAGTGTTGATTGATTGATTGACCTGGGAACCAACAGGAAGAGAGCTCAGAGGCCGGAGGGCCCAGGGAGCAGCGTGTTCTGCAACCAATCGCGGTGCTTGAGGGGTGGATCCTGAGTCGGCCTGTCAGGTGAGTCTGTGTGAACCCCTGTTAAACAATTCATCTTTTAAAGTTAAATCGAGATTTCTTTTGTCAGCAAAACAGTTTACCATTTGTCAGTATTTTGTTTCCCTGGAGTTCCTATTATGAGTTTCAGACACTTCAGTGCCAAGTGAACCAGGTGTTTAAAGGCCATTCATTTCCCTCATGTCGCTGTTAGTTAAAGATACAGAGATTGACTTCCCTCCATTATGCATCTTTTGTAAGTAAACAAAAATCCTTTCTGTTAGCAGTGAGTCACATTCTGCACTGGGGGAGACGGCTGGTGGCTTCAGGCTTTAAAATTCTCATCCTCTTGTTCAAATCCCTCCAAGGCCTCGCCCCTCCCTATCTCTGGAACCTCCTCCAGCCCTCCAATCCTCTTAATAAGGAGAAACAATTTTCAGTGTCAGAAAGTTCAGTAACCAGAGGCACAGATTGAATGTGATTGGTAAATGAACCAGATGCTACATGAGGGGACTAATGAAGCAGCGAGATGTTCTGGCCTGGAACGCACTGCCTGTTCGGGTGGTGGAAGCAGATTCACTTGGAACTTTCGGAAGAGATAAACATGAGTTGAAAAAACTTTCAGCGTTCTGGGGCAAGAGTAGGACAGGAGTCCCCTGAGTGCATCTCGCTCGCTAACCGGTTTTCAGTTCTGGATACTGATGAGGGCAATGGTTTCTCTGGGGAGTACAGCCAGAGCCATGTCCACGACACCGTGGGTGGCTCAGCTGCACAGGGCGGGGAGGAAGAAGAGTGGAAGAGCAATAGTGGGAGTGGATTTGATAGTTAGGGGAACAAACAAGTGCTTCTGCAGGCACAGACATGATTCCAGGATGGTATGTTGCCTCCCTGGTGCCTGGGTCAAGGATGTCACTGAGCGGCTGCAGGACATTGTTGAGGGGGGAGGATGAACATCCAGAGGTTGTGGTCCACATCGGGACCAATGACATTGGCAGAAAGAGGGATGAAATCCTGCAGGCAGATTTTAGGGAGCTAGGAAAGAGATTAAAAAATAGGACCTCAAAGGTAGTAATGTCCGGATTACTCCCGGTGCCACGTGCTGGTGAGTACAGAAATAAGAGGATAGAGCAGATGAATGCATGGCTGGAGTTTGGTGCAGGAGGGAGGGTTTTAGATTCCTGAGGCATTGGGAGCGTTTCTGGGGGAGGTGGGACCAGTACAAGCCGGACAGGTTGCACCTCAACAGGACCGGACAATATCCTCACTGGATAGAGAGAGAGGGCACGGTATGGATAGAGAGAGAGGGCACAGTATGGATAGAGAGAGAGGGGACAGTATGGATAGAGAGAGAGGACAGTATGGCTATTGTTTGGAAGGCAGAGGAAACAAAGGCTAGAAAATAGACAATAAGGGAGTTTGGCAGCGCTAAATGCCAGTGCCAGTGTGTTTCAATGAGATCACCTCTCATTCGTCTAAACTCCAGAGAGTATAGGCCCATTCTACACAAACTCTCATCATAAGACAGTCCTCTCATCACAGGAATCAATCTAGAAATACTTCAATGCCAATGCAAGGAGTCTAGGGATTAAGGCAGATAAGCTGAGGGCACAGACTGTCTTGTGGGGGTATGATATTGTAACTATTAGTGAAACACGGCTCAAAGAACTGCAGGAATGGCAGCTCAACATTCCTGGTTACAGGGTTTTAAGACGAGATAGAGACGGGGATAAAAAAAGGAGAGCGCGTCGCAGTGTTGATTAAAGAAACAATTCCAGCTGTGGAGATGGATGATATGTTCGAAGGATCATCAAATGAGGCCACATGGGAGAAGTGAAGAACACAAAAGGGGCGATCACACTGCTGGGGATGTACTATAGATCCCCAAACAGTCAGAGGGAGACAGAAGAGCAAATATGTCGGCACATTTCTGATACGTGCAAAAATAATAGGGCAGCAATAGTCGGGGATTTCAACGACCCAAATATTAACTGGGATAGAATTAGTGTGAAAGATATAGAAGGAGCAGAATTCTTAAAATGCATTCAGGAGAACTTTTTTTAGCCATTACGTAGCAAGCCCAACAAGAGAGGGGGTGGTTCTGGACTTAGGTTTAATGAATGAAGCTTGGGCAGGTGGAAGGGGTATCAGTGGGAGAGTATTTTGGTGCTGGTGATCATAATTCAGTTAGATTTAGGGTCGTTATGGAAAAGGACAAAGATGGACCAGGAATAAAAGTTCACAATTAGGTTAAAACTAATTTTACTAAGCAGAGATGTGATTTAATCAAAGTGGACTGGAAAAAGCTTCTTGAAGGTAAATTAGTGTCAGAGCAGTGGGAGGCATTCAAGGAGGAGACAGCGAGGGTTCAGAGCAAGTATGTTCCCTTAAGATAAAGGGTGGGACTAATAAATCTAGACCCCTCAGATATCAATATTAGAATATCAGAGATAGGAGCAGGAGTAGGTCATACGCCCCCTCGAGCCTGCTCCGCCATTCAATAAGATCATCGCCCTCAACTCCACTTTCCCACCTGATCTCCATATCCCTTGATTCCCCGAGAGTCCAAAAATCTATCTATCTCAGCCTTGAATAGACTGAGCATCCACAGCCCTCTGGGGGAGAGAATTCCAAAGATTCACAACCCTCTGAGTGAAGAAATTTCCCATCTCTGTCTTAAATGGCCTCCCCCTTATTTTGAGCCCCCGAGTTCTAGCTCTCAGCATCTCCCCTGTCAATACCCTTCAGAATCTTGTATGTTTCAATGAGATCCCCTCTCATTCTTCTAAACTCCAGAGAGTATAGGTCCATTCTACACAATCTCTCATCGTAAGACAGCTCTCTCATCCCAGGAATCAATCTTGTGAACCTCCGTTGCACCATCTCCAAGGCAAGTATATCTTTCCTTAGATAAGGAGATCGAAACTGCCCAGTACTCCAGCTGTGGTCTCACCAAGGCCCTGTACAATTGTAGCAATAGATCCTTACTCTTATACTCCACCCCCTTACTGCTTGCTGTACCTGCATGCTCGCTTTCTGTGTTTCTTGCATAAGGACACCCAAATCTCTCTCAACACCAACATTTAAAGTTTCTCACCATTTAAAAGATATTCTGTTTTTCTATTCTTCCTACCAAAGTGAATAACCTCACATTTCCCGACATTGTACTCAATCTGCCACCTTACTGCCCATTCACATCGTCTGTCTATATATCTTTGCACTCTTGTGTTCTGCTCACAGCTTACTGTCTCACCGAGCTTTGTATCGTCAGCAAATATAACACTCGGTCCCTTTATCTAGGTCATTAATATAGATTGTAAATAGCTGAGGCCCCAGCACTGATCCCTGCTGCACCCCACTAGTTACAGCCTGCCGGAAGCCCCGCCCCTCACACACTCCAATTGGTTGGAGGACCAACCGCCCATCCGGTCCTCCAGCCCCGCCTCACTCTTTCTATTGGTGGAGAGCTGCCGTTAATCACCCGGGCAGTGTGAGCTGAGCATGTGCAGGCGGCGGTGGCAGACGCTGACGCAGGAGGTGAGCGAGCTCCAGGGAGCGGGTTAAAGAAACGCTGGGGACAACAACACCGAGTGCAGGCCCGGGCCCGGATATAAACCGGGGAACATTCTCCCCACACCGGGGGGGGGGATATAAACCGGGGAACATTCTCCCCACACCGGGGGGGGGGGGATATAAACCGGGGAACATTCTCCCCACACCGGGGTGGGGGGATATAAACCGGGGAACATTCTCCCCACACCGGGGGGGGATATAAACCGGGGAACATTCTCCCCACACCGGGGGGGGGGGGGATATAAACCGGGGAACATTCTCCCCACACCGGGGGGGGGGATATAAACCGGGGAACATTCTCCCCACACCGGGGGGGATATAAACCGGGGAACATTCTCCCCACACCGGGGGGGGATATAAACCGGGGAACATTCTCCCCACACCGGGGGGGGGGATATAAACCGGGGAACATTCTCCCCACACCGGGGGGGGGGGGGGAGATATAAACCGGGGAACATTCTCCCCACACCGGGGGGGGGGATATAAACCGGGGAACATTCTCCCCACACCAGGGGGGGGGATATAAACCGGGGAACATTCTCCCCACACCGGGGGGGATATAAACCGGGGAACATTCTCCCCACACCGGGGGGAGGGGGGGATATAAACCGGGGAACATTCTCCCCACACCGGGGGTGGGGGGGATATAAACCGGGGAACATTCTCCCCACACCGGGGGTGGGGGGGATATAAACCGGGGAACATTCTCCCCACACCGGGGGGGGGGATATAAACCGGGGAACATTCTCCCCACACCAGGGGGGGGATATAAACCGGGGAACATTCTCCCCACACCGGGGGGGGGGGGGGAGATATAAACCGGGGAACATTCTCCCCCTGCCTGCCGGGTCCTGGGTCCGCTCCAGCCCGAAGGAGCGGTCAGTGCATGCGCTGTGTCTGCGTCAAACTCTCGGAGCGTCTGTAAATCAACGAGAAATAGTAATGGACCAGGGAGCATCTGTAAATGAAGGAGCAATGGTGACTGAGCAGAGAGCGTCTGTAAAGAATTCTAGAATCACAGAATATTGCAACACAGAAGGGGGCCATTCGGCCCATCGAGTCTGCGCCGATACTTTCGGGGAGCAATCCGGTTATCCCGCTTCCCCCGCTCTTTCCCCAAATCCCTGCAATATCATTCTGCTTCAAGTGTTTGTCCAATTCACTTTTGAAGGCCACTATTGACTCTGTCTCCACCGCTCCGTCAGGCAGTGCATTCCAAACCCTAACCACTCCTTGTGTGAAAATGGTTTTCCTCATGTGACCTCTGTTTTTGCCAATCGCCTCAAATCTGTGCCCTCTGGTTATTAGTGTTACAAACAGTTTCTCTATTCATTCTATCTCATCTTCATGATTTTTAACATCTCTATCAAATCTCGTCTTCACCTTCTCTGCTCGAAGGAGAACAATCCCAGCTTCTCCAGTCTCCACATAAATGAAGTTCCTCATCCCTGGCACCATTCCAGTAAATCTCTTCTGTCCCCTCTCCAAAGCCTTTGTGTCCTTCCTGAAGTGTGCCCAGAATTGGACCCAATCCTCCAGCTGGGCTCGAGCGAGTGTTTTATATCGCTTTAGCATAACTTCCCGGCTTTAGTACTCTGTCCCTCGATTTATAAAGCCCAGGATCCTTTACGCTTTATTAACAGCTTTGTTAACCTGTCCTGCCACCTTCAAAGATTAAAATCTTTAAATATTTCAAAAAATGGAGCAGAAATGTAGAGTGGTCAGGGAGCGTCTGTAAAGGAAGGAGAAATGGAGAGTGGTCAGGGAGCGTCTGTAAAGGAAGGAGAAATGGAGATTGGTCAGGGAGCGTCTGTAAAGGAAGGAGAAATGGAGAGTGGTCAGGGAGCGTCTGTAAAGGAAGGAGAAATGGAGAGTGGTCAGGGAGCGTCTGTAAAGGAAGGAGAAATGATGACTGGGCACGAAGCCTCAATTTAAAAATTCTCATCCTTGTTTTCAAATCCCTCCGTGCCCTCGCCCCTCCCTATCTCTGTAACCTCCTCCAGCCCTACAACCCTCCAGGATCTCTGGCCTCGCATTCCTGGCTTTAATCACACCATCATTGGTGGCCATGCCCTCAGCTGCCGAGGCCCTAAGCTCCAGAATTCCCTCCCTAAACCTCTCCCTCCTCCTTTAAGACCCAAACAACAGAAGAAATAGGAGCAGGAGTAGGCCATTTGGCCCCTCGAGTCTGCTCCGCCATTCAATAAGATCATGGCTGATCTGATCATGGACTCAGCTCCACTTCCCTGCCCGCTCCCCGTAATCCTTTACACCCTTATTGTTCAAAAATCTGTCTATCTCCACCTTAATTATATTCAATGCCCCAGCCTCTGCAGCTCTCTGGGGCAGAGAATTCCACAGATTTACAACCATCTGAGAGAAGAAATTTCTCCTCATCTCTGTTCTAAATGGGCGGTCCCTTATTCGAAGACTATGTCCTCGAGTTTTAGTTTCCCCTATGAGTGGATGCAAATATCCTCTCTGCATCCATCTTATCGAGCCCCCTCATTATCTTATATGTTTCAATAAGATCACCTCTCATTCTTTTGAACTCCAATGAGTGTAGGCCCAACCTATTCAACCTATCTTCAGAAGACAACCCCCTCAGATCCGGAATCAACCTAGTGAACCTTCTCTGACAGCCTCCAATGCAAGTATATCCCTCCTTAAATAAGGAGACTAAAACTGTACACAGTACTCCAGGTGTGACCTCACCAATACCCTGTACAGTTGCAGCAGGACTTCTCTGCTTTTATACTTTATCCCCCTTGCAATAAAGGCCAACATTCCATTTGCCTTCCTGATTACTTGCTGAACCTACATACTAACTTTTTGTGTTTCATGCACAAGGACCCCCAGGTCTCTCTGTACTGCAGCACTTAGCAATTGTTCTCCATTTAAATTATAATTTGTTTTTCTATTATTTCTGCCAACGTGGATAATCTCACAGTTTCCCACATTATACTCCATCTGCAAAATTTTTGCCCACTCACTGAGCCTTTGCAGATTTTTTGTGTCCTCCTCACAATTTGCTTTCCCATCCATCTTTGTATCATCAGCAAACTTGGCTACATTACACTCTGTCCCTTCATCCAAGTCATTAATATAAATTGTAAATAGTTGAGGACCCAGCACCGATTCCTGTGGCACCCCACTAGTCACTGTTTGTCAACTGGAAAAAGACTCATTTATCCCGACTCTGTGTTTTCTGTTAGTTAGCCAATCCTCTATCCATGCTAATATATTGCCCCCAACCCAGTGAGCTTTTATCTTGTGCAGTAACCTCTTATGTGGCACCTTATCGAATGCCTTCTGGAAATCCAAATACACCACATCCACTGGTTGCCCCTGATCCATCCTGCTCATTACATCCTCAAAGTACTCCAGTGAATTTGTCACACCTGATTTCCCTTTCATAAAACCATGCTGACTCTGCTTGATTGAATCATGCTTTTCCAAATGTCCCATTACTGCTTCTTTAATAATGGACTCGAGCATTTTCCCAACGACAGATGTTCGGCGAACTGGGCTATAGTTTCCTGCTTTTTGTCTGCCTCCTTTTTTGAATAGGGGCGTTACATTTGCGGCTTTCCAATCTGCTGGGACCGCACCAGAATCCAGGGATTTTTGTGAGATTACAACCAATGCATCCACTATCTCTGCAGCCATTTCTCTTAAGACCCTGGGATGCAAGCCATCAGGTCCAGGGGAGTTGTCCGCCTTTAGTCCCATTATTTTACCTCGTACCACTTCATTACTGATAGTGATTGTATTAAGTTCCTCCCTACCTATAGCCCCTTGATTATCTAATATTGGGATGTTTTTAGTGTCTTCCACCGTGAAGACCGATACAAAATATTTGTTCAATGTCTCTGCCATTTCCCTGTTCTCCATTATTAATTCCCCAGTCTCATCCTCCAGGGGACCAACATTTACTTTAGCCACTCTTTTCCTTTTTAACCCTCTTTAAAATGTGCCTCTTTGACCCTCGGTGTCAAATTATATCTGATAATGCTCCTGTGAAGCACCAGGGGACATTTTACAGAGTTATTTCAAGGCTGAGATAGATACATTTTTGGTGTTTCGGGGAATCGAGGGATATGGAGATCGGGCGGGAAAGTGGAGTTGAGGTTGATGATCAGCCATGATGTTATTGAATGGTGGAGCAGGCTCGAGGGGCCGTATGGCCTATTCCTGCTCATAACTCTTATGTTCTTAAAGGCGCTATATAAATGAAAGTTGTTGTTGTCTATAGAGGAAGGAGAAATGGTGATGGGTGAGGGAGAGCATTTGATCAGAACTGGGAGATAGGCAGATGGACAGCTTATAGGGAGCGATAGAGTGAGGGAAAGGAGAGAGAGAGACCATGTATACAAGAAATGAACTGTAAAGTTGGGTGGGGAAGAGGAGGTGGGGAAATGACAGCAGACAAAAGGAGGCACAATGGGAGAAGGGAGAGGAATAAAAGACACATAGAAAATAAAAAGACTTGCATTTATTTTGCACCTTTCACCACCACCAGATGCCCCAAAGCCCTTTACAGTCAATTAAGTTCTTTTTGAAGTGTAGTCACTATCGTAATGTAGGAAACGCAGCAACCAATTTACAATGTGATAATGACCAGATAATCTGCTTCACTGATGTTAAGGGAAAATATTGGTCAGGACATCGGGGATAACTCCCCTGTTCTGCTTGAAATAGTGCAATGGGACCTTTTACGTCCACCTGAGGGAGCAGACGGGGCCTCGGTTTAACATCTTATCCAAAAGACAGCACCTCCGACATTACAGCAGTCCCTCAGCACTGCACTGGAGCATCAGCCGAGTGTTTTGTGTTCATGTCTCTGGAGTGCGACATCAACCCACAACCTTGTGACCCAGAGGCAAGTGTGTTACCCACTGAGTCACAGCTGACACAAATACTGACATAGTTAGAGCAGGTTAGCTCAGTTGGAGATGTTAGATGATGCATTTATCAATGCTTAGATATTTTTCTATTGCTCAAAATCAGTAACATTTTGGAAGGTTCAGGTCAAGGTTCACAGATTAACAATAAGAAATAGGAGCAGGAGTAGGCCATTGGATCCCTCGAGCCTGCTCTGCCATTCAATAAAATCATGGCTGATCTGATCTTGACCTCAACTCCACTTTCCTGCCTGCTCCACATAACTCTTGACTCCACTATAATTCAAAAATCTGTCTATCTCCCCTTTAAATATATTGACTGACTCAGCCTCCACAGCTCTCTGGGGTAGAGAATTCCAAAGATTCACCACCCTCAGAGAAGAAATTCCTCCGCATCTCCGTTTTAAATGGGCGACCCCTTATTCTGAAACTATGCACCCGAGTTCGAGATTCCCCCACGAGGGGAAACATCCTCTCTGCATCTACCCTGTCAAGCCCCCTCAGAATCTTACACATTTCAATAAGATCACCTCTCCTTCTTCGAAACTCCAATGAGTACAGGCCCAACCTGCTCAATCTTACTTCATAAGACAACCCCTTCATCTCAGGAATCAACCTCGTGAACCTTCTCTGAACTGCCTCCAATGCAAGTATATCCCTCCTTAAATAAGGAGACCAAAACTGTACGCAGTACTCCAGGTGTGATCTCACGGACACCCTGTACAGTTGTAGCAAGACTTCTCTACTTTTATACTCCATTTCCCTTCAATAAAGGCCAACATTGCATTTACCTTCCTGATTACTTGCTGTACCTGATGCTAACTTTTTGTGTTTCATGCACAAGGACCCCCAGATCCCTCTGTACCGCAGCATTTTGTAGTCGCCATTTAAATAATAATTTGCTTTTTTATTCCCTCATTATACTCCATCTGCCAATGTTTTACCCACTCACTGAGCCTGTCCATAACCCTTTGCAGATTCTTTGTGTCCTCCTCACAACTTGCTTTCCCACCTATCTTTGTATCAGCAGCATATTTGGCTGCAGTGCACTCCGTCCCTTCATCCAAGTCATTAATATAGATTGTAAATAGTTGACGCCCCAGCACTGATCCCTGTGGCACCCCACTAGTTAGAGTTTGCCAACCTAAAAATGACCCATTTATCCCGACTCTGTGTTTTCTGTTAGTTAGCCAATCCCACATCTATGCTAATATATTACCCCCAACCCTGTGAGCTATTATATTGTGCAGTAACCTTTTATCTGGCACCTTATCGAATGCCTTCTGGAAATGTAAATACACAACTGCTACTGGTTCCTCTTCATCCACCCTGCTCGTTACATCCTCAAAAGAACTCGAGCAAATTTGTCAAACCTGATTTCCCTTTCATAAAACCATGCCGTCTCTGCTTGACTATTATGGTTTTCTAAATGTCCTGCTACTATTTCCTTAATAATGAACTCCAGCATTTTCCCAATGATAGATGTTCAGCGAACTGCTCTATAGTTTCCTCCTTTCTCTCTCTCTCCCTCCCTTGTTGAATAGGGGTGTTGCATTTGAGGTTTTCCAATCCACTGGAACCTTGCCAGAATCCAGGGAATTTTGGTAGATTACAACCAATCCATCCACTTTCTCTGCAGCCACTTCTTTTAAGACCCCAGGATGCAGGCCATCAGGTCCAGGGGACGTCCACCTTTAGTCCCAATAGTTTGTCTCGTACTTTTTCTCCAGTGATAGTGATTGTTTTAAGTTTCTCGCTCCCTGTGACCCCTTGATTATCGATTTATTATTGGGATGCTTTTAGTGTCTTCCACCGTGAAGACCACACAAAATATTTGTTTAAAGTCTCTGCCATTTCCCCGTTTAATTCTCTCAGGGACCAACGTTTATTTTTGCTATCTCTTCCTTTTTATATATCTGTAGAAGCTCTGACTGTATTTATGTTCCTTGTCAGTTTACTCTCAATCTATCTTCTCCCTCTTTATTATTTTTATTAAGTCAATACTTAAAGCCACACAGCAGAAGGAAAGAATGTTCCATAGAAACTAGAATTGTCTCTTCTGAATTTCGATCCTGTACTTAGTGATGACTTTTGTAAACTCCTTTTGCAGGGTGTTAGAAGGAGAGGATTTGAAGGAGGGAAACTCAAACTAAACATCACTTCATGATCAGATAGAGTCACTCGATTCATCAGGACTTGAATATCATCGGCCTTTGAATGTGGAAGGAGCATTGTTTGTTTATTCTGTCTGTGGCGAAAGATTACAAACATCAGTGTGACTGAAAAAGCAGAGACCCACACACCCGAGTGAGAGTGTTTCAGTGCACTGATTGTGGGAAGATCTTTAACCAGTTACACAGCCTGAAAAACCATCGCACCATTCACAGCGGGGGAAAACTGTAAACGTGTTGTGTGTGGAGGAGGCTTCAACTGATCATCCAACCTGGAGAGACGGAAGCACACCCGCACCACGGAGAAACCGTGGAAATGTGGGGACTGTGGGAAGGGATTCAGCTACCCGTCTGCGCTGCAAATTCATCAACACATTCACACTGGGGAGAGGCAGTTCACCTGCCCCGTGTGTGGGAAGCCATTCACTCAGTCATCCAGCCTGGTGAAACACCAGCTTGTTCACACTGGGGAGAGGCCGTTCACCTGCTCTGAATGTGGGAAAGGATTCACTCAGTCATCCGATCTACTGGCACACCAGCGAGTTCACACTGGGGAGAGGCCGTTCACCTGCTCCGTGTGTGGGAAGGGATTCACTGTTTCATCCAACCTGCTGGCACACCAGCGAGTTCACACTGGGGAGAGGCCGTTCACCTGCTCGGAGTGTGGGAAGGGATTCACTGTGTTATCCAATCTGCTCAAACACCAGCGAGTTCACACTGGGGAGAGGCCGTTCACCTGCTCGGAGTGTGGGAAGCGATTCACTCGGTCATCCAACCTGCTGACACACCAGCGAGTTCACACTGGGGAGAGGCCGTTCATCTGCTCCGTGTGTGGGAAGGGATTCACTGTGTCATCCCGCCTGCTGACACACCAGCGAGTTCACAAGTGACTGCAGTGGTTAGATTCTGCTATCATTGCTGCTGTTAATCACATCCCAACTGAATCGTGTCCATTCCGACAGTTGAAGTTTGTTTCTGATGATAATAACCCCTATAACTGGGCTGGAATATAATATTTTGATGTTTCAATAACAGAGTGTGTCGACATTTAATGTTCCAAGATAAGAGGAGACTAATTGATGTCCTGTTACTGACTGCACCATTTTGGGGCCTTTTCTCCTTTCTAACTCTGGATTATTTCAGTTCTCATACCTTTGGTTACTCACGTGGACAAATGCCAGTTCCCCATACCTTCGAGTGCCTCTCCTCGCCTTGGTATTGTGGGAAGGTGTCGGTAACATGCCCCGGATCACTAAACACAAAACCCAGTCTGTGAATCACTTTCAGATACTGGACTTAGCGTGTGCCCCACAGCATCTCTCTCACCTTCGATGTGTGAATGGAGCATCACGCCTGCAAATCTGGGTTCAATTTAAATTTGAATTTATTCAGGAAATGTATTTAAGAAAATACAGATCACATCAAATAATTGGCAACGGTTTAGAGTCAACAAGATGAACAAGTAAATACATTCCGGCCCAATATTCCAGCTCTACATTCACAGGAGAAAGCCTGTTATCAAACTCCTCGAGTAGACAGAATATAGAACAATGCTAACTCTAAGAATATCGAGCATCTGTTGCAAATATCTTTCAAATCCCGACTGTTAAAATCTGGCGTTTTCCTTTCAGTTGAAGTGAATGGAAGATGAGAGGG
The DNA here is from genome assembly GCF_044704955.1 of Pristiophorus japonicus. NCBI lineage: Eukaryota > Metazoa > Chordata > Chondrichthyes > Pristiophoridae > Pristiophorus > Pristiophorus japonicus. The sequence continues at coordinate 44,199,615 of NC_091999.1, forward strand.
GTGTTGGCATCCGGAACTCGGTTAATTCAGCTTCTGAAAGGTGTTCATGTTTAGTTCATTCCATATCGGGGAAAATGTGGTTGTTATCATTAGAGAGAGATTTCACTGAGCAGCAGTTGGTGTTTGCGAACAACTGGCCGTGGATATTTTCATCATAGAATGTTTAGATTAGAAATATTATGTTCGAATAAGAAAAGTTCAGAGACTAGTGGTTTGTGCTTGCCACAGGAAGACCAGTGTTTTACGTGCTTCTAACATTGTTGATGTATGTTGAAGAAAATGCAGACTTGTGTCTCTGGACTATGCCGTAGCCAAAGACTACCATATTAGGCAATGCCAGTTGCAGTTGGATAAGAGGTTGATGGAATAGCAAAAGATCCAGCAGTTAAAACAAAATTATCTCCAGTTATCTGCAGCATGCTGACAAAGTTGGACTTAAGAATTTAAAGTATTGAGTTAAATTATTGGGATCGATTGTTATCGAATTGAATTGTTGTAGAATAGAAAAGTAGTGAAGTTATGCTAAACTTGTATCGAACCTTGGTTAAACTTTGTGTGTGCAATTCTGGTCACCATATTATAAAAAGGGTATGGAGGCACTGGAGAGGGTGCAGAGAAGATTTACAAGGATGATACCAGAAAGGCGAGTGTATACCTATCGGAAAAGGATGGACAGGCATGGTGTCTTTTCTCTTGAAAAAAGAAGACTGAGAGGTGACCAAATGTTTTTAAAATGATGAAAGGTTTTGATAGAGTAGACACAGTGTTTCCACTTGTGGGGACCAGCATAACTGGAGGCCATGAACATAAGATAGTCACCAAGAAATCAAATAGGGAATTCAGAAGAAACCTCTACCCAGAGAGTGGTGAGAATGTGGAACTCACTGCCACAGGGAGGGGTTGAAGCGAATAGTATCGATGCATTTAAGGGGAGGCTAGACAAGTATATGAGGGAGAAGGGAATCGAGGGTTATGTGGATATAGTTAGATGAGGAAAGAAGGGAGGAGGCTCGAGTGGAGCATAAACGCCGGCATGGACTGGTTGGGCCGAATGGCCTGTTTCTGTGCCGTATATCCGATGTAATCCTATTGTCCAAGTCACACTGCTCGAAGGGGAAGATAAATGACCTGTATCCAAACGCGATTGTTACTTTTGTCTTCTTTGTAAAATGACAAAGTCTGGGCATAATTTGTTTGTGAAATTAAAACTGATTTTATATATATATATATATATATATATATTGCTAAGCGTCGCTGGTTAAACACATGGGAAGGAAAATTTAGCTCAAAATTGAGATAATTAAGTTTTATTTTTGAAAAAGTCCCGTCTCTGGGGTTCTGTCCAAACTATGTATTCAGAAATAAGTTTTTGGGGGAGACTGTTATGCTAAAGGTAACTAACATCCTTCCTCTTGTAGACTGAATTGATCTCTGGCATATTTTGTAGAATAAAAGGTCCAAGAAGAGGTTCGGTTAAATAAAATTAAACAAAGAAACTGGGTCAAAACTTGGACCAAGTGGGAATGTTTGATCGATGTTTAAAGACAGTATGATAATATTGTATTCGACAGTAAAGTTCCTCCGGGCTCATGAATGAAATGGTGAACACTGTATAAAATGTAATGAGAGGAAATGAGTGAGGATATAAGAAGAAAACAGGAAAGTTACACCTCCAAATAGAAATGTTTCTTCACTCATTGTTCCTGGGTGAATTGTCATAAATCACCTGGGTACAATCTGGTGTTAATGTAAATTCTTGTTAAAGTCAGGGAAATGTAGGAAATTGCTAAGATTTCTCTGAGATGTTTGTGTCATTGCCTACACTGAACAATAAGAAAACTGAATTTGATCGCCTGGCCACTACCCCAGACATCGGGACCGTGCAGAGGGAGATGAGCAAAGATCTTCAGACACCCCACGATCTTTTGATAAGATCACCTCAAATGGCTTGGATCAGATGTCACATGTGGCATGATACTGGGATACCGCTGCGTGTGTGTGTGAACGATTCTCAGGCATGCTCAGTTATCGACAACAGCACAACATGAAATGGCTAATGTGGCTCAGGAGAGTGAGAGAACTTTTTAAACCATCAAGGCCGTGACACATTCTCCATAGAGAAACCGACTTTGAAATAATCCGGATAGAGTTAAACACACTGCTACCTGTCAGAGGCATTAGAATTAACAGTGGCGAGAATGCTGACCAAATTAGGATTTCCTTACAGCTGGAATGGTCATCAGTTTCAAGGCCTCCACTAAGTACTGAACAAAGAAAGCTTGTAGAGAGGCTAAAAACAAAAAAAGTCAGCCTGTCTCTGTCTGGACAAGGTGCCATGGCTGTGTACAGATCAGCTACAAACTGAAGGTGGGAGATAAGGAGGCCAGACCTTACAAGCTCCATAAAAAAAACATGGATCCAAGTGAAAGGCGATCTCCAGTAGGAAACAGAGGACCTCAAAAGAGTGAGTTTTGGAATCCGTGATAAACCGAGGTATAGACCCTCAAAAGCATAATTTTAGTGGTAATAGAGAAAGAACCCTAAAGCGTGCTTCTTGGGAAGATTGGGAGACCAGGAAGACTCCCCTGAACCAGGTGGGTTAGGACACATCCTGACCCCAAACACTAAATTAATAGTGTTCACTTAAAGAGTTAGTATCACTCCAGGACAATAAGTAATTCAAGACCATTATAAAATACTTCAATACAAACTTAAAAGGTAATGACGACAGGTTATTTTAAAGTAAGAAATATTGTATGTTGATCAGTAATGTTAACTATTGGTTTGCCAAGTACAAACGCTGATCGTGATCATCATATGTGGGACTTAAATAAAATGACATCCCACCTCACAAAGAGAACTCGACCTGTCCCATCCAGTAAAAGAACCCACATTTAATGGACTAGAAGTAACTGAATTAGGAAATGTATTATATGACAATGTGTGTTTTTAAATTGTTCATTGAAATCAAAAGTTTTAAACATGAGCTTGAATCTATCAACTAGATTTTGTGAAGGGAGATATTCACAATTAATAGACAAAATGGGAAGAGAATTAGTAAAGAATGTGTTAGTAAAGAATAGAAAACAAGAACCAAGCAATGAGGAAGATGGAGAACACAAGGAGAATCAGTTTAAATCACAAGGAAAGTGAGAGCTGACAGGATAGCTCAGAATAGGAGCCACAGCAAGGTTAGCAGGAGTAAACAGAATAGATATAGAAAGTGAATGGGAACACGATGTGTCTTACTGGTGGTATTGTGTGTAGCCTCTGTGACATTTATGATGAATGTGGTACAGAAGGGACTGGACAAGAGAGAGAGTAATCAAATCCCTTTGTTTATTCATGAAGAACAACTGAGAAAATGGTTTAGGGGAACCAAGTCATAGGCTTTGATGTGATGCAGCCAATAGGAATGGGGATTTTGGCCCCGAGGGAAGAAGAAAGAAGTGAAGATATTAGACCAGTGGGATTGATCTTGCCTTTGCTAAAGAAAAGTGGAAATGAAACGAAACCTTGGCCGGTGTATCGGGTATAACCATTTGCAAGGGTGGAAGACTGAGTTAGGTCCGATCCATAAACAGTATGAGGAATATCCAAGATATCTGATTGAGAGGGGAGGAACTTGGATAGCACCAGATATGCAGTGTTGTACTCTGAAAGGGACAACATGGGTTTGTAGATGTTCCAGCTTGTGGGTTCACCTTCGACAAAGAATCTCCAGAATGCCAGATTGAAATAGTAAATGGGGTGAAGGCCAAACTAATACAGTGTATAAAGGAAAAGGACAGTATTGTGTGACTACTACTGTCACGTATATGACTGTGGGTTTAACCCGATGCCCCATACTAGAACATCACTTTAGCTTGATTCCACCGAGGAACACATGTATCGGTGCTAAACGTTGGTTCTGGTACATCATCATAACGCAACTTATCTGCAGATGAGACTGCCTCTGGAGGATGAAGCCATTCGAGTCATTCCACATATAGGACATTATATTCTCCCTGTTTCTGGCTTTAAAGCTCATAATTTAGCGAATTAGGACATCCCAGAAACACACAGTGCAAATCATATAGAGGAAGAGAGAGACAGATCAGGCAATCCCGAGACATGAGAATCAGGAATGGTGGAAAGTAGCATCTAGTTAGATTGTTCCAGCTGGGATTGGTGATAGCACGGATAATAGCTTCAGGGATTCTGGTCTTTGCATTATGCTGTAAGGAAGTCAATAAGGGACATTGAAAATATAAGAAAAGGGAAGGACGCTGAGAGGAAACCAGGATTAGTAAAGACAAAGAAAGATATAAAACACTTTATCAACAGGTAATGTAACCCATAAAAAAACCTGTAGGACAGGTTGACATGTGGACCCTGGTTAATTCAGCTTCTGAAAGGGGTTTATGTTTCATTCATTCGATAGAGGGAAAAATGTGGTTCGTATTATTAGGGAGAGAGAGAGACAGAAGAGCAACAGCTGGTGTTTTGCGACCAACCAGGCTTCGATATTCATAATAAAATGGATTAGAAGTATTGTTTGGATAAGATAAGTCCAGAACTAGTGGTTTATGATCACCGTGGCCAGGCCGCAATGCTTCTAAATGTGTTGCTGATGTAAACTTGTGTCTCTGGACTATGCAGTAGCCAGAGACTACCATATTAGGCAATGCCGGCTCCAGTTTGATAAGAAAACAGTCTATAAATGTAAGCTTTTTCCTTTGTTCGTTAGCGTGGAGATACCCGTGCCTGGTTACACGTGCTCCATCTGTGACTATACTCCACTTGTAAATTGATTATAAACAGAAGACTGAATTTGTTACTACTCAAGTGAACAAACAGAAGTTTGTTTTAAATCAACACTTGGTTCTTTTTTTAAGTTTGGAACTTCAAAACTTCCTTCGGAATTAAAAATCCGTTAAAACAGCAAAAATCATTCGTAAAGCTATCATCATTAACCTTGAATAAAACATAACTTAGTTAATTTCAATAACTCCAATTTAATTCGGACCAATATTTTATTAACTAAACACAATACAGAACAGATAAAATAAAACAAAATAGCACATGCTTACAGAACACAGTAAATTACATCATTGTTACTTTCAGGTGCTTTTAAGGAAAGATAAACTTGCTATAGAGGGAGTGCAATGAAGGTTCATCAGACTGATTCCTGGGATGGGGGGATTGTCCTATGAGAGATTGAGTAGACTAGGCCTATATTCTCCAGTGTTTAGAAGAATGAGAGGTGAGAGGCGACACCCACATCCCATGAACAAATTTTTAAAAAGATGTGAGATGTTTAAATTTGATCAAGGACACCAGCCAAATTAATAGAGACACTCCCTGTCCTTCAGGACCTGTGTCCAGGGGAGAAGCTGATGGGTTTATCTGATCATCTTTGGGATAAATGTTGTGCTCATCGAGCTGAGCAGCTCATGCCAGCATCAAACACTCTCCAGTCAGGCACAGCACGAGTTAGATACAGAGTGAACCCATCGGTCGCTCCCCGACACAGATACTGAGGGACAGGGAGTGTCCGGGACACTGACATTTCTCACTCAATAAGGTATAAATTGATCCTGTACCTCTCCCCATTAATCCTGGGCTCCACACGACTCGAATCCTGCTCCTGTTTCCCTTCCTGTAACAGCACTGAGCTCAACCCAGCCCATAATGAGCAAGGCTCAGGGAGGGTGGTTGCTAGGCACTGCAGTGATGTCATAAAGCAGGGCAATTCAGCCCAGCTGGTCCTCTCCTTGTCCCTTTAAAGGTGGAGAGCTGGGACATCCTGTCTCAATACACATCCCCCTGTTCATACTGAGTCCCCGGGGAAGGCCCAAGGCCCAGATTGTGGATCACAACCAAGGGGGAAAGAGGAGGAGAGAAGGGGAGGTAAATCAAGGAGTGGGGACGGAGTGGGGACTGAGGGGCATCAAGCTTCAGTTTTAGAGCCTGTAGACTTCAGGAGGGATCAGTGAGTTCTGTAGTTTCAGGATCCAGGGAGAGAACAAGGAACAGATGGGGAGACTGGTGTAGATTCCAGCACAGTGAGGATGTAGGGGGAGGGAGATTGTGTCGGGCCGTGTATTAGGGATGTAGGAGGGACAAGAGAGGAAAGGTCAGAGGAGCAATTACTGCAGCAGTGTCCATCAATAGTGAGAGAGAGAAGGTGGGGGTCAGAGTGGGCCCTGGACAGGCCGGTAAACTGTTTGTTTGCTGTGACCAGCTTTCCTTCTGTCACAAATAGCCTCCTGTAGCCCAGTGACACAAACAGCCCATTAAACGCCACCAATGTCCTTTGGTCTGGTGAGGTCTCCCTTTGTGAAACATCAGCTGTTGTTAAAGCTTCTCATTCTAACTCGCTCACAGTGAGACAGTATCCATTGTCCCTTTTATTCCATGGGCTTCATCTTTGCTGGTATTGGTAACACGCCCGGGATCACTAAACACAAAACCCAGTCTGTGAATCACTTTCAGCTACTGGACTTAGTGTGTGCCCCACAGCACCTCTCTCACCTTCAATGTGTGAATGGAGCATCACGCCTGCAAAGCTGGTTTAAGTTTATATCCACGTAGCAAATCTATTTAAGAAAAGCCTGTAGACCAATGAGACACTGTTCAGGTGCCAGTGTGCTGCTGGTTTGTCCGGCATTTTGCCAGTAATGGCAAATAACTGAACATTTCTCCCAGTGTAACCTTTGCTGTAATGAAATGTGTCTTTTAATAAGCCTCATGTCCTTGCTCATGTCTGCTGCAATTGTGTAGCAAGAGGATGTGAAATGATGGTGTTTGTATGAAGATGAGACACAAGGAAACGGTATCTGTGTGTGGCAGTGACACAGCCTTGTGGTTACAGGCAGAACCATGCACCGATATCCTCATGGTTATGGTTTGAGCAGGGTCAGTTCATGAATGCTCAAGCTAAGATGTGCCAGGGATCGGGAGCAGCGGCAGTAAATAAAATCTAAATGTAAATTCCGATGTAGTTTTTCTTCATTTATTGCTATTTTCATAGCTTTTGCTGAGTGTGGCCCATGCCAAGTGCCAGGATACTGGACCAGGCCCACCATAGAAAATGAGTTTGACACCTTGAGGTAGACAATGTCAACCAGATTCCCCCATCCACCAACCTAACAACTTCTTTACAAACTGAAGATAGTGTGTAAGACGTGACCATGTTTACCAGAATCCGTGTTCAGTATCTGTAATGGCCCCTTCCCTTTCCCCATGATGGAAAACAGCATCTCTCAGGATCCCTTCAAGCACCTTCCCAGTGATCGAGGTCACGTTGATGGGCCTTCAGTTCCCGAGCTCTGACTTGTGGCCAATTTGGAAAATGGGAACTACATATGTTACCTTCCAATCTCAGGGAACAACCCCTGACTCTACTGAGCTGTTGGAGATATGGGCAAGGGGCTGACAGAGCACCCGTCCCATCTCTTTAAACACCCTTGGGTGGATATCATCTGCACCTTACACGTCAAGGTTAACCCACGTCAGTGAAGAGAAATGAGAAAGACCAAAGTGCCGTTTGCCCCTCTCAGTGTGACCTTGAAGGACTGTATCCAGGCTGAAGTTTTCTCCCCATATGATCCTCCCCCCAGTGTGTCCTCTCTGAGCTCCAGCCAGGTGATGATAAACACACAGGTGGGAAAGACAAAAATCTACAGCAATGTGTTGAAAGCAACACGAATTTATTTGTCTATAACCCAAATATTAAACTCCAGTCCAGTTACTGGAGTTATTGACATCAGCAGAAACAAACCCCAACTGTCAGAATGAACATGGTTCAGTCGGGATGTGATTAACAGCAGGATTAATAGCAGATCCCAACCTTGCAGTCACCTGTGAACTTTCTGGTGCCTCAACACATGGGCTAACGTACTGAATCCCTTCCCACACTCAGAGCAGGTGAATGGCCTCTCCCCAGTGTGAACTCGCTGGTGTCTCAGCAGGTGGGATGATGTAGTGAATCCCTTCCCGCACTCAGAGCAGGTGAACGGCCTCTCCCCGGTGTGAACTCGCTGGTGTGTCAGCAAATGGGATGATGTACTGAATCCCTTCCCACACTCAGAGCAGGTGAACGGCCTCTCCCCAGTGTGAACTCGCTGGTGTGTCAGCAAATGAGATGATGTCGTGAATCCCTTCCCACACTCAGAGCAGATGAACAGCCTCTCCCCAGTGTGAACTCGGTGGTGTTTCAGCAGGGTAGATGAATGAGTGAATCCCTCCTCACACTCGGAGCAGGTGAACGGCCTCTCCCTCGTGTGAACTTGCTGGTGCCTCAACAGATGGGATGAACAACTGAATCCCTTCCCACACTCTGAGCAGCTGAATGGCCTCTCCCCAGTGTGAACTCGCCAATGTATTTCCAGCTGGGATGGGTAGTTGAAACATTTCCCACAGTCCTCACATTTACACAGTTTCTCCCCAGTATGACTGCACTTGTGTCTCTCCAGGTTGGATGATCGGCTGAAGCCTTGTCCACACACAGAGCACGTGTACTGTTTCTCCCCGCTGTGAACAGTGCTTTTCCCTTCCATGGTCAAAGGCCGATGATATTCCGTTCCCGATGAATCGAGTGACTCTGTCACATCTTAATGTGATGTTTGGTTTGAGCCTCTGGTCGACAAATCCTCCCCTTTTAATACCCTGTAAAGTGAGTTTCAAACAGGAAAAAGGGTGGGTGAGAGAGAACCCACAAAAACACAAAGGCAGGTTGTGAAATTGAGCTGAATGAACCTGGCTATTTGTGCGGCCATCAGCAGAAAATAAGTGACCATGAAAGCTGTTGGATTGTCGTAATAACCCAACTGGTCACTAATGTCTATAGGATTCACAACATTCTGGGACCCCCTACTCAATGGACATGTGTCTGGAATATAAATTGGAACTGTGTTAGACTTTTGGAGGAGAAATGTGGACAGAAATATCTCACTATTAGGTGCCTTTGGACTAAACTAAGGCCTTTTAGATTGAGTTTGGACATTTTAAATTGTATGCTGGGTCTGCATAGGGCTGCTAACCCACCTGGGAGGCAGGCCCCAGGGAGACATTAGCAGTCTAACAAAAGCCCACTTACCAGGGACCCAGATACATACATATTTTAATAGTTCTTAAAACGGCTATACAGAAAAACCCTGGATTCAGCAAAACACACAATGGACAGTATCAAGACCCGATTACATTCTAACGGCACCATTTGAAAACCCCATCAACACCTTTGGGAATCTTGTATCAGGCTAATACTCAATCAGCCCACCAAAATATCTCACAAAGGGATCACATTAGAGTTGATCAGCCTGCCAACATCGCACAAAAGCAGTCATCAGAAATCAATTGTGCACTCAGGTATAACTGGGGGCCTTGGTGGTGACTTTTGGGCTGTGGTACCTTTTGGGCATAGAAAGTAGGTGCAGGAGGCGGCCATTCAGTCCTTCGAGCCTGCACCACCATGCAACAGGATCATGGCTGATCATTCACCTCAGTACGCCTTTCCTGCTTTCGCTCCATATCCCTTGATCCCTTTCGCCGTAAGGGCCATATCTAACTTCCCCTTGAATATATCAAATGAACTGGATCAACAACTCTCTGCGGTAGGGAATTCCACAGGTTAACAACTCTGAGTGAAGAAGTTTCTCCTCATCTCAGTCCTAGATGGCCTACCCCTTATCCTTGGACTATGTTCCCTAGTTCTGGACTTCCCCAACATCGGGAACATTCTTCCTGCATCTAACCTGTCCAGTCCCGTCAGAATTTTATATATATCTATGAGAACCCCTCTCATCCTTCTAAACTCTAGTGAATACAGGCCCAGTGAATCTAGTTTCTCCTCATATGTCAGTCCTGCCATCCTGGGAATCAATCTGGTGAACCTTCGCTACACTCCCTCAATAGCAAGAACGTCCTTCCTCAGATTAGGAGAACAAAACTGAACACAATATTCCAGGTGAGGCCGCACTACGGCCCTGTACAACTGCAGTAAGACCTCCCTGTCCCTATACTCAAATCCCCTCGCTATGAAGGCCAATGAAGCATTTGCCTTTTTCACCGCCTGCTGAACCTGCATGCTAACTTTCAATGACTGATGTACCATGACACCCAGGTCTCGCTGCACCTCCCCTTTTCCTAATCTGCCACCATTCAGATAATATTCTGCCTTCGTGTTTTTGCCACGAAAGTGAATAATCTCACCTTATACTGCATCTGCCACGTGTTTGCCCATTCACCTAACCTGTCCAAGTCACCCTGCAGCCTTTTAGCGTCCTCCTCACAGCTCACACTGCTACCCAGCTTAGTATCATCTGCAAACTAGGAGATATTGCACTCAATTCCTTCATCCAAATCATTAATATATATTGTAAGTAGCTGTGGTCCTAGCACTGAGCCCTGCAGTACCCTACTAGTCACTGCCTGCCATTCTGAAAAGGACCCATTTATCCCGACTCTCTGCTTCCTGTCTGCCAAGCAGTTCTCTATCCACATCAGTACATTACCCCCAATACCATGTGCTTTAATTTTGCACACCAATCTCTTGTGTGGGACCTTGTCAAAAGCCTTTTGAAAGTCCAAATACACCACATCTACTAGTTCTCCCTTGTCCACTCTACAAGTTATATCCTCAAAAAATTCTAGAAGATTTGTCAAGCAGGATTTCCCTTTCATAAATTCACGCTGACTTGGGCCGATCACGTCACTGCTTTCCAAATGTGCTGCTATTTCATCTTTCATAATTGATTTCAAGATTTTCCCCACTACTGATGTCAGGCTAACCAGTCTATAATTACCCATTTTCTCTCTCCCTCCTTTTTTAAAAAAGTGGTGTTACATTAGCTACCCTCCAGTCAATAGGAACCGATCCAGAGTCGATCGACTGTTGGAAAATGGTCACCAATGCATCCACTATTTCTAGGGCTACTTCCTTAAGTACTCTGGGATGCAGACTATCAAGACCCGGGGATGTATTGGCCTTCAATCCCATCAATTTCCCTGACACAATTTCCCACCTAATAAGGATTTCCTTCAGTTCCTCCTTCTTACTCTACCCTCGGTCCCCTAGTATTTCCGGAAGGTTATTTGTGTTTTCCTTTGTGAAGACAGAACCAAAGTATTTGTTTAACTGGTCCACTATTTCTTTGTTACACAGTATAAATTCACCTGAATCTGACTGCAAGGGACCTACGTTTGTTTTCACTAATCTTTCACATATCTATATAGAAACTTTTGCAGTCAGTTCTTATGTTGCCAGCAAGCTTCCTCTCATACTCTATTGTCCCCCTCCTAATTAAACCATTTGTCCTCCTCTGCTTTATTACAAAATTATCCCAGTCTTCAGGTTTGCTGCTTTTTCTGGCCAATTTATAAGCCCCTTCCTTGGATTTAACACTATCCTTAATTTCACTTGTTAGCCACGGTTGAGCCATCTTCCCTGTTTTATTTTTACTCCAGACAGGGATGTACAATTGTTGAAGTTCATCCATGTGATCTTTAAATGTTTGCCATTGCCTATCCACCGTCATCCCTTTAAGTATCATTCATCAGTCTATTCTAGCCAATTCATGTCTCATACCATCAAAGTTACCTTTCCTTAAGTTCAGGACCCTAGTCTCTGAATTAACTGTGTCACTTTCCATCTCAATAAAGAATTCTACCATATTATGGTCACTCTTCCCCAAGGGGCCTCGCACAACAAGATTGATAATTAGTTCTTTCTCATTGCACATCACCCAGTCTAGGATGGCCAGCCCTCTAGTTAGGTCCTTGATACATTGGTCGAGAAAACTATCCCTAATACACTCCAGGAAATACTCCTTCACCACATTGCTACCAGTTTGGTTAGCCCAATCAATATGTAGATTAAAGTTGCCCATGATAACTGCTGAAGAGAGAAAGCAGTGTGCAACTGGGTTAAACTGTGGAGAAATCCTTTGGTGAGCATAGTCCCTGCAATTTATGAGCCGAGCTCAGTTAGTGTCGTGGTGGGAGGTGTTTTTTTTCACTGCATAGCCTCTGTACCCGTTGCGTATATGTTTTCCCCCTTTTTCTGTACATTTTGTTATATGCTATTCAGGTAATTAGTGTGGTGTGCTATTTCCTAAATAAAATATTTGTTCTTGCACCAAACAGTTGTCTGTCTACATCTATCACATCTCCTAAATAATTCCAAGCCCGAGAACCAGGGAGTGGGACGATTCGGACCATCAAGGTCAGAAAAGGCTGACACACCCACCACCCCCTACATGTCCTTCAGGGACAGGAACTCACCACCCGGTCTGGGCCGACACAAGACTCTGGTCTCTATGGGAGGAGGGAGGGGTGGGCGGGGTGAAGGGGAGGGAATGTATACATCTGCAACTCGACCAGAAATTTGACAGAACCTCCCAAACCCACAACCTCTCCCACCCAGATGGACCAGGGCAGCAGGTGCTTGGGAAATCCATCACCTCCAAGTTCCCCTCCAAGTCTCACACCATCCTGACTTGGGCATATATCACCGTTCCTACATCATCACTGGGTGAAAATCCTGGAACTCCTCACCTAACAGCATTGTGGGAGGGCCTTCACCACACGGACTGCAGCGGTTCGAGAAGGCCCACCATCACCTTGTCAAGGGGCAAATGGAAATTGGAAATATATTCTGGCCCGACTGGTGACATCCACATCCCAAGAATGGATTAAAACAAATCTGTTTATTGAAAGCCCCTACAGAAATACTTGTTCCTAAAACAATACTCTTCTACATTGTGCTGGCAGTGTCTGTTTCACAACCTGATCTCCCCTAGAATCCACCGCTGTTGACAGTCTCTCATCGGAAATTGTTGGGCCCGACTGGGCCCAGAGGTACTGGGGGTTAAACCCAGCAGCTTCTCCCCCTCTCCAATCCAGCTCAAACTGATGCAACAAACAGACCCACACAGGAGGCCAGGGAGCGACTTCCGCATCCAGCACCCACCCTGATACAGAGCGGCTCTGGATTGGTCGCTCTGTGTTTCCAGTATCGATGCACTGAAGATCAGCATATGAGGGAGGTGAATAGAGGCTGATGATGAGAGAGTTAGAACCATAGAATCAGAGAATGGTTACAGCACGGAACAAGACCATTCGGCCCGTCGAGCCCATGCCAGCTCTCTGCAAGAGCACCTCAGCTAGTCCCACTCCCCCGCCCTTACCCCACAGCCATGCAAATGTTTTTCTTTCAGATACTTATCCAACTCCCTTTTGAAAGCCACAATTGAGTCTGCCTCCACCACCCTTTCAGGCCGTGCAATCCGGATATTAACCACTCGCCACGCAAAAAGGTTTTTTCTTGTGTCGCCTTTGGTTCTTTTGCCAATCACCTTAAATCTGTGTCCTCTGGTTCTCGACCCTTCTGCCAATGGGAAAAGTATCGCTCGACCACTCATGATTTTGAACACCTCTGTCAAATTTCCTCTCAATCTTCCCTGCTCTAAGGAGAACACAAGAAATAAGAGCGGGAGTAGACCATTTGGCCCCTCGAGCCGGCTCCATCATTCAATAAAATCATGGCTGATCTGATCCTGGACTCAACTCCACTTACCCCTCGCTCCCATAAACCTTTACTCCCATATCGCTCAAAAAATCTGTCTATCTCCGCCTTAAATATATTCAATGATCCAGCCTCCACAGCTTTCTGGGGCAGCGAATTCCACAGAATTAGAACCCTCAGAGAAGAAATTCCTCCTCATCTCAGTTTTAAATGGGCAACCCCTTATAATGAAACTATGCCCCCAGTTCTAGATTCTCCTATGAATGGAAACACCCTCTCTGCATCCACCTTGTCAAGCCCTCCAGTATCTTTTATGTTTCAATAAGATCACCTCTCATTATTCTGAACTCCAATGAGTATAGGCCCAAACTACTCAACCTTTCTTCATAAGTCAACCCCCTCATCTCAGGAATCACCCAAATGAACCTTCTCTGAACTGCCTCCAATGAAAGTATATCCTTCCTTAAATACAGAGACCAAAACTGTTCACAGTACTCCAGGTGTGGCCTCACCAATACCCTACAGTCGTAGCAGGACTTCTCTGCTTTTATACTCTATCCCCCTTGCAACCCCAGCTGCTCCAGTCTGTCAAGGTAACTGAAGTCCCTCATCCCTGGAATCATTCTCGTAAATCTTTTCTGCACCCTCACCAAGGCCTTCACATTATTCCTAAAGTGTGTTGCCCACAATTGGGCATAATACTCCAGTTGAGGCCGAACCAGTGTTTTGTACAGGTTCATCATAATATCCATGTGTTTGTACTCTATACTTCTATTTATAAACAGGGATACTGTCAAGTGTAGTATAAACAGGGACAGGGTCTAGTGTAATATAAACAGAGGCAGGGTCGAATGTAATATAAACCGAGACTGTGTCATGTGTAATTATAAACAGTGACATGGTCTAGGGTAATATTTAGAATGACTCCTGGTGCCATGAACTAGTGAGTACAGAAATAGGAGGATAGAGCAGATGAATGCCTGGCTGGAGAGATGGTGCAGGAGGGAGGGCTTTAGATTCCTGATGCATTGGGACCGCTTCTGGAGGGAGGTGGGACCTGTACAAACCGGACGGGTTGCACCTCAACAGAGCCGGGACCAATATCCTCGTCCGGGGGGGGGGGGGGGGGTTTGTCAGTGCTGTTGGACAGAGGAAAAAAGCAGGAAAAACAGGTAAAAACAACAAATTTAAAGCTCTTTGTCTAAATGCACATAACATTTGTAACAAAATAGATGAGTTGACGGCACAAATAGATACGATCTGATAGCCATTACAGAGACGTGGTTGCAAGGTGACCAGGACTGGGAACTAAATATTCAGGGGTATTTGACAATTCGGAAGGACAGACAGAAAGGAAAAGGAGGTGGGGTAGCTCTGTTAATAAAGAATTAGATCAGTGCGTTAGTGAGAAACGATATTTGCTCAGAGGATCAAGATATTGAATCAGTTTGGGTGGAGATGGGGAATAATAAAGGGAAAGTCACTGGTGGGCAGAGTCTATAGGCCCCTAACAGTAGCTACACTGTTGGACGGAGTATAAATCAAGAAATAATGGAGGTTTGTAATAAAGGAACGGCAATATTTATGGGTGATTTTAAACTTCATATTGATTGGACAAAGCAAATTGGCCAGGGTAGCCTTGAGGAGGAGTGCATAGAGTGTATCTGGGATAGTTTCCTTGAACAGTATGTTGTGGAACCAACCAGGGAGCAGGCTATCTTAGATCTAGTACTGTGTAATGAGGCAGGATTAATAAATGATCACGTACTAAAATGGTTGGTGAGAAATTTGGTCCTCAAACCAGGGTCCCAAGCTGAAATAAAGGAGACTACAATGGTATGAGGGCAGAGTTGGCTAAAGCGGACTGGGAAAATAGATTAAAGAATGGGACGGTTGATGAGCAGTGGCAGACATGATTGAGAGGGAAGATAGGTTATGAAAGAAAACTAGCACAAAATATAAAAACAGATAGTAAGAGTCCTTCATGGTAGAAGACACTAAAAACATCCCAGCAGTGGATAAGCGAGAGGCAAGAGATCGGGAGGAACGCAATACAATCACGATCACTAATGACGTAGTACGAGGTAAAATAATAGGACTAAAGGCAGACAAGTCCCCTGGACCTGATGGCTTGCATCCTAGGGTCTTAAGAGAAGTGGCTGCAGAGATAGTGAATGCATTGGTTGTAATCTACCAAAATTCCCTGGATTCTAGGGCGGTCCCAACAGATTGGAAAGCCGCCAATGTAACGTGCCTATTTGAAAAAGGAGGCAGACAAAAAGCAGGACAATTGAGACCAGTTAGTCTAACATCTGTCATTGGGAAAATGCTGGAGTCGATTATTAAGGAAGCAGTAGCAGGACAGGGATCGGTGATGGGTCTTCAACTAATTACAATCCATATTAATGACTTGGATGAAGGGACCGAGTTTGCTGTTGTTACAAAAATTGTGCGGAGGACACAAAAAATCTGCAAAGGGATATAGACATGTTAAGTGAGAGGGCAAACATTCGGCAGATGGAGTATAATGTGGGAAAATGTGAAGTTATCCACTTTGGCAGAAATAACAGAAAAGCAAATTATAATTTAAATGGAGAAAAATTGCAAAGAGCTGCATTACAGAGAGACTTGGGGGCCTTGTGCATGAAACACAAAAAGTTAGTATGCAGGTACGGCAAGTAATCAGGAAGGCAAATGGAATGTTGGCCTGCATTGCAAGGGGGATAGAGTATAAAAGCAGAGAAGTCCTGCTGCAACTGTAAAGAGTATTGGTGAGGCCACACCTGGAGTACTGCGTACAGTTTTGGTCTCCGTATTGAAGGAAGGATATACTTGCATTGAAGGCTGTTCAGAGAAGGTTCACGAGGTTGATTCCGGAGATGGGGGGTTGACTTCTGAGGATAGGTTGAGTAGGTTGGGCTTATACACATTGGAGTTTCGAAGAAATGAGAGGTTATCTTATTGAAACTTAATGATAATGAGGGGGCTCGCCAAGATGGATGCAGAGAGGATATTTCCACTCATAGGGGAAACTAAAACTAGGGGGACATAGTCTCAGAATAAGGAGCCGCCCATTTAAAAGTGAGATGAGGAGGAATTTCCTCTCTGAGGGTGGCAAATCCCTGGAATTCTCTGCCCCAAAGAGCTGTGCAAGCTGAGTCATTGAATAATTAAAGGTGGAGATAGACACATTTTTGAATGATAAGAGAATAAAGGGTTATGGAGAGCGGGCAGGGAAGTGGAGCCGAGTCCATGATCAGATCAGCCATGATCTTATTGAATGGGGAGCAGGCTCGAGGGGCCAAATGGCCTATTCCTGCTCCTATTTCTTATGTTCTTATGTTATAGACTGTTTTCCCTCCACTCCCAATTTTCACCACCAATTCTGGCTGCGTTCAGTTCGACACTCACTGGCTCCCCTCCATCTCCTCCCCTGAAGGTGCTGGCTCTGGCTGGGTTCAGTTCTACACTCACTGGTTCTCCTCACTTCCCTCAAGATGCTGACTGTGGCTGGGAACAGTTCCACACTCACTGGTTCGCCTCTCCTCCCCTGAAGACGCTGGTTCTGTCTGGGTTCAGTTCCACACTCACTGGTTCCCCTAGCTCACCTCCGCTGATGGTGCTGACCCTGGCTGGGTTCAGTTCTGCACTCACTTGTTCCCCTCCCTCTCATTATCAGAGGGTGCTGACTGGCTGGGTTCAGTTCTACACTCACTGGTTCCCCTCCCCTGAAGGTGCTGACTCTGGCTGGGTTCAGTTCTACACTCACTGGTTCCCCTCCTCCCCTGAAGGTGCTGACTCTGTCTGGGTTTAGTTCTGTACTCACTGGTTCCCCTCCCCTGAAGGTACTGACTCTGGCTGGGTTCAGTTCTACACTCACTGGTTCCCCTCCCCTGAAGGTGCTGACTGTGGCTGGGTTCAGTTCTACACTCACTGGTTCCCCTCCCCTGAAGGTGCTGACTGTGGCTGGGTTCAGTTCTACACTCACTGGTTCCCCTCCCCTGAAGGTACTGACTCTGGCTGGGTTCAGTTCGACACTCACTGGTTCCCCTCCCCTGAAGGTACTGACTCTGGCTGGGTTCAGTTCTACACTCACTGGTTCCCCTCCCCTGAAGGTACTGACTCTGGCTGGGTTCAGTTCGACACTCACTGGTTCCCCTCCCCTGAAGGTACTGACTCTGGTTGGGTGCAGTTCCAGACATTGACATCATTCACTTGGTTCCGACACCAAGATAGCAGCGCATGCGCTATGCTACTCACTGAACCAAGATGGCGGAGCGATGAACCTGCCTTCCTATACGAAGATGGCCGCCGTTAGCCTGGGCCTGTGGCCGGGAGAAAGCCCCGAAGCTGCAACCGCCGATATTCCGGTTATTATTCCGGGCTTGCGGCGGGCACCGGATGTTTATGAAGCCTCCCCGGCTCCCCGCTGGTCCATTATTCCTCTCCGTCCCGCTGAAAAGGAGACTTCTGAGGAGCCTGTACAAACCGTGTCTCCTCCGCCATTACACGCACCGCGCATGCTCCAAACACATCCAAGAACCGCGCCTGCGCACTAAGCTCCTCTAGTCTGGATGCGGCTCATTCTTCCGCGCGGGGCATGCTGGGTACATAAGACCATGAGAAATTGGAGCAGGAGTGGGCAACCCGGACCCCCGAGCCTGCTCCCCATTCAATAAGATCATGGCTGGTCTGATCATAGACTCAGCTCCACTTCTCTGCCCGCTCCCCAGAACCCGATACTCCATTATCGCTCAAAAATATGGCTATCTCCACCTTAAATATATTCAATGACCCAGCCTCCACTGCTCTCTGGGGCAGAGAATTCCACAGATTTACACCCTCTGAGAGAAGACATTTCTCCTTATCTCAGTTTTGAATGGGCTGAGGAGAAAGGCTGCATTTGTAAATAGAACATGATTTACTGTGATTGCATTGGGCACTGAAACATGTTCACTCCGGCAGCTCTACTTTGTTTCTGATGATCTTAATAACCACTATACCTGAGCTGGAGATTAATATTGTGTATAAATGTTGAATAAATTATCTTTGTTTCAAACACAGTGTGTCGAATATTTGATTCCTCGATGATCAGAGGAGACTAATTGATGTTCTGTTACTGACTGTGCCATTTTAGTGCTTTTTCTTAATCTAACTTATGTCATTTCTCACCTAGTTCGCCTTCTATCAAACCCCAAACTTGTTCCATTTGAGTACGAGTTGTAGTTGTAGTAGACTTAACTGCAGTGTGTCAGTTTAAACTCAACTGAAATCCTTTGAACCACCCCTTTATTGAACCATCTTGCATAAGGTTCGAAATCCGTTACTTTCTGTAACCTGTTTTTGTAACCGATTGAATTTTACAAACTCATCCACACATTTTGCACGTGATGGCCTGTCAAATATACTGATATTTGTAATTGTCATTGCCACAAACTCCGTTCCCTAGCCACAGACTCTGTCCCTCTCCCCAACTTCTGTCTGAGCCTGAACCAGACTGTTTGCAACCTTGGTGTCATACTTAACCCTGAAATAGGTTTTTTAACCAGATATCCACGGCATAATTAAGACTGCCTATTTCAATCTCTGTAACATCATCCGTCTCCGCTCTTGCCTCAGCTCATCCACTGCTGAAGCCCTCATCAATGCTTTTGTTACTTCTGGACTTGACTATTCCAACGCACTCCTCCCACATTCGACTCTAGATAAACTAGAGTTAATCAAAAATTCGGCTGCCCATGCCCTAACTCGCACCAAGTCCAGCTCACCCATCACCCCTGTCCTCACTGACCTACATTGGCTTCTAGTTAAGCAACGCCTTGATTTGAAAATTCTAATATTTTTAAAGCACTCCATGGCGTCATCCCTCCCTAGCTCTGTAAATTCCTCCAGCCCCACAACCACCATCCTGTCCCACACCCATGAGATATCTGTCTTCCTGAGCATCCCTGATTATAATTGGTGACGGTGCCTTCTGTTGCCCAGGTCCCAAGTTCTGGAAAACCCAGCCTAAACCTTTCTGTCGAACCCATGCTGTACCTGCTCTGGCAGTTTTTGATGGGATAGTGTAGAGCAAGCTTTTCTCTCTTATCTAATCCATGCTGTATCTTCCCTCGTAGTGTTTGATGGGACAGTGTAGAGTGAGTATTACTCTGTATCTAACCTGTGTTGTTCCTGCCCTGGGTCTGTTTGATGGGACAGTGTAGAGTGAGCTTTACTCAGTATCTAACTCGTGCTGTACCTGCGATGGGAGTGTTTGATGGATCAGTATATGGAGAGCTTTGCTCTCTGACTAACCCGTGCTGTGTCTGTTGTGCGAATGTTTGATCGGACAGTGTAGAGGGAGATTAATGCTGTATCTAACCTATGCTGTACCTACCCTGGGAGTGTTTTGGGCAGGCTAGAGTGAGATTTAACCTTTAATAACCCACGCTGTACCGACCTGGGAATGTCTGGTGAGACAGTGTAGAGGGAGCTTTACTCTGCATTTAACCTGTGTTGTCATCATCATCATAATAGGCAGTTCCTCGGAATCGAGGAAAAATAGAAGGAAGACTTGCTTCCACTCCTGAAGTGAGTTATTTGGTGGCTGACCAGTCCAATATGAGAGCCACAGACTCTGTCACAGGTTGGACAGATAGTCATTGAGAGAAGGGGTGGGTGGAACTGCTTTGCCGTATGCTCCTTCCACTGCCTGCGGATGATTTCTGGATTCACTGTCTCTGCTTAGGGCAGTCTTTGATCAGGGACTCCCAGGTGTCAGTGGGGATGTTGCACTGTATCAGGGAGGCTTTGAGGGTGTCCTTGTAATGTTTCCGCTGCCCGCCTTTGGCTCATTTGTTGTGAAGGAGCTCCACATAGAGCACTTGCTTTGGGAGTCTCGTGTCTGGCATACGAACTATGCGGCCTGCCCAGCGGAGCTGATCAAGTGTGGTCAGTGCTTCAATGCTGGGGACATTAGCCTGGACAAGGACGCTGATGTTGCTGTGCCAGTCCTCCCAGGGGATTTGCAGGATCGAGCGGAGACATCATTAGTGATATATCTCCAGCGACTTGAGGTGACTACTGTACATGGTCCATTCCTCTGAGTCATACAGGAGGGCGGGTATTACTACAGCCCTGAAGACCATGAGTTTGGTGGTACCTGCCCTGGGAATGGTTGATGGGACAGTGTAAGGGGAGCTTAACTCTATATCTAACCAGTGCTGTACCTGCCCTGGGAATGTCCGGCAGAACAGTATAGAGGGAGATTTTCTCTGTATCGAACTGATGCTGTATCTGCCCTGGAATGGCTGGACAAGTCAGAGGGAGGTGTAGTCTGTGTCTAACCTGTGCTGTACTTGCCCTGGGAACGTCTGATGGAACAGTATAGAGGGAGCTTTACTCTGTATCTAAGCCATGCTGTACCTTCCCTACAAGTGTCTGGTGGGAGAATGTATTGAGATCCTTAATGTGTACCTACTCATGTCCGTTATACTCCGTAGAGGATGAAATCCACACTGTGACTCCGGAGGAGCTCCTCAGCCACAGGGAGAAGACGGTTGAGGAGGATTCAAGCGATGGCATTTCCAGGGTGAATCATCTGTAATTGCCGCAGTTGGACATGTCCCCTTTGTAAAAGATGGTCACGATTATTGCATCTCTGAGATCTCCAGGCATGACCTCCTTCTTCCAGATGAGAGAGATGAGGTGATGCATTTGTGCCAATAGTGCCTCTCCGCCATACTTTCGTGCTTCATCCACTTATTTCATCCACTCCCATTGCCTTGTTGGTCTTGAGCTGGCGGATGGCCTTTTCTACCTCGTACAGGGCTGGGGTTTTGCTAAGATGGTGGTGGATAGCATGCTGTGGGTTGGAGTCGAGGACACTCGAGTCAAAGGCAGAGTCTCGGTTAAGGAGATCTTCGAAGTGCTCCTTCCAGCGGGTTCTGACTGCCTCGGTGGCCTTAATGAGTGTTTCCCCGTTCTTGGCCAACAGTGGGGTGTGCCTTGGGTGGCTGGGCTGTTGGTGGCCTTGACTGCGGTGAAGGATCCTCGCACATCATGGCTGTCAGCCAGCTGCTGAACCTCCTGTGATTTCTCCACCCACCATCTATGCTTTAGGTCACAGGTTTTTTCTTGGACCTCGGCCTTAAGCCACCTGTAATGCTGCTTTGCTGGTCCCGAGTTGGGTTGTTGTTTTAGGCTCAGAAATGCGCTGTGCTTGCGATTTATTATCTCTTGGATCTCCTGATCATTTTCATCAAACCAGTCCCAGTGTTTCCTCGATGAGGCCAACATCCTCAGCATCGAAGCACTGACCACACTCGACCTGCTCCATTGGGTGGGCCACATTGTTCACAACTATTTTAAGTAGAACAATAATCAAGTGCCCCCCTGATTAAAGGGGAGGTCACACTCAAGAAACTTTCATTAAAGTGCCCCCTTGTTTTTTGTATTGAGGGCACCAAAAACACAACTTAATAATTCAACATAAAAGGAACCTTTGTCAAATCAAATCAAATTAATTTTAATAAAAATTCTGTTCTCTCTTGAAATGATGCACTCCAATCTCTGCAGTGTCCATCTCTTGTGGACACGGCGTGCTCCACCTCCAAGGATACCCTGGCTCGCCACATTGTTCACATGGCTGACACAAGACTCCCAAAGCAAGCATTCTGCTCAGAACTCCTACATGGCAAGTGAGCCCAAGGTGATCAGAGGAAACATTTCAAGGACACCTTCAAAGCGTCCTTGATAAAATGCAGCATCCCCACTGATACCTGGGAATCCCTGGCCAAATTCCACCCTAAGTGGAGCAAGTGCATCCGGGAGGGTGCTGAGCACCACGAGTCTCATCGCTGAGAGCATGCAGAAACCAAGCAGAGGAGCATGCGGCAATCCAGACCCACCCACCCTTTCCTTCAATGACTGGCTGTCCCACCTGTGACAGAGACTGTAATTCCGTATTGGAATGTTTAGTCAGCTAAGAACTCACCTTTAGAGTGGAAGCAAGTCTTCCTTAATTTCAAGGGACTGCCTATGATGATGATAACGTGTACCTAACCTGTGTTGTGGTTGTCCTGTGAATTTTTGGTTGGCTGTTTAGAAAGACGTTTACACTGCATTTAAATTATGCTGTACTTGCCCTGGGAGTGTTTGATGGGACAGTGTAGAGGGAGCTTCACTCTGTATCAAACCCCTGGTGTACCTGCTACTGGTACGCTTTCGGCCTTCTGTAAGAGGTCGGCACCGGAGGGACTGGAGTGCATCGTCACCTCGAGCAACCAAATTTTAATTTGATTTAAATTTACCATCCAAAGTTTAATGAGTTTATTTTGTTGGTTTTCGTGCCCCCTCCCTTTAATCAGGGGGCATTTGTTTTGCAGGTCAACAACAAAATAGTTGTGCTGTACCTCCCCTGTGATTGTTTCTTGGGACAGTGCAGAGGGAGCTGTATTCTGTATCAAACCCGTGCTGTACATGCCCTGGGAATACCTGGTGGGACAGTGTGCAGGGACCCTCACTGTGTATTTAACATGTGCTGTACCTGCCCTGGGAGTGTTTCATGAGTCAGCGTACAGCAAGCTTTAAATTGCAACTAACCCGTGCTGTATCTGCCCTGGGATTGTTTAGCACAGTACAGAGGAAGCTGTACGCTGTATATAACCCGTGCAGTATCTGGCCCACTCCTGCTCCGATTCCTCATGGTCTTATGTACCCAGCGTGCCCCGCGGGGGACAATGTGCCGCTCCCAGACTTCAGGAGCTCAGTGCGCAGGCGCGGGTCAAGGTTGTGTGTGGAGCATGCGCGGTACGTGTAATGGCGGAGCAGACGTGTTTTGGACAGTCTCCTCAGAATTCTCTTTTTCAGCGGGACGGAGCGGGGTAAGGGACCAGCGGGGAGCGGGGGAGGCTTCATAAACAACCGGTGCCCGCCGCAAGCCCGGAATAATAACCGGACTATCGGCGGTTGCAGCTTCGGAGCTTTCTCCAGGTCATAGGCCCGGGCTAACGGCGGCCTTCTTTGTACAGGAAGGCAGGTTCCGCGTTCCGCCATCTTGATTCAGTGAGTAGCACAGCGCATGCGCGGCCATCTTGGTGCAGGAACAAAGTGAAAGATGTCAGTGTCTGGAACTGAACCCAGCCAGAGTCAGTACCTTCAGGGGAGGGGAACCAGTGAGTGTAGAACTGAACCCAGCCAGAGTCAGTACCTTCAGGGGAGGGGAACCAGTGAGTGTAGAACTGAACCCAGCCAGAGTCAGTACCTTCAGGGGAGGGGAACCAGTGAGTGCAGAACTGAACCCAGCCAGAGTCAGTACCTTCAGGGGAGGGGAACCAGTGAGTGTAGAACTGAACCCAGCCAGAATCAGTACCTTCAGTGGAGGGGAACCAGTGAGTGTAGAACTGAACCCAGCCAGAGTCAGTACCTTCAGGGGAGAGGAACCAGTGAGTGTAGAACTGAACCCAGCCAGAGTCAGTACCTCCAGGGGAGGGGAACCAGTGAGTGTAGAACTGAACCCAGCCAGAGTCAGTACCTTCAGGGAAGGGTAACCAGTGAGTGTCGAACTGAACCCAGCCAGAGTCAGTACCTTCAGGGAAGGGGAACCAGTGAGTGTCGAACTGAACCCAGCCAGAGTCAGTACCTTCAGGGGAGGGGAACCAGTGAGTGTAGAACTGAACCCAGCCAGAGTCAGCACCTTCAGGGACCAGTGATTGATTGGTGCCGCGACCCCGCCCCCCCGCCACTGATTGGCGCGGAGCAGCGCGCTGGGTGAGCTGGTGCCCCATGTTGCCTCGCCATTGGCTGCGGGCTGAGTGTTGCGGGCGGGCGGTTGGGGGTTTGTTGGTGGGCTCCGCTCGCAGCCTTTGAGCTCGGTGCCCAGGTGAGGTGGGGCGGAGTTGTGCGCAGGCGTGGGGTCAGCCTATTGTGGGAGATTAGCTGCGGACGGACGAGGTTTTGCCCCCTCCCCCGCGGAGGATGGATGAGCAGCCCGGGCAGTGCTCCCAGCCTCCCTGAGGACTCACGGACACGCGCAGGCGGTGAGATTTGGGTGGCGGCTGTGGGGCACCTTCGGGCGGGGACGGACCTTGGTTACTGTCGGGGTTTGCCGGGAGTTCGGCCGCCATCTTTGGGCAGCACGGGGCTGCCCGCCACGGGGGGCGGGGCTTCCTCGATGTCACAATGCTTTCCATTGTCCCGCTGCAGGGCAGGGAGCATGCGCGGCGGCCATCTTACTGCAGGGAGCAGGTGCACGATGGGGACCAGTGACATGAACACATGAGAACATCAGAAAAAGGAGATGAGTCGGCCCTTTGGCCCCTCGAGCCTGTTGCCATTCAATAAGATGATGGCTGCAGCATCTGGGGTGGTTCTCCTTGGAGCAGTGAAGGTGCAGGGCAGTTTTAACAGAGATGCTCACAATCAGGAAGGCTTTAGATTGAGTCAGGGAACAGAGTGGTTCTGCTCACACAATCAGAGAATGGTTACAGCACGGAAGGCCATTCAGCCCGTCGTACCCTTGCCTACTCCCCTCCCTTTCCCCCGGCCCTGCAAATGTTTTTTTTCCGGATACTTATCCAACTTCCTTTTTTTTAGAAAGCTGTGATTGAGTCTGCCTCCACCACCCTTTCAGGCCGTGCATTCCGGATCCTAACCACTCTGCGTAAAATAGATTTTACTGATGTGACCTTTGGTTCTTTTGCCATTCACCTTAAATCCATCTCCTCTGGTTCTCTACCCTTTTGCCAATGGGAACAGTATCTCTCTATCTACTCTGTCCTGACCCCTCATGATTTTGAACACCTCGATCAATTCTCCTCTCAACCATCTCTGCTCCAAGGGGAACAACCCCAGCTTCTCCAGTCAATCCACGGAACTGAAGTCCCTCATCTCGTGAATCATTCTTGTCAATCTTTTCTGCACCCTCTCTCAGGCCTTCACATCCTAATCTGCAGTGCCCAGAATTGGACACAATGTTCCAGTTGAGACCGAACCAATGTTTGAAAACATTCATCATAACCTCCTTGCTTTTGTACTCTGTGATGCCCAGGATCCTGTAAGTTTTTTTAACTGCTTTCTCAACGTGTCCTGTCACCTTCAGCGATTTGTGCACATTTACCCGCAGGTCTCACTGTTCATGCACCCACTTTAGGATTGCACCCTTTAATTTATATTGCATCCTTGTTTATTTAATCACGCTTTTCGTATTTTATTTCTTTTCTTAGATTCACGGCCTCATTTTATTTTTCCCTTCGAGCCCCTCAACTTAATGTGGGAGTGTAATGTTGGCGAGTGTTGAATGATTGCCCTGGGAACCAACAGGAAGAGAGGTCAGAGGCCGGAGGGCCCAGGGAGCAGCGTGTTCTGCAACCAATCGTGGTGCTTGAGGGGTGGATCCTGAGTCGGCCTATCAGGTGAGTCTGTGTGAACCTCTGTTAAACAATTCATCTTTTAAAGTTAAATCTAGATTTCTTTTGTCAACAAAACAGTTCAACATTTGTCAGTATTTTTTTTCCCTGGAGTTCCTATTATGAGTTTCAGACACTTCAGTGCCAAGTGGACCAGGTGTTTAAAGGTCATTCATTTCCCCTTTTCCACATAGAAAATTCTTACAGGGCTTGACAGTGTAGCTCAGGAGTGTCAAACATACGGCCCACGGGCCGGACACGGCCCCCCCAAGCCCCTTCCTCCGGCTGCCACGTGTTTTAATTTATACACCACCACTCCCGATCTTTCGCTTGATGACTGGAACACAACCTGAATTTGTTGGCCGTCACGGATCAGGAGGAGGGCGGCGGAGGCACGGGGAAGGTCAGTCGCTGTCCACGAGGAGCAATTCTGGGACAACGAGGGCACTCACACCGACTGTCAATGGGAGATAAGCTTTGAGTGAGGCAGTGAGTGGATAAATACCGAGAGAGAGGGGGAGGAGTGTCGCTGGAACTCCAGGTGATGTAACAGATGATGGGGGTTAGTGCAGGGTAGGTAGTGAGGGGGTTGTGTTCCTGCACTTCTCCCCCCTCCTCGGCCCCAGCGAGGCGCTGATTTAAAATTCTCAGCCTCCTGTTCAAATCCCCTCCCCATTCCCTCCCAACCCCATCCCCATCCCTCCCCTTCCCATCCCTCCCCTCCCCATCCCATCTCTGTAACCTCCGCCAGCCCCTATACACCTCCCTATCTCTGTAACCTCCTCCAGCCCCTATACACCTCCCTATCTCTGTAACCCCTTCCAGCCCTACACCCCTCCCTATCTCTGTAACCTCCTTAGCCCTACAACCCTCCCGATCTCTGTAAGCTCCTCCAGCCCTGCACCCCTCCCTATCTCTCTAAACCTCCTCCAGCACCGACACCTCTCATATCTCTCTAAACCTCCACTAGCCCCAAAGCCCCAGCCCTACATCCCTCCCTATCTCTCTAAACCTCCTCCAGCCCCTACACACCTCCCTATCTCTAACCCCATCCAGCCCCTATACACCTCCCTATCTCTGTAACCTCCTCCAGCCCTACACCCCTTGCTATCTCTCTAACCTCCCCCTGCCCCTACACCCCTTGCTATCTCTCTAACCTCCCCCTGCCCCTACACCCCTCCCTATCTCTCTAACCTCCCCCTGCCCCTACACCCCTCCCTATCTCTGTAACCTCCTCCAGCCCCTACACTCCTCCCTATCTCTGTAACCTCCTCCAGACCCTACACCCCTCCCTATCTCTGTAACCTCCTCCAGACCCTACACCCCTCCCTACATCTGTAACCTCCTCCAGACCCTACACCCCTCCCTATCTCTTTAACTTCCTCCAGACTCTACACCCCTCGCTATCTCTGCAATCTCCTCCAGCCCTCCACCCCTCCAGCCCTGCGCCCCTCCCCATCTGTAACCTCCTCCAGTGCAACACACCTCCACATCTCTCTAACCTCCTCCAGCCCCGACACCCGTCCCTATCGCTGTAACCTTCAGCACCTGCACAGCTCCCTATCTCTGTAACCTCCTCCAGCACTACACCTCTCTCTATCTCTAAGCAACTCCAGCCCCTAAACCCCTCCCTATGTCTATCACCTCCTCCAGCCCTAAATCTCTCCCTACCTCTAATCTCCTCCAGGCCCAACACCCGTCCCGATCTCCGTAAACACCTCTTGTTCCTACAACCCTCCCTATCTCTGTAACCTCCAGCCCCTACACCCCTACTTATCTCTGTAACCTTCTCTAGCCATACAGCCCTCCGTATCTATGGCACCTCCTTCAGCCTCTACAACCCTCCCTATCTCTGTTGTCTCTTCCAGCCCCTACACCCTCCCTATCTCTGTAACCTCCTCCAGCCCCTACACCCCTCCCTTTATCTGTAAGCTCCTTCAGCACTACACCTCTTCCTATCCATGTAACCTCCTCCAGCCCCTACACCACTCCCTATCTCTTACCTCCTCGAGCCCACACAACGCTCCCAATCTCTGCAACCACCTCCAGCCCCGACAACCCTCCCTATCCTTGTAACAACCTCCAGCCCCTACAAGACTCCCTATATCTATAAGCTCTTCCAGCCCTACACTCCTTCATATCTCTCTAACCTCCTCCCGCCCTACACAATCCATATCTCTCTAACCTCCTCCAGCCCCGACACCCCTCCATATCTCTGCAACCTTCTCCAGCACCTGCTTATTTCTGTAACCTCCTCCAACCCTACACCCCTCCTTATCTCGAACCTCCTCCAGCCCTGACCCCATCCCTATCTCTAATTTCCTCCAGCCCCTACACACCTCCCTTTCGCTGGAACCTCCTCCTGCCCCTACACCCCTCCCTTTCTCTGTAACCTCCTCCTGCCCCTACACCCCTCCCTTTCTCTGTAACCTCCTCCTGCCCCTACACCCCTCCCTATCTCTGTAACCTCTTCCAGACCCGATACGCGTCCCGATCTCTAACCTCCTCCAGCCCCTACACCCCTCTCTATCTCCGTAACCACCTCCAGCCCGACAACCCAACTTTCTCTGTAACCTCCTCGAGCCCCTATACCCCTCCCAATCTCTGCAACCTCCTCCAGCCCCTACACCCCTCCCAATCTCTGCAACCTCCTCCAGCCCCTACACCCCTCCCTATCTCTGTAACCTCCTCCAGACCCTACAAACATCTCTATCTCTAACCTCCTCCAGCCCTTAAACTCATCCTGATCTCTCAAAGCTTCTCCAGCCCTAAACCCCGCCCTATCTCTAACCTCCTGCAGGTTCTACACCTCTCCCTATCTCTGTAACCCCCTCCATCACTACAATCCTCCCCTTTGGAACCTCCTCCAGCACTAGACCACTCCCCCTCTGTGATGTCCTCCAGCTTTTACACCCTCCCTATCCCTCTAACCTCCTCCAGCACCTACACACCTCTCTATCTCTCTAACCTCCTCCAGCCCGACACCCCTCCGTATCTCTCACCTTCCTCTTCCCACTGACCCTTCTTTACAGTTGAGCCACCCATGATGCCTTGGACTTGGCTCTGGCTGTACTCCCTGAGGAACCACCAGTATAGAGAGTGAGATGCACTGAGAGGTGTCCTGCACTACCTGCCTGGTCCTCCATGTCTGTCTGGGCAGTCACCCATTCCCTCTCTGCCTGCACACTCTTATGCTGCGAGGTGACGACCCCCTGAAAGGTGCTATCCACGTAGCTCTCAGCCTCGCGGATGCACTGACACTCGCTGCTACTCAAGCTCTGAAACCCCATGCTCAAGCATGCCTCCCCCAGCTGAAGTGCCTTACCCCACTCCCAGTGCATGACTCCCCCAGCCGAAGTGCCTTACCCAACTCCCAGTGCATGACTCCCCCAGCCGAAGTGCCTTACCCAACTCCCAGTGCATGACTCCCCCAGCCGAAGTGCCTTACCCAACTCCCAGTGCATGACTCCCCCAGCCGAAGTGCCTTACCCCAGTCCCAGTTTATGCCTCCCCCAGCCGAAGTGCCTAACCCCAGTCCTGTTTCTCGGCACCACCTGCATGGAATGATTCGGGCTTAGACGGGGCGGGGCTTGTCACCTATCCATCAGGAAAGTGCAGAACAAATAGTTCCCTGCGTAAATAAACCCCGGGGGGGTCACGCAGCCCGAGCGCGGACCCAGACTCGAGAGACAACACTCCGCACCATCCGTGACAACACTCTGCACCATCCGTTACACACACACCGGGGCTCGGTCCCAGGCCCCGAATCACAGCCCGCAGGCCCCGTGTTTGCACCCCGGTTCCAGCCTGGGCACACACTATTGGGCAGCACAAAAGACCCAGAGTCCGGTGTAACACAAACGGAGACAGGGTTCGGCGTAACACAAACGGAGACAGGGTCCAGCGTAACACAAACAGAGACAAGGCCTAGTTTTACACTATAAATAAGTATTTAATAATTGAAACAGCATTTTTGCAATAATAACAAAGTGTGACACTAACCCCTCTAACAGAAGCCTTTAACACTTTAACAATACCAGAAACATACTCTATAGAATACAACAGAGACACGATCTACAGTTATAATAACAGAGGTGTGCACTAGAACTGGAACTACAGGGGCAGGTTATTTTCAGGTCTAGTGTAACAATTCCAGAGACAGGGTCCGGAGTAATAACAGCAAATGTATGGCCCACTGTGAGAGTAACAAAGACAGTGTTTGATCCAATAATAACAGAGGCAGACTCGAGTGTAATACTGAACACAATGCTGGATCTAGTGTGATGGTCACACAGACAGTGTCTAGTGCAACAAAACCAAGATTGGGTCTCCTCTAATAGTGTGTGCAAGTCGGGGCCTATTGCTATAACCTCATTCACCCATCCCCCTGTGCTCACTGACCTACATTTGCCGCTGGTTAAGCAATGCCTCGATTTTAAAATTCTAATCTTTGGTTTCAAACTCTCCATGGCCCCCCCCCCTTTTCTCTAACCTTTTATGTGGCACATTGTCAAATGCCTTCTGGAAATTCAAACACACCACATCCACTGGTTTCCCTTTTTCCATCCTGTTCGTTACATCCCCAAATAACTCCAGCAAATTTGTCAAACATGACTTCCCCTTCATAAATCCATGCTGACTCTGCCTGACTGAATTTTGCTTTTCCAAATGTCCTGCAACTGCTATTTTAATAATGGACCCGAACATTTTCCCAACCACAGATGTTAGACTAACTGGTCTATAGTTTCCTGCTTTTTGTCTGCCTTCTGTTTTGAAAAGGGGCGTTACATACGCAATTTTCCAATTTGCTGGGACCTCCGCAGAATCCAGGGAATTTTGGTAAATTACAACCAATGCATCCACAATCCCTGCCGTTACTTCTCTTAAGACCCTAGGATGTAATCCATCAGGTCCAGGGGATTTATCTGTCTTCAGTCCCATTATCTTACTGAGTACCACCTCCTTAGTGATTGTAATTGTGTTACGTTCCTCCCCCACCCTACAGCCCCTTGACTATCCACTATCGGAATATTGTTAGTTTCCTCTACCCATGTCATTGGTCCCGATGTGGACCACAACCTCCGGCTGTTCACCCTCTCCCCCCAGAATGCCCTGCAGCCGCTCAGTGACATCCTTGACTCTGGCACCAGGGAGGCAACATACCATCCTGGAGTCATGTCTACGGCCGCAGAAACACCTGTCTGTTCCTCTGACTATTGTATCCCCTACCACGATAGATCTTCCATTCTTCTTTCCTCCCCCCCCTCCCCGTGCAGCTGAGACACC
Source organism: Pristiophorus japonicus (assembly GCF_044704955.1). Taxonomy (NCBI): domain Eukaryota; kingdom Metazoa; phylum Chordata; class Chondrichthyes; family Pristiophoridae; genus Pristiophorus; species Pristiophorus japonicus. The sequence continues at coordinate 44,230,797 of NC_091999.1, forward strand.
CGTGGTGCCGTGGATTTGGCTCTGGCTGCACTCCCCAGAGCCACCATCGCCCTCACCGGTACTCAGAACAGAGAACCGGTTGGAGAACGAGATGGACTCGGGGAACTCCTGCACTACCTGCCTGGTCCTCCTCTTCTGTCCAGGGGTCACCCAATCCCTATCTGCCTGCACATTCTTAAGCTGCGGGGTGACCACCTCTAGAAACGTGAGATCCCCGGAGCTCTCAGTCTCATGGATGCACCGCAGTGACTCCAGCCGCCGCTCAAGCTCCAAAACGCGGAGCTGGAGTTGGTGCAGCTGGAGACACCTCCTGCACATGTGGTCGTCCCGGCTGTGTGAAGCTTCCGGGATTTCCCACATGCCACAGGATGTGTTATCCACGGGACTGAGCTGTCCTGTCATCCCTCTAGTTACACTCACAACTATCAAGTAGAACTAAACTCTAAACCTTAGAGAAATACACCCAGCAACTAGTCAGCAATCCGCTGATTTAATTAACTGGCTCTCCTTAGATAATAAAGTTCTCATATATTTACTGGCAGTTCTGACTTACAACAATGCCAAAGGTTTCCTACTGAAAAGCAAAAGAAAAAGATTTACCAATCCACCAGCCAATCACTGACCCGCTGGGCTGTGACCCTGCACCAGCCGGTTCCTCTCAAACCCCTCCCCATCCTCCGAGACCACTCACGCACCCCCCCACCCCCAGACTCTCATGCCCCCCCCACCCCCAGACCCTCACGCCCCTCCCCAACACACGCCCCCCCCCACCCCCAGTCCCTCACGCCCCCCCACCTCACGCCCCCCCACCCCCAAACCCTCACGCCCCCCCACCCCCAAACCCTCACGCCCCACCTCCAGACCCTCATATCCCCCCATCCCCAGACCCTCACACCCCCCCCACCCCCAGACCCTCACGCCCCCCCCACCCCCAGACCCTCACGCCCCCCCCCACCCCCAGACCCTCACGTCCCCCCACCCCCAGACCCTCACGCCCCCCCCACCCCCAGACCCTCACGTCCCCCCACCCCCAGACCCTCACGCCCCCCCACCCCCAAACCCTCACGCCCCCCCACCCCCAAACCCTCACGCCCCCCCCACCCCCAGACCCTCACGTCCCCCCACCCCCAGACCCTCACGCCCCCCCCACCTCACGCCCCCCCACCCCCAGACCCTCACGTTCCCCCCCCCACCCCCAGACCCTCACGTCCCCCCACCCCCCCTGCAACGGCCCCTACCCCCCCCTCCCACCGACGACCCCGACTTAATGAAAGCCTGTCGGCCAATGAGACGCTGTGAAGGTGCTGGTGAGCTGCTGGATTGTTCTGCATTTTGCCTGAACAGAAAATAACTGAACATTTATCCCAGTTTAACCTTTGCTATTATGAAATGTGTGTGTATTTTAATGTGGCTCATGTCCTTGCTGATGTCGGCTGTAATTGTGTGGAAAGAGGATGTGTGAAGTGATGGTGTTTGTATGGAGATGTGAAACAAGGAAACGGTATCTGTGTGTGACAGTGACACAGCCTGTGGTCACAGGCAGAACCATGCACCGATATCCTTGTGGTTATGATTTGAACAGGGTCAGATCAGGAATGTAGCAAACCAGTTCAGTATAAATATCGCCAGTGTAACCGCAGCTTGTTAGACACACCTGGGGAGAGGAGCCCTGGGAACCCACTCCATTATCCCTGTTCTCCGGATCCGGTAACTATACTGTCTGCAGTGCTGTTAATAACATCAGTTAAAGTCAGTTTGGTGTCCTGAGCTTGATTATCTGGTGTCTGAAACCACAAGACTCAATATTTAGAGTCAACAGGATGAACTAGTGAATACATCACGACCCAATACTCCAGCTCTATATTCACAGGATAAAGTTGGTCATCTAACTCCTCGAGTGGGCAGAATAGAGAAAGATACCGACTCTCAGAACATCTCGAATCTGTTGTAAATATCGTTCAAATCCTGACCAGTTCCAATTGTCAGTTTCCATTACAGTGAAGGCAGTTCAAGACACAAGAGGGGCCGGGAGTAGGGGTGAAGGAGGGGGCCCGGGGGTGAGGGGGTTTGGAGAATAGGGGTGAAGGAGGGGATGGGGTGAGGGGGGTTGGAGAGTAGGGGTGAGGGGGGTTGGGGTGAGGGGGGTTTGAGAGTAGGGGTGAAGGAGGGGTTGGGGTGAGGGGGGTTTTGGGGAGGAGATGTAATGTAGGAAATGCAGCAGCCTATTTGTGCACAGCAGGATCCCACAAACAGCCATGTAATGATGACAAGACAATCCGTTCTCAGTGATGTAAGTTCAGGGATACATATTACCCAGGTCACCGGGGTGAACTCCGCCTGTTCTTCCTCTGAATCGTGGCCATGGGATCTTTTACACCCAACTTAAAATCTAGACAGGGTATCGGTTTAATGTCTCATCTGAAAGACGGCACCTCTGACAGTGCAGCACTCCCTCTGTACTGACACCTGGAGTCTGGGCCTAGATGATGTGCTCGGGCTCTGGATTGGGAATTGAACCCTCACTCGGCCGAGAGTGCTACCACTGAGCCAAGGCTGACAGGGTCTGTTCCCTGTTCCCGTTACACTAGACCGTGCCGGTGTTATTACACTGACCCACACATTCATACTGCAGTGGGCCTTGACTCTCTTATCACACATTCGGCAAAGCATTTGTTACAACAAGAAAACAACCAGAACTTACATTAATATAGCGCCTTTAATGCAATGAAACATCTCACGGTGCTTAACACGATCGATATCAATAAGAAAACATTTTTGACACAGAGCCACAGAGAAAGATATCAGGACAGATTCGCAAAAGGTTGATTGAAGAGGTAGTTTTTAAAAAGAACCTTGAAAGAGGAGGTGGAGGTTTAGGGGGAATTCCAGAGCTTAGAGCTTCAGCAGCTGAAGACACGGCCACCAATGGTGGAGCGATTAAAATCAAGGATGGGCAAAGACAGATTTGGAGGAGTGCAGAAACTCGGAGGGTGGTGGGGCTGTAAGAGTTTAGAGATAGGGAGGGGCGAGGCCAGGGAGAGTTTTGAAACCAAAGATTAGAATTTTAAATTCGAGGCGTTGCTTAACCAGGAGCCAATGTAGGTCAATGAGCACAGGGGGATGGGTGAATGAGGTTATAGCAATAGGCCCTGACTTGCACACACTATTAGAGGAGACCCAATCTTTGTTTTGTTGCACTAGACACTGCCTGTGTGACCATCACACTAGATCCAGCATTGTGTTCAGTATTACACTAGAGTCTGCCTCTGTTATTATTGGATCAAACACTATCTTTGTTACTCTCACAGTGGGCCATACATTTGCTGTTATTACTCCGGACCCTGTCTCTGGAATTGTTGCACTAGACCTGAAAATAACCTGCCCCTGTAGTTCCAGTTCTAGTGCACACCTCTATTATCATAACCGTAGATTGTGTCTCTTGTATTCTATAGAGAATGTTTCTGGTATTGTTAAAGTGTTAAAGGCTTCTGTTAGTGTGACACTATCACCTCTCAATTATTATTGCCAAAAAATTATTTCAATATTAAAGACTTGTTTCGAATGTAAAACTAGGCCTTGTGTCAGTTATTAGTGCACCAGACATTGTCTCTGTTTATATTACACTAGACCCTGTCTCTATTTATATTGCACTGCACCCTGTCTCTGTTTATATTACACCAGATCCTGTCTCTCCTTATATTACACTGGACCCTGTCTCTGTTTTTATTACACTGGGCCCTGTCTCTGTTTATATTACACGAGACCCTGTCTCTGTTTATATTACACTAGACCCTGTCTCTGTTTATATTACCCTACGCCCTGTCTCTGTTTATATTACACTAGACCCTGTCTCTGTTTATATTACACTGGGCTCTGTCTCTGTTTATATTACCCTGGACCCTGTCTCTGTTTATATTACACTGGGCCCTGTCTCTGTTTATATTACACTGGGCCATGTCTCTGTTTATATTACACTGGGCCATGTCTCTGTTTATATTACACTGGGCCCTGTCTCTGTTTATATTACACCAGACCCTGTCTCTGTTTATATTACACTGGGTCCTGTCTCTGTTTATATTACACTGGGTCCTGTCTCTGTTTATATTACACTGGGCCCTGTCTCTGTTTATATTACACTGGGCCCTGTCTCTGTTTATATTACACTGGGCCCTGACTGTTTATATTACACTAGACCCTGTCTCTGTTTATATTACACTAGACCCTTTCTCTGTTTATATTACACTGGGCCCTGTCTCTGTTTATATTACACTGGGCCCTATCCCTGTTTATATTACCCTGGACCCTGTCTCTGTTTATATTACACTAGACCCTGTCTCGGTTTATATTACACTAGGCCCTGTCTCTGTTTATATTACCCTGTACCCTGTCTCTGTTTATATTACACTAGATCCTGTCTCTGTTTATATTACACTAGACCCTGTCTCTGTTTATATTACACTAGACCCTGTCTCTGTTTATATTACACTAGACCCTGTCTCTGTTTATATTACACTAGACCCTGTCTCTGTTTATGTCGAGGAAATTTCTAAGTTAAATTAACTCAGGCGGAGGCATTCAGAGATGAGCTTCGAGAGAAGTTTATTTCTAAAACTAACGAAATATCTCGGAGAGCCTGCTTAGTCCACACCAAGGCAGAACTCTGAATTTTACAAGCAACCTCGGTTTATCTTTATACAGTTGAAACAGGAATTTTATCTGCAACTCGCCACACATAAACATTGTATCTATTATACATGAGCATTATTCATACGAAACTGTGAGTCCAAAGTTCACCCCGGTAGGCACACTTTATCTGTTTCTTGCATAGTTTCTCTCTGTCCCTATGCTGATAAACAAGGTATCTGGAAACTCATGCAAAGACCAGACAGTCATGTATATACAACATTCTGTTCTTTGAGGCGGATAAGTTTCGGTAATTTTCTCTAGCTCCGTGAATTCTACAGAATCAGCAAAAGCGAACTTAACCCTTCCTTTAACTTGGGACATGGATTGTTTTCTTCCACAACTCCCTCCTTGTTGATCTTTTCCAGATCAACACGCTTTCATATTCTTTTCATGTTTAAAAGGGGGTTCATACCCTTCAGGGTAGGGTCGCATTTCAAGGCATTTTCTTCTATGCGATTTAACCTTTCTTTTATGAACACACTTTTTCTTTCCACGCGGGATACTGGGTCCATTTCTTGACCAATTAATTTTTTCAATTTCATCCACATTGCACAAATGATTATCAAAAACGCAAGCAGAACTGCCCCCATGATGACTATGTGGTGTATGGCCATTGGTGGATGTCTCTGTCTCGTTTAGGCAGAGCTTCCTCAATTTGCTTGTCATTACGTATCAAATTGTGCAGTCTGGTCAAATTAATTATAGCGGGTAGGGGGTCAATCCTATGCACAGACAGGTATTTTTCTACATTTTGCCACTGCCCAAAGGTATAAGTTATTTTTTCTTCAGGGTCATACAAGGTGTATACTCCTCTCATGCATGTATTAATGGGGGGCCTATATAGAATTCCATCCAGATAGACAGATTTGCTTCCTGTCACACAGATTTCATTCGGTCCAATTTCTGCAATCTCAGTGTCATTTCATTTATGACGTAACCTGATATCTGTAATTGCTGTAATCCTTCATCCCAGGCATTTCTGATCTTTATATCTTCCCCTATCAGTCCTCCGATGACCTTGATTTTATTTTGTAGGGCCTCATTATCCATAGTGTTTAATGCTCCTATTCCTGCTCCCACTCTGCCGAACACAGTCCCTAACACATCCCGTTTCTTTCTTTGGGGTCTTTCTTTTTCAAAAGATACCTTAACACTGGTTGTGTGGCAACCATCTTCTTTCTTTGGGGGATATTTAATTCTTATTGTTAGATTTAATACACCTGGGGATCTTACCACTGGGATGCAAGTGGTCAGTATCCTTTTTAGATGTCCCGGGTCCCGGTCTTCTGACCATTTTACCACGAATGGGTCTCCTCCATTCACCGGGGTGTTATTCATGCACAACATCCGCTGCCCATCTACCATACTTGTAAATGAATGACGGAGGAAGTCTTTTCTCTCGTTCGGCCCTCCTATGTACCCCCATCTCTTGTTTTTTCCTGTGTTCCGGGTACACTTCATCCACACATCGGCCTGGTATTCTATGAACAACTGATACCCTTTCCCCAATATAAATTGGAATTCCCCTCTTTCTTCCTTCATTCCGCATGCCTCACATCGTGCCGTAAAATTCCCTACTTTACAACTTTGGCCTACTGGGCATATAAAATTTCCTTGCCGCCTTGCACTATTACTGCTTTCCCATACCATATTTCCCTTCCATACTCTTCCTTCTTTTAGGACCTCTACCTCCTGCCGGGAGTTCCCTGTCGCTAAAATGATCAGTATACCTAACGTCCATTTATAATTTTTCCGAGAATCCCTTCCCATCTTCCCTTTCTTGTTTGTTTCTATACCACTCTTGAATTAAGTCGTTATAATCTGTTCCTGAACTATTGGGCAGTACTTTCAAGTCCAAATATTTAATACAAGAGCAGGTACAGTTCTTCAGCGAGAAGATGGCCTGTTTCTTAGTCAGGCAATCGTAGTACGTCCTGGTTCAATGCCTTTTCTTTTGTCTGTATTTTGTCGGGAAAATAATATTTACAGCGGGTTGCATGCACCCAGTTCGGGTGCTTTGCCAACTTCAGCGCGGTTCGTGTTGTGAGAATTATCTGATATGGTCCTTTCCACCTAGGAGAAAATAATTCTTTGTTTAATGTTTTTACCAACACTTGATCTCCAGGCATAAAAGGTGCATATTTCCTTCCGACGGGGGCACCTGTGTCTGCTTTATTTGTTCATGCAGACTCCTTGCTATTTCACACATGGCCTGAGCATACTTTAGTGATTTTTCATCATTCCAAATTAATGCTATTTTTTCAGCCAACAATGGTGGTTTTACGCCGGTAGGCATTGGTCTTCCCAACAAGGCTTCATGTGGTGTCAAACCAGTATTTCGGTTTCTTTGGTTTCTCATTGTATGCAGTACCAATGGTAAGGCATCTGGCCATTTTAATCCTGTTTCCTGACATACCTTGGTGAGGGTAGATTTTACTATCCCATTCGCTCTCTCTACCATTCCCGAGGACTGTGGTTGATATGGGAGATGGAACTTCCACTGGAATCCTAATGCTTCTGCAAGATTTTGCACTATCTTTCCTGTGAAGTGTGTTCACCTATCACTATTGATTCCCATAGGTATCCCATATCTTGGTACTGTTCCTTTAAATAGAATCTTTACTACTGTTCGGGCATCGTCTCTCCTAGTGGCGTACGCTTCTACCCACCTTGTGAACATGTCTATTATCACCAATAGGTACTTAAAACCTGATACTGGAGGCATGTGGACAAAATCAATTTGCAAATTTTCAAAGGGCATACTAGGTTGGGGTAGATGATCATATTCAGCAGGTGTTTTACCTCTGTTACTTTGTTGACAAATTTGGCATGTTCTAGCAACTTTCTCAATTATTACTGATATTCCTGGTGCATACCACTGTGCATTAATAGCATGTATCATCCCTCCCTTGCCCATGTGAGCCTGACCGTGTGCCAGTCGAGACAGGGGCAAGAATAGAGACCTAGGGCAAACAGTTCGCCCATCAGGGTGATATCAAATGTTGTTTCTCAGAAAACAACCCTGGTTTTCCCAAGTCCTTCTTTCCTGCATAGTAACTTGTTGGGCTGTTTTAAGTAGTTGGATGTCTAGTGTCTGTGGAGGGGAGACTGAGACTGCTTGAAGGCAGTCTGCCTCTACCGAAGCGGCCTGTTTGGCTGCCTCGTCAGCCCTCCTATTTCCTACCGACACGTCATCCTCACCGGTTGTGTGAGCTGCACATTTGATAACGGCTACCTTACTTGGCAACTGAATGGCGTCTAATAGATTAAGCACCAGTTGAGAGTGCTTAATATGCTTTCCTCCAGAGGTGATAAAGCCTCTGTTTTTCCATAGTTGCCCAAAATCATGGACCACACCAAATGCATACCTAGAATCAGTATAGATATTGGCAGTTTGATCTTTTGCTATTATACAAGCTCTGGTGAGGGCAAACAATTCAGCAGCCTGAGCCGAGGTTCCGGGAGGCAGGGCAAATGCTTTGACCATTTCAAGGGGGTTTACAATTGCATAGCCTGTCAAAAGTAAATCATCTGACGGCCTGTACGATGATCCATCTGTATACAGAATGAGATCAGGATTGTCCGTAGGTTCTGTGAGCAAGTCTGGTCTTGATAAGGTGGCTACTTGCACTGTTAATAGACAATCATGCTGGTCTGGATCTTCTATGTCAGTAGTAGGAAGGAAAGTGGCTGGGTTTACTACCGGTGCGCGCCGAAAGGTGTAATTAGGGTGTGACAGTAGTAATACTTCATAACCTGTTCTTCGAGACGCTGTAAAGTGTTGTGTGGCAGCGGAATTCAACAGTAATAACACAGCGTGGGCTGTTATGACAGTACATGGATAGTCCAAAACAATAGGTACCGACTTCTCCACCATGACTGCAGTAGCAGCTACAGCACGTAGACATGCTGGCATTCCCCTTACCACTGGAGGCAGCAAAACCGAATAATAAGCCACTGGTCTATTTCCCCCACCGTGTTCTTGGGTCAGTACGGCTGTTGCAAATCCTCCTTTTTCATTCACATACATTTGAAAAGGTTTTCCATAATTCGGAAGTCCCAACGCCGGGGCATTAGTGATCGCTTTCTTTAACTGTTTAAATGCTTCTCTCTCGGGGGTCCATTCCACCTTGGGTGGGGCATCATTTAGAGCAGCATCCCATTCCCGATAATCAGGGATCCATTGTCTACAGTACCCAACCATCCCCAAAAATGACAAGATATCCTTCTTTGTCTTAGGTATGGTGGCTCTTTGAATTATCTGAATTCTTTCTGGTCCGAGCTGCCTTTGCCCATGAGATATGATAAAACCCAGGTACTGGACTTGAGTCTGACAAAACTGTAACTTTTGTAACGACACTCGATGCCCTCTTTCACACAGGTGTTGTAATAGTTTCAGGGAGTCTTGCATACACCTATATCCGTGGCTGGAAGCCACAAGCAAGTCTTCCGCATACTGCAGCAGTACGGACTGGTCTGATAAGGTACAGTCTTCGAGGTCTCTCTTTACTGCTGCTGCACAGACAGCGGGGCTTTCTGTATACCCTTGGGGCAACCTGGTCCAGGTGTACTGCTGTTTCTTGTAGGTGAAGGCAAACAGATACTGACTCTCCTGACTTAGTGGGATGGAGAAAAAGGCTGAACACAGATCTATCACCGTAAAGACAGTTGCTGTTGGTGGGATAGCAGATAATATAATGTTGGTGTCCGGCACCACAGGGGTGATAGGGACTACTATCTTGTTAATAGCTCTCAGATCTTGCACAAATCTCCACTCATTCGGCCTATTAACCTTTGGTATGGGCAGTATCGGTGTGTTACATGGGCTCTGTGTCTTTTCTAGAACTCCTTGTTCCAACAATGCAGAAATGACTGGCTTTATCCCATCTTCTGCCTCTGGAGGCAGTCTGTACTGCTTAATGCTTGGTAACACGGCATTCTTTATTAGCTGTACCCGATGGGGTACTGCAGAGCATACTTGTCCAACATGATTCTTATGTTTTGCCCAAAGTTCAGAAGATACTTGATTCAATGCCATTGGCAGCTTAGGGCTTGGTTGTTCAGCGGGCTGCTGTTTTTTAAAAGTGGAGGCATGACCCTTACCCTTCCACCAGAGAATCCCCCTGGTGCAGGCGATGAATTCTATCTGAACATTCTGTAATTCTATTACTGCCCAAGGTCGATAGCCTGGTTGCTGTTTCTCCTTTTCAATTTCTACAATCATCGGACCCATATCTTTGGGTTTCGCTGGCGGTTTTACAGCCAATGTCAGATGGGGTGTCGAGGTCTCTTCTTTAAACCGCTTCTGCTGTAAGGGTGTCAAATTCATGGCTACCCCTAATCCTTCTGGTCCGAAATAAATGCGGGGTGTAGCTTCTATTATTTCTTCTTTATTTAGAAAGGGCTGTATTAAGCACTGGTAAGTTTCAGCTTTTTGTCGAGTGTACCAGGCTGTACAGTGAAGCTGAACTGCCTCAAAGCTTGTTAAAATTATATACATCAATTCTTCGGTATTAGAGTCGAATTTAGTTTTTAAGTTTTGTATAATTTCATGTATCAAAGGGAAATAGGAGTTGCTATTCAACTGCCAATAATAGAGGGTAGCCTTTTCTTCATTATCTTCCCTCTTTTCTCCCTCAATCCCCTTGAGGAACTGATGGATTTTATTAGGTGGGAGTTCCATGAACATTCCCTCTTGTGTACAATAAATTGTGGCTCCTAGTTTGCATAAAATCTGCCTTCCTAATAAAGGGAGACGCGCTGTTTTAGAGACTATCAAAGCCTCGTCATTAACTTGTTGTCCTTCAATGATCAATCTGGTAGGTTCACATAAAAATTCTTTCATGGGGATACCGGCCACGCCCAAACTTAAGACGGTGGTGTTGCTTACAGGTAGTCCCACAGAGGGTGGTACAGAAGACATAGTAGCACCGGTATCCACCAGGAACTTCACAAGTGTTTCCCACTTTTACTGCTGCTAGAGGGTTTTCTTCTTTGTCTGCTGATAAGCGGAGGGCTGCCGCTTGTACCGCTAAGCCTCCGGGGCATCCCTATGCTGATTGGTGCGGGTTGGGGTTAGAGAATGAAAACTGAGGGGCCAAGGGAGGTGGAGGTTCGGGGAAACCCCCTTTCAATCCTCCACCCTGTTTCGGGGGGCTACTGCAATCCCGGGCCCAATGCCCTTTTCTTCCGCATCTTGGGATCGATTTCGTTGGGGCCACTGTCCTCTTCCCCTTCCACGTCCTTGTTCCCCAAACCCTCCTTTATTATTTTGTGTGTACCCTCTTCCTTTTTGCTGATAGTATTGACCTGTCGTTTTGGCCTCATTGTCTTTATAGGTGAATAGTCCCTCCCTATCCATATTAGCTAGTACTGTAATTGTCTCTTTCCAACTTTTTCCTTGCCAGTCCAAAACCTTTATTTTATAGGTTCTCGCGTGTTGTGGCAACATACAATTTAACAAGGTTTGTACTGCCAAAGGTTCATTTTGATCCATAGGTATTCCTGCATGTTCCTCCCAACTATTTCTCCATCTGCCTGCGAAGCCTATCATTGATTCTTCCGCCTTCTGCAAGCAGCGGGTGACTTCCCCTATATCTCCGTGCTTTTTAGCTCCCTTTAATATGGCATCCTTGCCCCTGTGTTGCAACCAATGTTCCCGGGACTCATTTCCTTCTTCCTCATCACTTTTTCGCCAATCTCCGTTTTCACCGGCGGGTATAGGGAACATATCTTTTACTCCCTGCCAGGAAGACCCATAGGCCGCTTGCAATAATAATTTAACATCTCCTGGGAGTGGATTGTAAATTGTACATGTCTGCTCAAGCCGGTTGTGAAAAACTATTGGTCTTTTTACCGGATTCGGGGCGGCCGAGATCATATCTCTGGCTTCTCCGGGAGACCAGAGTTTCAGGACTGCTGTAGTTCCTACCATTACCCTAGGATTTTGGCCGACGGGGGTTTGGGAACTAGAGTTGGCGGCTTCTTTTGCCGTTTGTTGCCTTGTTTGGTGAGGACCTCTCCTCCCTGTGTCCTGGTTTGCTACCCCTCCCTCTACTGCTTCGGCTTCCCCTGATCCTGATGCTCCCGGATCTCCTCCACCGGGTCCTCCATTAGGTGGCTGATCCGGAGGGGCTGCTAGTTCCCTCGGAGCTTGATTTCTATGGGCCGCAATTATTTCTCTCATTTCCTGCCAACTATCTTGTTTTGGGGGTTCTATACGGGGGTAAAGTCCTACTGCTGGTGCTGAGGGGATAGGAAAACCCGGAGGAGTGTAAGAGGGAGGTTTTCCACCTTTTCGTTTTTCTTTTTCTTCCGGTTTACTTTTGGGGGGTTGATGCCTTTTGGCAACCTCTGTCCATTTTTAAAAACAGTTTTCCATGTAGTCCTTATCCCAAGTAGGATCTCCCCCTCCTTCTTTGGTTACTTTTCTCCATTCCTCTATCAAGGATAACTTAAAACTTCCTCCATATGGCCAATCCCCATCAGACCAACCGTACAAATCGCTACTAAACGTTACCACGTATCTGTCGTCTCCTGTTTCTTTAATTACAGTGTCTGCCGGTGAGCCGGGCGGCACAATGGGATCTCCTACCTTCTCTCGTTGCTTTACTACCTTACGGATTCTTTTCTCGGTTTGAGGATCTAATTTCATTTTTTTCAGTCGAGGCATCGTCTTTCTTTCCTTTTCTAGGAGCTGGACGCGAGCGCTCTGCTCGACTAGAGCCGTTTCCCATTTGTCCGGGTGTTATGTCCCACGATCCTTTCTGAAATGAGAGTTTAGTACACGCCTACAAAATATACAGTATTTTACAAAGCGCTCACTGGTGTTCTCTTTTCTGCTCAGCTCGGGGTCTCCTTTTGCCTTTTTGTTACTTTAGCTTCTTTACGGTAGCTACCTTATGCCTCAACCCCTCCCCTGGGGATCTCGGCGGCTTGTCCTTTTTAACTAAGACTGCCCAGGCACCTTCCTCCTTTCAGCTAGGAAGGTGCTTTTAAAATTCCTCTTTTTTTAAAAAAAGTTAAATTTAGTTCTTTTTGGATCTCGTTATCAGAGATCCTGCCGACTACGCCAGAAACTGTCGAGGAAATTTCTAAGTTAAATTAACTCAGGCGGAGGCGTTCAGAGATGAGCTTCGAGAGAAGTTTATTTCTAAAACTAACGAAATATCTCGGAGAGCCTGCTTAGTCCACACCAAGGCAGAACTCTGAATTTTACAAGCAACCTCGGTTTATCTTTATACAGTTGAAACAGGAATTTTATCTACAACTCGCCACACATAAACATTGTATCTATTATACATGAGCATTATTCATACGAAACTGTGAGTACAAAGTTCACCCCGGTAGGCACACTTTATCTGTTTCTTGCATAGTTTCTCTCTGTCCCTATGCTGATAAACAAGGTATCTGGAAACTCATGAAAAGACCAGACAGTCATGTATATACAACATTCTGTTCTTTGAGCCTGATAAGTTTCGGTAATTTTCTCTAGCTCCGTGAATTCTACAGAATCAGCAAAAGCGAACTTAACCCTTCCTTTAACCTAGGACATGGATTGTTTCCTTCTACAGTTTATATTACACTAGACTCTGTCCCTGTTTATATTACACTAGACCCTGTCTCGGTTTATACTGGGTCTTTTGTGCTGGCCCAATAGGGTGTGCTGGGCCTGGAACTGCGGGCTGTGATTGGTGGCCTGGGCCCGAGCCTGGGTGTGTGTGAAGCGGATGGTGCGGAGTGTTGTCACTGGGGACTGGATCTGCACTCGGGCTGTGTAACCCTGCCCCCCCTCCCGGGGTTTATTAACCCAAAGGAACTATTGGTTCTGCACTTTGTGACCGACAGGCGACAAGCCCCTCCCACTGTCTAGCCCCCGCTCCCCCCGAATCATTCCATGCAGGTGGTGCTGAGAAACAGGACTGCGGGAGGAATGTACTGGGACTGGGGTAAGGCACTTCAGCTGGGGGAGTCATATATTGGGACTGGGGTAAGGCACTTTGGCTGGGGGAGGCATATATTGGGACTGGGGCAAGGCACTTTGGCTGGGGAGTGCATTTAAAGAGATGGAACCCTGTGAGGTGCAGCAAACATTGCAGCGTTTGGGAATGACATGGATTCATTCAGGCCGGGCAGTGGGGATTATTTCAGGGAATAACAGTGGAGTTGTTTTTGTTTAAACAGATGAAACCCTGTCATTGTGGAACAACCACGCTTCTCGTGTCCTGGTCAAGTACGTGTGCAATAATTGTCGTCATCTGGAGGAGCTCGATCTCCGGGTTTCGGAGCTTGAGCAGCAGCGAGTGTCACTACATCCGTGAGGCTGAGAGCTACGTGGATAGCACCTTTCAGGGGGTCGTCACCTCGCAGCATAAGAGTGTGCAGGCAGAGAGGGAATGGGTGACTGCCCAGACAGACATGGAGGACCAGGCAGGTAGTGCAGGACACCTCTCAATACATCTCACTCTCTGTACTGGTGGATCCTCAGGGAGTACAGCCAGAGCCAAGTCCAAGGCATCATGGGTGGCTCAACTGTACGGAACGGGGGGAAGGGCAAGGTCAGGTCGGCAATAGTGAAAGGGGTTTCAATAGTTACAGGAACAGACTGACCTTTCTGCGGTCACCGACATAACTCCAGGATGGTAGGTTGTCTTCCTGGTGCCAGGGTCAAGGATTTCATTGAGAGGCTGCAGGATATTCTGAGGGGCGAGGGTGAACAGACAGATTCCTGAGGGGCTGGGGACTGTACAAGCCGGATAAGGTCACACCTCAACAGGGCCCCGACCATTATCCTCCCGGGGGTTTGCTAATGCTGTTGGGGAGGGTTTAAACTTGCTTGGCAGGGGGATGGGAACCTAAGCGCAGATTCCGGAGGGAGAGAAGCAAAGCTTGGAAATGGGAGCAGAAAATTCGTAAATGAGTTTCGAAGGCTAGAAAATCGACAACAAAGTAGTTTGGCCGTGCTTAATGGTATATACTTCAATGCAAGAAGTCTAGGGGATAAGGCAGATAAGCTGAGGTGTTGTTACAGCAGTGAGGAGGGATGAGATGTTGGAAGGATCATCAAATGAGGCCATATGTGTTGAACTGATGAACAAAAGCGGGCCAATCACAATGTTGGGAGTGTACTATAAACAGTCAGAGGGAGATAGAAAAGCAAATATGGAGGAAGGTTTCTGAGAAGTCCAAAACCAATAGGGCAGCAATAGTCGGGGATTTCAACGACCACAGAATCATAGACATTTACAGCACAGAAGGAGGCCATTCGGCCCACTGTGTCTGTACCGGTCGAAAAAGAACTATCCAGCCTAATCCCACTTTCCAGCTCTTGCTCCACAGCCTTGTGGGTTATGACACTTCCAGTGCATATCCAAGTATGTTTCAAATGTGGTGAGGGTTTCTGCCTCTACCACCCTTTCAGGCAGTGAGTTCCAGATCCCCACCACCCTCTGGGTGAAAAGTTTCTGCTCAACTCCCCTCTAATCCTTCTACCAATTACTTTAAATCTATGCCCCCTGGTTATTGTCCTCTCTGCGGAGGGAAATAGGTCAGTTCAGAGAAGGTTCACAAGGTTGATTCCTGAGGTGAAGGGGTTGTCATATGAAGATAGATTGAGCCTGTACTCATTGGAGTTTAGAAGACTGAGAGGTGATCTTATTGAAATGTATCAGATGCTGAGGGGGTTTGACAGAGTCGATGCAGAGAGGATGTTTCCCCTCGTGAGGGTAACTAGAACTAGGGTGCATAGTTTCAGAATAAGGGGTTGTCCATTTAAAATGGAAATGAGGATTAATTTAATCTCCCAGAGGGTGGTGAATCTTTCGAATTCTCTACCCGAGAGAACTGTGGAGGCTGGGTCATTGAACATAATTAAGGTGGAGATAGACAGATTTTTGATCGATAAGGGAGTTGACAGTTTATGCGAGAGTGCAGGGAAGTGGAGTTGGGACCAAGATCAGATCAGCCATGATCTTATTGAATGGCGGAGCGGGCTCGAGGGGTCCGATGGCCTACTCCTATTTATTTGTCCTTATGTTCTTATGTCCTTCCTATCCACTCCATCTGGGATCTCATAATTTTGTACACAGTTCCACCCTCAGCCTCCTCCATTCCAAAGAAAACAACACCAGCCCATCTTAACATTCTTCAGCTAAAATTCTTCAGTCCAGTCCAGGTAAATCTCATCTGGAGCCTCTCCATATTTCCTGCACTGTGGTGACCAGACTGTGCGAATACTCTAGCTGTGGTCTAACTAGTGTTTGACACGGTCCGAGCATAACCTCCAGAGTCTGGAACTTACTGCCTGAAAGAATAGTAGAGGCAGGAACCCTCATCGCATTTGCCAAAGTACTTGGATACGCACTCGAAGTGCCGTAACCTACAGGGCTATGAACCAAGAGCTGGAAAGTGGGATTCGGCTGGATAGCTGTTTTTCAGCCACACAGACATAGTGGTCCAAATGGCTTCCTTCTGTGTTGTAAACTGCTATGATTCAATGTCACCTGTCTGATATAAACCCACTCCACAGTCACTGACACCAATCCCCTCCTGTCTGATATAAACCCACCCCACAGTCACTGACACCAATCCCCTCCTGTCTGATATAAACCCACCCCACAGTCACTGACACCAATCCCATCCTGTCTGATATAAACCCACCCCACTGTCACTGACACCAATCTCTTCCTGTCTGATATAAACCCACCCCACAGTCACTGATCCCAATCCCCTCCTGTCTGATATAAACCCACCCCACAGTCACTGACACCAATCGCATCCTGTCTGATATAAACCCACCCCACAGTCACTGACACCAATCCCATCCTGTCTGATATAAACCCACCCCACTGTCACTGACACCAATCGCATCCTGTCTGATATAAACCAACCCCACAGTCACTGATCCCAATCCCCTCCTGTCTGATATAAACTCACCCCACTGTCACTGACACCAATCGCATCCTGTCTGATATAAACTAACCCAACAGTCACTGACACCAATCCCCTCCTGTCTAATATAAACCAACCCCACAGTCACTGACACCAATCTCCTCCTGTCTGATATAAACCCACCCCACAGTCACTGACACCAATCTCCTCCTGTCTTCCATATTACAAATGAGGTCTCAGATGTCTGTTAAGTCCAATGCGGGAGCTACAGTCTCTGTCGCAGGTTGGACAGACGGTGGTTGAAAGTTTGTTAGTTGAAGTGCCGGTTTGTTGAAGTGCTTGGGTTGTCGTGTGCTCCTCCCGCCGTCAGCACTTGGTCTCCGCTTGCTCCAGGTGGAGAGACTCGAAGTGTTCGACGCCCTCACGGATTATTCTCTTCCACTTTGAGCGATCTTGTGCCAGGGATTCCCAGGTGTCGGCGGGGATATTGAACTTCAAGGAGGCCTTGAGGATGTCCTTGAAGCGTTTCCTCTGCTCCCCGGGGCTCGCTTGCCATGTTGAAGCTCCAAGTCGAGTGCTTGCTTTGGGAGTCTCGTATCGGGCATGTGGACGATGTGTCCCATCCATCGTAGCTGATCGAGCGAGGTCAATGCTTCAATGCTGAGGATGTTGGTCTGTGCGAGAACAGACGTTGGTGCGTCTATCCTGCCAATGGATTTGCAGGATCTTCCGGAGGCAGTGATGATGTTATTTCTCCAGTGC
The DNA here is from genome assembly GCF_044704955.1 of Pristiophorus japonicus. Taxonomy (NCBI): domain Eukaryota; kingdom Metazoa; phylum Chordata; class Chondrichthyes; family Pristiophoridae; genus Pristiophorus; species Pristiophorus japonicus. The sequence continues at coordinate 44,248,134 of NC_091999.1, forward strand.
TTTGATGTGCTTGCTGTACATAGTCCATGTCTGAGAAGCGTGTCTGAGGGCAGGTATCACTACTGCTCGGTAGACCATGAGCTTTGTGCCGGTTTTACGGTTCTGGTCTTCAAACACTCTATGCCTTAGGCGACCGAAGGCTGCGCTGACACACAGAAGGTGGTGTTGGCCCTAGTCATTGATATGTGCCCTTCTTGACAGGAGGATCTCGAGGTATGAAAAATGGACCATTTTGCCAAAGGCCTCATCATGGATTTTGATCACCGGGGTGGGGTGTGGGTGAAGGGCAGTGCTGTGTGGTGGGGATAGATTGATAGAGCACCTTTCTTTTATGGAGATGTTTAGTGTAAGGCCTATGCTCTCAGACACTACAGTGAATGTGTTGACGATGGTTTAGAGCTCGTCCTCTGAGTGAGCGCAGACACAAGCATCATCTGCATATTGTAATTCGATGACAGAGGATGGCACGACCTTGGATCTGGTCTGAAGGCGATGGAGGTTGAACAGTTTCCCATTTATTCTGTAGATTATCTCCACTCCAGCGGGAAGCTTACTGATGGTGAGATGTAGCAATGCAGCAAGGAAGATGGAGAAGAGCATGGGTGTTGTGACACAGCCTTGCTTCACCCCGGTCTGTACATGAATTGGGTCTGTGGTGGATCCAATGCTCAGGATCACAGCTTGCATGTTATCACCAAGCAAGTGGAGGATGGTGACACATTTTAGAGGACAGCCAAATTGGAAAAGTACATTCCATAATCCCTCACAGTTGACAGTGTCAAAGGCCTTGGTCAGGTCAAAGAAGGTTGACTCAAATCCACAGTCACTGACACCAATCTCCTCCCATGTGATATAAACCAATCCTTGTCACTGACACCAAGTGGACTGGGAAAATATGTTCAAGGGTAAGACTGCAGAAATGCAGTGACAAACATTTAAGGAGACACTTCATAATCTCAGCAGAGAAACAAAGATACTAAGAGAAGGATGAACCATCCCTGGCTAACGAAGGAAGTAAAGGATGGTATCAAATTGGAAAAAAAAGCATACAATGTTGCAAAGGACAGTGGAAGGCCAGAGGATTGAGAAATGTTTAGAAACCAGCGAAGGAGGACTAATAATAATAAAGACAGAGATGATAGCATACAAGATCAAAATAGTAAGAAATATAAAAAGACAGTAAGAGCTTCTACAGGTATGTAAAAAAAGAAACGAGTAGCTAAATTAAACGTTGGTCCATTAGAAGATGGGACTGGAGAATTAATTATGGGAAACACGGAAATGGAAGAGGCTTTGAACAGATATTTTCTATCGGTCTTCACAGTAGACACTAAAAACATCCCAATAGTTGTTAAAGGAGTTATTGTGTGGGTTGGGGACCTCAAAAGAATCACTATCACTCGAGATAAAGTACTCAGCAAACTAATGGGATTAAAGGTGGACAAGTCCCCTGGACCTGATGATATACATCCCAGGGTCTTAAAAGAAGTGGCTGCAGAGATAGTGGATGCACTGGTTTTAATCTACCAAAATTCCCTGAGTTCTGGAGAGGTCCCAGTGGACTGGAAAACTGCAAATGTAACATCCCTATTTAAGAAAGGAGGGACACAGAAAGCAGGAAATTATAGACCAGTTAGCCTACCATCTGTCAATGGGAAAATACTGGAGTCCATCATTTAGGAAGTAGAAGCAGGACATTTAGAAAATCATATTGCAGTGAAGCAGAGTCAGCATGGTTTTATGAAAGGGAAATCATGTTTGACAAATTTGCTGGAGTTGTTTCAAGATGTAATGAGCAGAGTGGATAAAGGACAACCCGTTGATGATGTATATTTGGATTTCCAGAAAGTATTCGATAAGGTTACTGCACAAGCTAAGAGCTCACGGGGTTGTCAGTAATATATCAGCATGGATTGAGGATTGGGTAACACACAAAACAGAGTCGGGATAAATGGGTCATTTTCAGGTTGGCAAACTGTAACTAGTGGGGTGCTGCAGGGATCAGTGCTGGGGCCTCAACTATTTATAATTGATAATAATGACTTGGATGAAGGGACTGAGTGTAACGCAACCAAATTTGCTGATGATACAAAGATAGGTGGGAAAGCAAGTTGTGAGGAGGATGCAAAGAATCTACAAAGGGATATAGACAGGGTCAATGAGTGGGCAAAAATCTGACAGATGGACGACAATGTAGTAAAATGTCAGGTTATCTCCTTTTGGCAGGAAAAATAACACAGCAAATTATTATTTAAATGGATGATTACAAAATACTGTTACACAGAGGGATCTGGGGGTTCTTGTACATGAAACTCAAAAAGTTAGTATGTAGGTACAGCAAGTAATCAGGAAGGCAAATGGAATTCTGGCCTTTATTGCAAGGGGACGGAGTATAAAAGTCGAAGTCCTGCTACAACTGTACAGGGCATTGGTAAGACCACAGCTGGAGTACTGCGCACAGTTTTGGTCTGGACTTGTCTCCATTCCTGTGCCGAGGGGATTTCTACACCAGGCAGGAGAGGAACCAGGGAGTGAACCTGAAGGTACCTTCTGTGGATGTGTTCAGTTCTATACTCCATGCTTCCCCTCCCTCCCATTTCTCCCCTCCCCTGAAGGTGCTGACTCTGGCTGGGTTCAGTTCTACACTCATTGGTTCCCCTCCCCTGAAGGTACTGACTCTGGCTGGGTTCAGTTTTACAGCGACATTGACCTATTTTGATCAGAGACACACCTGCTCGGCCCGACGCAAGGTTTCATGACATTTAACATTGCATCTAAAACATGGTGTTGACAGTGCATTGATACAACTTTGCTCAAATTGTGTGGTTTGTACATCTCAACCACAATGTTTGTGACATTTACAGAGCAGTGCACATCTCGCAGTCTCAGCCGACTGTGGTTTACATTCTCGCAGCCGAACATCCTGTCCTGTGCGATTTCTTGGAACAGTGTATGCGATGTACTTTATTATTACAGCTCCATCCTCCTGTTGCTGGGGCAACCGGGTTTGCTTCTGACCTACTTTGACTATTGCCAGGGTCTTTCGACAGTGAGATTCTAAAATCCTACTTCATCGACAATCACTGGTTGCCCTCTGGCCCTCCCCTTAAGGTGCTGACTCTGGCTTTGTTCAGTTCTACCCTCACTGGTTCCCCTCCCCTGAAGGTACTGAATCTGACTGGGTTCAGTTATGCACTCACTGGTTCCTCTCCCCTGAAGGTGCTGTCTCTGGCTGGGTTCAGTTCTACACTCACTGGTTCCCCTCCCCTGAAGGTGCTGACTCTGGCTGGGTTCAGTTCCACACTGACTGGTTCCCCTCCCCTGAAGGTGCTGACTCTGTCTGGGTTCAGTTCTACACTCACTGGTTCCCCTCTCCTGAAGGTGCTGACTCTGGCTGGGTTCAGTTCCACACTGACTGGTTCCCCTCCCCTGAAGGTACTGACTCTGGCTGGGTTCAGTTCTACACTCACTGGTTCCCCTCCCCTGAAGGTACTGACTCTGGCTGGGTTCAGTTCCACACTGACTGGTTCCCCTCCCCTGAAGGTACTGACTCTGGCTGGGTTCAGTTCTACACTCACTGGTTCCCCTCCCCTGAAGGTGCTGACTCTGGCTGGGTCCAGTTCTACACTCACTGGTTCCCCTCCCCTGAAGGTACTGACTCTGGCTGGGTTCAGTTCTACACTCACTTGTTCCCCTCCCCTAAGGTGCTGACTCTGGCTGGGTTCAGTTCTACACTCACTGGTTCCCCTCCCCTGAAGGTGCAGACTCTGTCTGGGTTCAGTTCTACACTCACTGGTTCCCCTCTCCTGAAGGTGCAGACTCTGTCTGGGTTCAGTTCCACACTCACTGGTTCCCCTCCCTCTCCTCCCCTAAAGGTGTCGGCTCTGGCTGGAACAAATTCTACAATCACTGGTCCCCTCCCCTTAAGGTGCTGAATGTGGCTGGAATCTGTTCCAAACTCACTGGCTCCCCTCTCATCCAATGCAGATGCTAAATCTGTCTGATTTCAGTTCTGCACTCACTAGTTAACATAAGAAATAGGAGCAGGCATAGCCCATACGGCCCCTCGAGCCTGCTCCTCCATTTAATACGACCATCGCTGATCCGATCATGGACTCGAGTCCACTCCCCTGTCCGCTCCCCATAACCACTTATTCCCTTATCGTTTATGAATCTGTCTATTTATGTCTTAAATTTATTAAATGTCCCGGATTGCACAGCTCTCTGAGGCAGTGAATTCCACAGATCCACAACTCTCCAAGAAGAAATTTCTTCTTTTACGTGGGCGGCCCCTTATTCTAAGATTATGCCCCATAGTTCTCGTCTCCCCATTATCAGTGGAAATTCCTCTCTGCATCCACCTTGTCAAGCCCCCTCATAACCTTACGCGTTTCGTTAAGATCACCCCTTATACTTCTGAATTCCAATGAGTAGAGGCCCAACCCCAACCTTTTCTCATAAGTCAACCCCCTCATAGAAACATAAAAAATAGGTGCAGGAGTAGGCCATTCGGCCCTTCGAGCCTGCACCGCCATTCAATGAGTTCGTGGCTGAACATGCCACTTCTGTACCCCATTCCTGCTTTCTCGCCATACCCCTTGATCCCCCTAGTAGTAAGGACGACATCTAACTCCTTTTTGAATATATTTAGTGAATTGGCCTCAACAACTTTCTGTGGCAGGGAAATTCCACAGGTTCACCACTCTCTGGGTGAAGAAGTCTCTCCTCATCTCGGTCCTAAATGGCTTATTCCTTATCCCCAGAGTGTGACCCCTGGTTCTGGACTTCCCCAACATTAATAAGAACATAAGAACATAAGAATTATAAAAAGATAAGAATTAGGAACAGGAGCAGGCCATCTAGGCTCTCGAGCCTGCTCCGCCACTCAGCAAGATCAAGGCTGATCTGGCCGTGGACTCAGCTCCACTTACCCGCCCGCTCCCCATAACCCTTAATTCCCTTATTGGTTAAAAATCTATCTATCTGTGATTTGAATATATTCAATGAGCTAGCCTCAACTGCTTCCTTGGGCAGAGAATTCCACAGTTTCACAAACCTCTGGGAGAAGAAATTCCTTCTCAACTTAGTTTTAAATTGGCTCCCCCATATTTTGAGGCTGTGCCCCCAAGTTCGAGTCTCCCCGACAAGTGGAAACAACCTCTCTCTGTCCTGTCTATCTCATCCCTGGAATTAACCTTGTGACAATTCTCTGAATTGCCTCCAAAGCAAGTATATTCTTTCATAAATATGGAAACCAAAACTGCACGCAGTATTCCAGGTGTGGCCTCACCAATACCTTATATAGCTGTAGCAAGACTTCCCTGCTTTTATACTCCATCCCATTTGGAATAAAGGCCAAGATTCCATTGGCCTTCCTGATCACTTACTGCACCTGCATACTATCCTTTTGTGTTTCATGCACAAGTACCCTCAGGTCTCGCTGTACTGCAGCACTTTGCAATCTTTCAACATTTAAACAACAACTTGCTGTTTAATTTTTTTCTGCCAAAGTGCCTGACCTCACACTTTCCAAAATTATACTCCATCTGCCAAATATATGCTCACTCACTTAGCCTGTCTGTGTCCTTTTGCAGGTTTTGTGTCCCTGCCTCACACATTGCTTTTCCTCCCATCTTTGTATCATCAGCAAACTTGGCTTTGTTACACTCGGTCCCTTCTTCCAAGTCATTAATATGGATTGTAAATAGTTGGAGTCTCAGCATTGATCCCTGCGACACCCCACTAGTTACTGATTGTCAACCCGAGAAACAACCATTTATCCTGACTCTCTGTTTTCTGTCAGTTAGCCAATCCTCCATCCATGCTAATATATTACCCCCAAACCAGTGAACTTTTATCCCCTCTCTCATCCCCCCGCCTCCCCTGAAGGTACTGACTCTGGCTGGGTTCAGTTCTACACTCACTGGATCCCCCCCCCTGAAGGTGTTGACTCTGGCTGGTTTCAGTTCTACACTCACTGGTTCCCCTCCCCTGAAGGTACTGACTCTGGCTGGGGTCAGTTCTACACTCACTGGTTCCCCTCCCCTGAAGGTACTGACTCTGGCTGGGTTCAGTTCTACACTCACTGGTTCCCCTCCCCTGAAGGTACTGACTCTGGCTGGGTTCAGTTCTACACTCACTGGTTCCCCTCCCCTGAAGGTGCTGACTCTGGCTGGGTTCAGTTCTGCACTCATTGGTTCCCCTCCCCTGAAGGTACTGACTCTGGCTGGGTTCAGTTCTACACTCACTGGTTCCCCTCCCCTGAAGGTACTGACTCTGGCTGGGTTCAGTTCTGCACTCACTGGATCCCCTCCCCTGAAGGTACTGACTCTGGGTGGGTTCAGTTCCAGACATTGACATCATTCACTTTGTTCCTGCACCAAGATGGCCACACATGCGCTCTGCTACTCACTGAATCAAAATAGCGGAGCGCTGAGCCTGCCTTCCTGAATGAAGATGGCCACTGTTAGCCTGAGCCTGTGACCGGGAGAAAGCCTCGAAACTGCAACCGCCGATATTCCGGTTATTATTCCGGGCTTGCAGTGAGCATCGGTTGTTTATGAAGCCTCCCCGGCTCCCCACTGGTCCATTTCTCCGCTCTGTCCCGCTGAAAAGGACACTTCTGAGGAGCCTGTACAAAATGTGTCGCCACCGCCATTACACGCACAGCACATGCTCACTGAGCTCCTATAGTCTGGGTGCAGCACATTCTCCCCCGTGGGGCACGCTGGGTACATAAGACCATGAGAAATAGGAGCAAGAGTGGGCCACCCGGACCCCCGAGCCTGCTCCCCATTCAATAAGGTCATGACTGGTCTGATCACAGACTCAGCTCCACTTCCCTGCCCGCTCCCCAGAACCCTTCACTCCCTTACCACACCTGGAGTCCTATGCACTGTTTTGGTCTCCTTCTCTCAGGAAGGATAGGCTTGCCTTGCTTGGATACAGAGTAAAGCTTCCTCAACACTATCCCACTAGACATTCCAAGGTGTGATATGGAGTATATCTCCCTCAACCTGTCCCATGCATTCCAGAGTGGATACTGCATTGGTTAGATAATGAATAAAGCTCACTCTACACTATCCTATCAAACACTCCCAGGATAGGTACAGCACGAATTAAATATACAGTAAATCTGTGCCAAAGGAACTGTATCCCAGTGAGAGTCAGTGCCAGAGGAAACTACAGCATGTGATAGATACAGAATAAAGCTCCCTCTACACTGTTCTGAACAATCCCAGGGCAGGTAAAGCACGGGTTAGATGATCATAGCTGGCCCCTCGAACGAGGATGATTTGCTTCCACATGAGTTCACAGATGTTTCAATGAAGGACCCAATGTTCCAGTCCTGACCTCCAATTGAGGAGGTGGAAGATGCCGATGGGTGGATTGTTTTTAACGTGTGGTGACTGTTGCACACCAGCCACGACACGGGTATGACAGAGCTAGGATTGGTCCAGTGGCAAGGGTTAATCAGGATTACTGGAGACCTGTTTTGCTGTACGGAGCTAGTGTGCACAAATATAACAGTGTGGGCTGGTCCGTGCTGCCCCTGGGCTCTCGCCTCTTTTGCGCCCGGTACCCTCATTCGCTGCACCTCCGCCACGATCTCTCGCCACTCCTCCACCACAAACATTCGCTGCACCTCCGCCACGATCTCTCACCACTCCTCCACCACAAACATTCACTTCACCTCCAGCACGATCCCTCTCCGCTCCTCCTCCAAAAAAACACTCGCCGCACCTCCGCCACAATCTCCTGCCCCATCTCTGCACCAAACATTCGCTAAACCTCCATCACGATCACTCACCAAATCTCAGGCATGCTCCCTCATCACTCCTCTGCCCCGATCACTCGTCACAAGTCCAGCACAACCTTCCATGTTCCTCTGCTGTACCAAGGCCCTGCCGATGCTCCTGCTCACGCTCCAAATGGCAATCTGGGGCCTGATGATGTCACCCAGTCATCTACCTCGAAGCCGTCACACATTTGTGTCTGCTCACACTGAAGCTGCAGTGGCTCGCTCCTGCTCTTTTTATAGCCCCAACCTGTGGAGATGTTCTCTCGCAGGTTGGGGTGGCCCATGATGTGATACATGGGTTAGATACAGTGTAGAGCTCCCGCTACTCTACTCTGCCACATTAAATACTCTCAGGTGAAGTACAGTACGGTTTAAACAGAGAGTAAATCTGTCTCGACACGGTCCCATTAAACAGCCCCAGGGCAGGTACAGCATGGGTTATATCCAGAATAAAGCTCCCTCAACATTGTCGCAACAAACAGACGAGGGCTGGTACAGCACATATGGAGTACATGTCCCACAAACACTCCAGGGCAGGAACAGCACGGGATAATTACAGAGTAATTTCTCCCTCTACACTGTTCCAATAAAAAAATCCCAGGGCAGGTAAAGCACAACTATTTTGTTGTTGATCTGTAAATCAAGTGCCCCCAGATTAAAGCTGGGGCGGGAGGGTGGGGGGGCACTATAACCAACAAAATAAACCAATTAAACTTTGGACAGTAAACTTAAATCAAATTAAAATTTGGTTGCTGGGGGTGATGATGCACTCCAGTCACTCCGGCTGAGGAGCTCCTCCCGGAGTCACACTGCACATTTCGTCCTCCAAGGGGTATAACGGATATGAGTAGGTACACCGTAAGGATCCCAATACACTGTCCCATCACACTCTCCCAGGGCAGGTACAACATGGATTAAATACAGACCAAAGCTTCCGCTATACAGTTCCCAGGGCAAGTACAGTACAGGTTAGACACAGAGTACATCTCCCTCTAACGTCCCAGGCATTCCAGGGCAGATACAGCATTTATTAGATATTGAGGAGATCTCCCTCTATAATGTTCAACCAGACATTCCCAGGGCAGGTACAACACAGGTTAGATACAGAGGAAAGTTCCCTCTACACTGATCTATCAAACACTCCCATCACAGGTACAGCACGGGTTAGATACAGAGTAAAACTTCCTCTACACTGTCCATCAAACACTCCTCGGGCACGTACAGCACTGGGTACAAACAGAGTAACGTTCCCTGTACACTGTCCCAGCAAACATTCCCAGGGCAAGTACACAAATGATAGATGCAGAGTAAATTCCCTCTACACTGTCCTATCAGCCACTCCATGGCAGGTACACAAAGGGTTATAATGCAAAGTAAATATCCCTCTACATTGTCCCATTAACCATTCTCAGGGTAGGTAAAGCACGGGTTAGATACAGAGTAAATCTCCCTCTAAACTGTCCGATCAAACACACCCAGGGCAGGAACAACACGGGTTACATATTGAGTAAAAATCACTCTACACTGTCCCGTCCAACACGCTGAGCGAAGATACAGCACAGAGTAGATACAGAGAAAAACGTGCTCTACACTATCCCATCAAAAACAGCCAGGGCGGGTACAGCAGGGGTTAGACAGAAATGTTTAGGCTGGATGTTCCAGAATTGAGGGCTGGGCAACAGAAGGCACAGCCACAAAAACCACCAATGGTTGAACAATTATAATCGGGGGATACTCAGTAAGACTGATATCTCATGGGCGGGAGCGGCGGGGAGGTGGGGATGTTGTGGGGGCAGTGTGAGCGGAAATTTTGAAATCAAGGCGTTGCTTCACTGGAAGCCAATGTCGGTCAGCGAGCACAGGGGTGATGGGTGAGCTGGACTTGGTGCGAGTTCGGACATGGGCAGCCGAGTTTTGGATCAACACTAGTTTATGTAGGTCAGAATGTGGGATGAGTGCATAGGAATAGTCAAATCCAGAAGTAAAAAAAGGCATGGATGAGGGCTTCAGCAGTGGATGAGCTGAGGCATGAGCGGAGATGGGCGATGTTACAGAGGTGGAAATAGGCATTCTTAGTTATTTTGTGGATATGTGGTCAAAAACTTATTTCAGGGTTAAGTATGTCACCAAGGTTGTGAACAGTCTGGTTCAGGCTCAGACAGAAGTTGGGGAGAGGGATGGAGTCGGTCACTCGGGAATGGAGCTTGTGGTAATGATGATTACAAATATCAGAATATTTCACAGGCTATCACGTGCAAAATGTGTGGATGAGTTTTTAATATTCAATTGGTTTCAAAAACAGGTTAACTGATCAAGAAAGTAACGGATTTCAAATCTTATGCAAGACAGTTCAATAAAGAGGTGGTTCAAAAGATTTCAGCTGAGTTTAAAGTGAGACACTGCAGTTAAGTCTACTACAACCACAACTCATGTATGCAAATGGAACAAGTTTGGGGTTTGATATGCTAGAAAGCGAACTAGGTGAGAAGTGATATAAGTTAGATTAAGAAAAAGCCCTAAAAGGGAACAGTCCATAACAGAACATCAATTAATCTCCTCTGATCATGGAGGAATCAAATATTTAACAAACTGTGTTTGAAACAAAGATAATTTATTCAACATTTATAGAGGGTATTAATCTCCAGCTTTACAATCTATATTAACGACTTGGAAAAAGGGACTGAGTGTAACATAGCCAAGTTTGCTGATGATACAAAGATCGAAGGAAAAGCAATGTGTGAGGAGGACACAACAAATCTGCAAAAGGACATAGACAGGCTAAGTGAGTGAGCAAAAATTTGGCAGATGGACTATAATGTTGGAAAGTGTGAGGTCATGCACTTTGGCAGAAAAAAATCAAAGAGCAACATATTGTTTAAATGGCGAAAGATTGCAAAGTACTGCAGTACAGCAGGACCTGGGGATATTTGTGAATGAAATGCAACAGGATAGTATGTAGTTTCAGCAAGTGATCAGGAAGGCCAATGGTATCTTGGCCTTTATTGCAAAAGGGATAGGGTATAAAAGCAGGAAAATCTTGCTACAGCTATCTGTGAGGCCACACCTGGAACACTGCGTGCAGTTTTGGTTTCCATATTTATGAAAGGGTATACTTGCTTTGGAGGCAGCTCAGAGAAGGTTCACTAGGTTGATTCTGGGCATGAGGGGTTTGACTTATGAGGAACAATTAAGTAGGTTGGGCCTCTACTGACTGGAATTCAGAAGAATGAAAGGTGATCTTATCAAAACGTATAAGATTATGAGGGGGCTTGATAAGGTGGATGCAGAGAGGATGTTTCCACTGATAATGGGGAGTCTAGAATTAGAGTGCATGATCTTAGAATAAGGGGCTGCCCATTTAAAAGAGAGATGAGGAGCAATTTCTTCTCTCAGAGGGTTGTAAATCTATGGACTTCACTGCCTCAGAGAGCTGTGGAAGTTGGGCCATTGAATAAATTTAAGACAGAAATAGACAGTTTCTTAAACGATATGGGAATATGGGGGCATGGGGAGCGGGCGGGGAAGTGGAACTGAGTCCATGATCAGATCAGCCATGATCTTATTGAATGGCGGAGCAGGCTCGAGGGGCCGTATGGCCTACTCCTGTTGCTATTTCTTATGTTCTTATGTTCAGGTATAGAGGTTATTAAGATAACCAGACACAAACAAGATATGCCAGAATGAACATAGTTCAGTGCCCAATGCAATCACAGTACATCGTGTTCTAGTCACAAATGCAATCTTTCTCCTCAACCGATTTAAAACTGAGATGAGGAGGAATTTCTTCTCTGAGGGTTGTAAATCTGTGGAATTCTCTGCACCAGAGAGCAGTGGAGTCTGGATCATTGTATATATTTAAGGCGGAGATAGCCAGATTTTTGAGCGATAAGGGAGTAAAGTGTTCTGGGGAGTGGGCAGGGAATGGAGCTGAGCCTATGATCAGACCAGCCATGACCTTATTGAATGGGGAGCAGGCCCGGGGGTCTGGGTGGCCCACTCCTGCTCCGATTTCTCATGGTCGTATGTACCCAGCATGCCCCGCAGGGGAGAATGTGCTGCACCCAGACTACAGGAGCTCAGTGCGCAGGCGCGGGCCCTGGCTGTGTTTGGAGCATGCACGGTGCGTGTAATGGTGGAGGAGACGCGTTTTGTACAGGCTCCCAAGAAGTGTCCTTTTCAGCGGGACGGAGCAGAGTAATGGACCAGCGGGGAGCCGGGGAGGCTTCATAAACAATCGGTGCTCGCCGCAAGCCCGGAATAATAACCGGAATATCGGCGGTTGCAGCTTTGGGGCTTTCTCCCGGTCACAGGCCCAGGTTAACAGCGGCCATCTTGGTGCAGGAAGGCATGTTCACGCCACCAATTTGATTCACTGAGCAGCACAGCACATGCGTGGCCATCTTGGTGCAGGAACAAAGTGAATGATGTCAGTGTCTGGAACTGAACCCAGCCAGAGTCAGCACCTTCAGGGGAGGGGAACCAGTGAGTGCAGAAATGAACCCAGCCAGAGTCAGCAACTTCAGGTGAGGGGAACCAGTGAGTGTAGAACTGAACCCAGCCAGAGTCAGTATCTTCAGTGGAGGGGAACCAGTGAGTGTAGAACTGAACCCAGCCAGAGTCAGTACCTTCAGGGGAGGGGAACTAGTGAGTGTAGAACTGAACCCAGCCAGAGTCAGCATCTTCAGGTGAGGGGAACCAGTGAGTCTAGAACTGAACCCAGCCAGAGTCAGTACCTTCAGGGGTGGGGAACCAGTGACTGTAGAACGAAACCCATCCATAGTCAGTACCTTCAAGGGAGAGGAACCAGTGACAGTAGAACTAAACCCAGCCAGAGTCAGCATCTTCAGTGGTGGGGAAAGAGGGGAGGGACGGAGAGGACCCAGTGATTGCAGAAATGACCCCAGCCAGAGACCGCCCCATCAGGGGAGCAGAGGTAGGGGAACGAGTGAATGCGGAACTGAACACAGCCAGACTCAACATCTTCAGTGGAAGTGGGGAACCAGTGAGTGTCGACCTGAACCCAGCCACAGTCAGAACATTCAGGGGAGGAGAGGGACGGGAACCAGCGAGTGTAGAACTGAACCCAACCAGAATTGGTGGTGAAAACTGGGAGTGGAGGAGAAACAGGCTAGAAATGTATGTTGATTTGGATTTCAGTGCTGCAGGAGGGACAATGTGTGGGACAGGGATTTACAGCTTTGGAAGAAAAAGAGAGGAAAGAATGTTAAATGGAAACTAGATGTGTATATCCTGAATTTGTGTCTTGTACTGACAGTGATGAGTTTTGTTATCTCCTTTTACATCGTATTAGAAGGGGAGATTTTCAGACAGGAAACACAAACTAAACATCGCGTCAAGATCTGATGGAGTCAATCGATTCATCAGGACCTGAATATCATCGGCCTTTGAAAGTGGAAGGAGAAATATTTGTCTGTTCTGTCTGTGCGAAAAGATTTCAAATATCAGTGTGACTGGAAAAGCACCGAGGCACACACACCCGAGTGAGTGTTCCAGTGCACTGCCTGTGGAAAGAGCTTTAACCAGTTACACAGCCTGAAGAAACATCGCACCATTCACAGCGGGGAGAAACTGTAAACGTGTTGTGTGTGTGGGCGAGGCTTCAACTGATCGTCCAACCTGGAGAGTCACAAGGATACCCGCACCATGGAGAAACCGTGGAAATGTGGGGACTGTGGGAAGGGATTCAGATCACCATCTGTCCTGGAAATTCATCAGCACAGTCACACTGGGGAGAGGCCGTTCACCTGCTCTGAGTGTGGGAAGCGATTCACTCAGTCATCCGACCTGCTGAAACACCAGCGAGTTCACACTGGGGAGAGGCCGTTCACTTGCTCGGAGTGTGGGAAGGGATTCACTTGTTCATCCAACCTGCTGGCACACCAGCGAGTTCACACTGGGGAGAGGCCGTTCACCTGCTATGAGTGTGGGAAGGGATTCACTTGTTCATCCAACCTGCTGACACACCAGCGAGTTCACACTGGGGAGAGGCCGTTCACCTGCTCTGAGTGTGGGAAGGGATTCACTCGGCCATCCATCCTGCTGACACACCAGCGAGTTCACACTGGGGAGAGGCCGTTCACTTGCTCTGAGTGTGGGAAGGGATTCACTCAGTCATCCCACCTGCAGTCACACCAGCGAGTACACACTGAGGAGAGGCCGCTCACCTGCTCGGAGTGTGCGAAGGTATTCACTTGTTCATCCAACCTGCTGGCACACCAGCAAGTTCACACTGGGGAGAGGCCGTTCACCTGCTATGAGTGTGGTAAAGGATTCACTTGTTCATCCAACCTGCTGACACACCAGCGAGTTCACACTGGGGAGAGGCCATTCACCTGCTCGGAGTGTGGGAAGGGATTCACTCAGGCATCCCACCTGCTGAAACACCAGCGAGTTCACAAGTGATTGCAGGAGTTGGATTCTACTGTTATTGAGGCTGTTAATCACATCCCGACTGAACCATGTTCATTCTGACAGTTGGGGTTTGTCTCTGTTGATGTTAATAACCCGATAACTGGGCTGGATTTTAATATTCTGGATATATTGCTGATTGTGTTCTCAGGGATGCAGTGTCCATTTAAGAAACACTGTGGGTTATCTTTCCCCTTAATTCAGCAATTCTCAACAGAAATTTACTTTGTAATAAAATTATGAACTTTTACTTTAATCCTAAATTGATCTTTGGTACAAAATCTACAATAGTGTGTGAAAGTTTCCACTGAATAAAATCTCCAATTCGAAAGAGCTTGCTGACAATTCTTAATGCCTTGCTCATTACACACAGTGGCCCCTCCATATCCACCAGAAAGAAGGGGAATTGGAATTGGTGGGGAATCAGTGTACCCAAATGTTGTTGTTCCCATCTGGGTGGATCAATCCTCTCGGCATGAGAATGGAGACAAGTCCAGACCAAAACTGTGCGCAGTAGCCCAGGTGTGGTCTTACAGTTGTAGCAGGACTTCCCTACTTTTCAACTCCATCCCCTTTGCAATAAAGGCCAGCATTCAGTTTGCCTTCCTGATTATTGCTGTACCTGCATGCAAACATTTTGAGTTTCATGTACAAGAATCCCCAGATCTCTCTGTATAACAGCATTTTATAATTGTCCACATCTAAATAATAATTTGCTTTTTTTTCCCTACCGAAGGAAATCACCTGATATTTTACCACATTATAGTCCATCTGCCAGATTTTTGCCCACTCATTGAACCTATCTATATCCCTTTGTAGATTATTTGCGTCCTCCTCACAACTTGCTTTCCCACCTATCTTTGTACCATCGGCAAATTTGGCTATGTTACACTCGGTCCCTTCATCCAAGTCATTAATATAAATTGTAATTAGTTGAGACCCCAGTACTTATCACTGCGGCACCCCACTAGTTACTGTTTGCCAACCTGAAAATGACCCATTTATCCGGACTCTCTGTTTTCTGTTAGTTCAGCAATCCTCTCTTCATGCTGATATATTACACCCAACCCCGTGAGCTCTTAGCATGTGCAGTAATATTTTGTGTGGCACCTTATTGAATGCTTTCTGGAAATCAAAATATACAACATCAAATGATTCTCCCTTATCCACTCTGCTCGTTACATCCTCAAACAACTACAGCAAATTTGTCAACCATGATTTCCCTTTCATAAAACCATGCTAACTCTGCCTAACTGCAGTATGGTTTTCTAAATGTCCTGCTAGTACTTCCTTAATGATGAACTTGAGTATTTCCCACTGACAGATGGTAAGCTAACTGATGTATAGTTTCCTGCTCTCTGTCTCCCTCCTTACTTGAATAGGCATGTTACATTTGCAGTTTTCCAGTCCACTGGGAGCTCTCCAGAATTCAGGGAATTTTGGTGGATTACAACTAATGCATGCACTATCTCTGCAACTAATTATTTTAAGACCCGAGGATGCATGCCATCAGGTCCAGAGGACTTGTCCACCTTCAGTCACATTAGTTTGATTAGCACTTTATCTGTAGTGATAGTGATTGTTTTAAGTCATCCCCCCCAACTCCCCCTCCGCAATAGCTCCTTGGTTAGCAACTGTTGGGATGTTTTTAGTGTCCTCTACCGTGAAGCCTAATACAAAATATTCGTTCAAAATCTCTGCCATTTCCGTGTTTCCCATTGGTAATTCTCCAATGTCATCCTCTAAGCGAGCAATGTTTACTTTAGATACTCGTTTCCTTTTTATATCCCTGTAGAAGCTCTTACTGTCTGTTTTTATATTTCTTGCCAGTTTGCTCTCATCTGCTATCTTCTCTGTCTTTTTCATTTTTTAGTTGTCCTTTGCAGGTTTCTAAAAATTCCCAATCCTCTGGCCTTCCACTGTCCTTCACAACATTATCTGCCATTTTTTCCAATTTGATACCATCCTTTACTTCCATGACGACACTTGTTGCACACGTGATTGACCAGGACACGAGAAGTGTGGTTGCTCCACAACGACAGGGTTTCATCTGTTTCAACAGAAACAACTACACTGTGTTACTTCCAGAAATAATCCCCGCTGTCTGGCCTGAATGAATCCATGTCACTACCAAATGCTGCAATGTTTCCTCCACCTCACAGAGTTCCATCTGTTTAAAGCCACGACAGAAATGTCCCATTTCCTCCTGGAGTTTGAGGGACATCAGCTTTAACAATGGGGCAGAGTTTCAGCCAATGAGCGAGATCCAGATCCAGCCCAGCCCACTGCGGGGCTGCAAGCCTCACCTCTCACACACTCTGATTGGTTGGAGGATCAACCGCCTGCCTGATCCTCCAGCCCCGCCCCCACTCTCCCTATTGGTCGGGAGCTGCCGTCAATCAGCCGTGCAGTGTGAGCTGAGCATGCGCAGTGGGTGAGTCAGCAGGTGAGAGATGGGCGGAGGGAGGGAGCGGGTTAATAAAGAACACGCTTATTTGTACTGCCAAAATGGCCACCACGCCGCACCATTTGTCTATGATTGATCCCTTGGAGGATAAGCCACACCCTGAGATTTCACTGGAATGTGTAACTGGAACCACCCATCCCAAGGTCTCACTGACTTTGCAAATTGTAACTTGATCCACTTTGAATTCCTGAAGTGACAGAGGACAGAGCTCCCCATAAGATAGCAAGGGCCAGCCAAAGTACCTTGCCCCCATCCCAGTGCATGCCTCCCCCAGCCGAAGTGCATTACCCCAGTCCCAATGCATGCCTCCCCCAGCCGAAGTGCATTACCCCTGTCCCAGTGCATGACTCCCCCAGCCGAAGTGCATTACTCCAGTGCATGCCTCCCCCAGTCAAAGTGCATTACACTAGTTCCAGTACATGCCTCCCCCAGCCGAAGTGCATTACCCCAGTTCCAGTACATGCCTCCCCCAGCAGAAGGGCTTTACCCCAGTCCCAATACATGCCTCCCCCAGCCGAAGTGCTTTACCCCAGTCCCAATACATGCCTCCTCCAGCAGAAGGGCTTTACCGCAGTCCCAAGATATGCCTCCCCCAGCTGAATGCCTTACGCCAGTCCCAGTGCATGCCTCCCCCAGCAGAAGTGCCTGACACTAGTTCCATTGCATTGCTCCTCCCGCCGAAGTGTCTTACCACCGTCCAAGTATATGCCTCCCACAGCCAAAGTGTCTTACCCCAGTACCAGTATAAGCCTTCCCCAGCTGAAGTGCCTTATCCCAGTCCTCGTAAATGCCTCCCCCAGGCAAAGTGCCTTACCCCAGTCAGAGTGCATGCCTCCCCAGCCGAAGTGCCTTACCCCAGTCAGAGTGCATGCCTCCCCCAGCCGAAGTGCCTTACCCCAGTCAGAGTGCAGGCCTCCCCCAGCCAAAGTGCCTTACCCTAGTCCCATTGCATTTCTACCTCATCCGAAGTGAGTGTCTTACCACCGTCCCAATATATGCCTCCCCCAGCCAAAGTGCCTTACCAAAGTTCAAGTGCATGCCTCCCCCAGCCGAAGTGCCTTACACCAGTCCTAGTGCATGCCTCCCACAGCCAAAGTGCCTTTTCCCAGTCAGAGTGCATGCCTCCCCCAGCCGAAGTGCCTTTCCCCAGTCAGAGTGCATGCCTCCCCCAGCCGAAGTGCCTTTCCCCAGTCAGAGTGCATGCCTCCCCCAGCCGAAGTGGCTTACCCCAGTCCCAGTGCATGTCTACCCCAGCCGAAGTGGCTTACCCCAGTCCAAGTGCAGGCCTCCCCCAGCCAAAGTGGCTTAATCCAGTCCCATTGCATATCTCCCTCATCCGAATTGTCTGACCACCGTCCCAATATATGCTCCCACTGCCGAAGTGCCTTACTCAGTACCAGTATAAGCGTCCCCCAGCCAAAGTGCCTTACCTCGGTCCCAGTGCAAGCCTCCCCCAACTGAAGACACACACTCCCCAGTCCCAGTATATGCCTCCCCCAGCTGAAGTGCCTTAACCCAGTCCGAGTACATGCCTCCCCCAGCCGAAGTGCCTTACCCAAGTCCCAATATATGCTCCCCCAGCCGAAGTGCCTAACCCCAGTCCCAGTTCATGCCTCCCCCAGCCGAAGTGCCTTACCCCAGTCAGAGTGCATGTCTCCCCCAGCTGAAGTGCCTTACACCAGTCCCAGTGAATGCCCCCCCCAGCCGAATTGCCTTACCCCAGTCCCTCTGTATCCCTCCCCAGATGACGTGCCTTATCCCAGTCAAAGTGCATGCCTCCCCCATTTGAAATGCCTAACTGCAGTCCCAGTGCATGCCTCCCCCAGTTGAAGTGCCTTAATCCAGTTCGAGTGCACACCTCTGCCAGCCGAAGTCCCTTACACCCGTGCCAGTGCAAGCCTCTCCCAGCCAAAGTACCTTGTCCCAGTCCCAGTATATGCCTCCAACAACCGAAGTGCCTTAAACCAGTCGCAGTTTATGCCTATCCCAGCCGAAGTGCATTACCCCAGTCTCAGTATATGCCTCCCCCAGCCGAAGTGCCTTAACCCAGTCGCAGTACATGCGCCCCCCAGCCGAAGCGCCTCACCAAAGTTCAAGTGCATGCCTTCCCCAGCTGTGGTGCCTTACCCCAGTCACAGTATGTGCCTCCCCCAGCCGAAGTGCCTGACCCCAGTCCCATTGCATGCCTCCCCCAGCCAAAGTGCCTTACGCCAGTCACAACATATGCCTCCCCCAGCCGAAGTGCCTTATCCCAGTCACAGTGCATGCCTCCCCCAGCCGAAGTGCCTTATCCCAGTCACAGTGCATGCCTCCCCCAGCTGAAGTGCCTTACCCCAGTCCAAGTATATGCCTCCCCCAGCCAAAGTGCCTTACAGCAGTCCCAGTGCAAGCCTCCCCTAGCCAAAGTGCCTTAACGCAGTCCAAATGAATACCTCCCCCAGCCAACGTACCTTACCCCAGTCCCAGTTTATCCCTCCCTCAGTTGAAGTGCCTTACCCCAGTCCCAGTGCATGCCTCCACCAGTTGAAGTGTCTTAGCCCAGTCCCAGTGTTAGCGTCCCCCAGTTGAAGTGCCTTACCACAGTCCCAGTGTATCCTTCCACCAGTTGAAGTGCCTTACCGCAGTCCCAGTGCATGTCTCCCCCAGTTGAAGTACATTACACAAGTCCCAGGTATCCCTCCCCCTGTTGAAGTGCATTACCCTAGTCCCAGTGTATTCCTCCCCCAGCCGAAGTGCCTTACCCCAGTCCCACTGTATCCCACCAGCCGTTGAAGTACATTACCCTAGACTCAGTGCATGCTTCCCCCAGCCGAAGTGCCTTACCCAAGTCACAATACATGCCTCCCCCTGCCGAAGTAGCCTTTCTCAGTGCAAATGCATGCCTCCGTCAGCCAAAGTACCCTACCCCAGTCCCAGTATATGCCTCACCCAGCCAAAGTGCCTTAAACCAGTCCCAGTGAATGCCTCCCCAAGCCAAAGTGCCTTACCCCAGTCCCAGTGTATCCCTCCACCAGATGAAGTGCCTTACTGCAGTCCCAGTGCATGCCTCTCCCAGTTGAAATGCCTAACCGCAGTCCCAGTGTATGCCTCCACCAGTTGAAGTGCCTTACTCCAGTCCGAGTGCACACCTCTGCCAGCCGAAGTCCATTACATGCCTCTCCCAGCCAAAATGCCTTCTCCCAGTCCCAGTATGTGCCTCCAGCAACCAAAGTGCCTAAAAGCAGTCGCAGTTTATGCCTATCCCAGCCAAAGTGCCTTACCCCAGTCCCAGTGCATGCCTCCCCCAGCCGAAGTGCCTTGCCACAGTGTGAGTGCATGCCACCCCCAGCCGAAGTACCCTACCCCAGTCCCAGTATATTCTCCACCAGCCGAAGTGCCTTACCCTAGTCCCAGTGCATGCCTCCCCCAACCGTAGTGCCTTACCCCAATCCCAGTGTATCCCTCCCACAGTTGAAGTGCCTTTCCTCCAGTCCCAGGGAATCCCTCCCCCAGTTGAAGTGCCTTACCCCAGTCCCAGTGTATCCCTCCACCATTTGAAGTGTCTTACTCCAGTCCCAGTGTTAGCATCCCCCAGTTGAAGTGCCTTACCCCAGTGCCAGTGTATCCCTCCCTCAGTTGAAGTGCCTTACCCCAGTGCCAGTGTATCTCTCCCTCAGTTGAAGTGCCTTACCCCAGTGCCAGTGTATCTCTCCCTCAGTTGAAGTGCCTTACCCCAGTGCCAGTGTATCTCTCCCTCAGTTGAAGTGCCTTACCTCAGTCCCAGTGTATCCCTCCCTCTGTTGAAGTGCCTTACCTCAGTCCCAGTGTCTGCCTCCCCCAGTTGAAGTACCTTGTTCCTGTCCCAATGTATCCCTCCGCCAGTTGAAGTGCCTTACCCCAGTGGCAGTGTATCCCCCCCTCAGTTGAAGTGCCTTACCCCGGTGGCAGTGTATCCCTTCCCCAGTTGAAGTGCCTTACCCCAGTCCCATTATATGCGTCCCCCAGCCGTAGTATCTTACCCCAGTCCCAGGGTATCCCTCCCCAGCTGAAGTGCCTTAGCCCAGTCCCGGTGTTAGCCTCCTGCAGTTGAAGTGCCTTATTCCAGACCCAGTGTATCCCTCCCACAGTTGAAGTGCCTTTCCTCCAGTCACAGTGTATCGCTCCCCAGCTGAAGTTTCTTACTCCAGTGCAAGTTTATCCCTCCCCCAGTTGAAGTGCCTTACCCCAGTGCAAGTTTATCCCTCCCCCAGTTGAAGTGCCTTACCCCAGTCCCAGTATATGCCTCCCCCAGTTGAAGTGCCTTACCCCAGTCCCAGTGCATGCCTCCTTAGCCAAAGTGCCCTACCCCAATCCCAGTATATGCCTCCCCCAGCTGTGCTGGCTGAACAGTCCAATATGAGAGCCACTGACTTGTCACAGATGGGACAGATAGTCGTTGAGGGAACGGATAGGTGGGACTGGTTTGTGTACGCTCTTTCTGCTGCCTGCACTTGATTTCTGCATGCTCTCGGCGTTGAGACTCGAGGTGTTCAGAGAATTACTATCTCCTAAGCCTCATCATCATCATCATAGACAATCCCTCGAAATTGAGGAAGAATTGCTTCCACTCTAAAAGTGAGTTCTCAGGTGATTGTACAGTGCAATATGGGAATTATAGTCACTGTCACTGGTGGGACAGACAGTCGTTGATGGAAAGTCTGGGTGAGGAGTCTGGTTTGCCAGATGCTCGTTCCGCTACCTTCGCTTGTTTTCTTCATGCTCTCGGCGATGAGACTCGAGGTGTTCAGCGCCCTCCTGGATGCTCTTCCTTCGCTTATGGTGGACTTTGGCCAGGGATTCCAAGGTGCCTAATATCCTACTGACTATCCCAACCACTAACCCCAATCCTAACAAATAACCACAACCACTAAACCCTAAACCCGCGCCCAAAACCAGTCCCGAATCAAAGGTTGTTCACAGGGATCAGTGGAGGAGCTAAAGAACCGATAATGGAAGTACTTAAACAATTATCTTGATGCAAGAAATTCTGCAAGCTATGTTAGTAACAAGAAATTATATCAACAAAACTATTAAATCAGGAAAGACAGTTAAAAAGATCACACATTTCAAAGACGATTACATATAGTAACCACATTCAAAAAGCGTTAAACAATGTACAAAATAATAGATTTCCAGTCTTAAGCAACATAGTTCTTTCAATGGTTGCTTGAAAGGAATGTCATATGAGTGTAATGTGAAACATTCCGGTACAGTTTCTGACACCCACAAGCCGTATACTCAAAGAGAACAACCTTGGGATTTGATATCATAAAAGATCAACTGGGGGAGAAGTGAAATAATCTACATTAAGAAAAGGCTTCAAAATGGAACAGTCGGTAACAGAACATTAATTAGTTATTATTATGAAGAAATCAAACATTCGACACACTGTGTTTGAACCAAGCTGATTTATTCAATATTTATAGCAACATCGAAACATTGAAAATAGGTGCAGGAGTAGGCCATTCGGACCTACGAGCCTGCAATGAGTACATGGCTGAACATGCAACTTCAGTACCCGCTTCCTGCTTTCTCACCATACCCCTTGATCCCCCTAGTAGTAAGGACTACATCTCATTCCTCTTTGAATATATTTAGTGAATTGGCCTCAACAACTTTCTGTGGTAGAGAATTCCACAGGTTCACCACTCTCTGGGTGAAGAGGTTTCTCCTCATCTCGGTCCTAAATGGCTTCCCCCTTATCCTCAGACTGTGACCCCTGGTTCTGGACTTCCCCAACATTAATAAGAAAATGAGAACAGAAGAACATAAGAATTAGGAACAGGAGTGGGCCATCTAGCCCCTCGAGCCTGCTCCGCCACCCAACAAGATCACGGCTGATCTGGCCGTGGACTCAGCTCCACTTACGCGCTCGCTCCCCATAACCCTTAATTCCCTGACTGGTTAAAAATCTATCGATCTGTGATTTGAATATATTCAATGAGCTAGCCTCAACTGCTTCCTTGGGCAGAGAATTTCACAGATTCACAACTCTCTGGGAGAACAAATTCCTTTTCAACTCGGTTTAAAATTGGCTCCCCCGTATTTTGAGGCTGTGCTCCCTAGTTCTAGTCTCCCCGACCAGTGGAAACAACCTCTCTGCCTCTATCCTGTCTATCCCCTTCATTATTTTAAATGTTTCTATAAGATCACCACTCATCCTTCTGAACTCCAACGAGTAAAGACCCAGTCTACTCAATCTATCATCATAAGGTAACCCCCTCTTCTCCGGAATCAGCATCGTGAATCGTCTCTGTACCCCTTCCAAAGTATTCCTTGAGAAAGGTGACCAAAACTGCACGCAGTACTCCAGGTGCGGCCTCACCAATACCCTGTACAGTTGCAGCAGTACCTCCCTGCTTTTGTACTCCATCCCTCTCGCAATGAAGGCCAACATTCCATTCGCCTTCCTGATTACCTGCTGCACCTGCAAACCAACTTTTGGGGATTCATGCACGAGGACGAGGCCGTGTGGCCTAATGGGAAAGGCGTCTAACTGCGATTGTATCTGTGATATTATCAGATGATTGCAGGTTCGAGTCCTACCGTGGTCAGTTAATTCGCTGCGTGAACTGTCATGTTCTTTATCCAAAAAGAGTTTCATGCACGAGGACCCCCAGGTCCCTCTGAACTGCAGCATGTTGTAATTTCTCCCCATTCAAATAAAATTCCCTTTTACTGTTTTTTGTCCCAAGGTGGATGAACTCACATTTTCCGACATTGTATTCCATTTGCCAAACCTTAGCCCATTCGCTTAACCTATCTAAATCTCTTTGCAGCCTCTCTGTGTCCTCACACAACCCGCTTTCCCACTAATCGTTGTGTCATCTGCAAATTTTGTTACACCACACTCTGTCCCTTCTTCCAAGTCATCTATGTATATTGTAAACAGTTGTGGTCCCAGCACTGATCCCTGTGGCACACCACTAACCACCGATTTCCAACCCAAAAAGGACCCATTTAACCCGACTCTCTGCTTTCTGTATGCCAGCCAATTCTCGATCCATGCTAATACATTTCCTCTGACTCCGCGTACATTTATCGTCTGCAGTAACCTTTTGTGTGGCACCTTATTGCATGCCTTTTGGAAATCTAAATACACCACATCCATCGGTACAACTCTATCCATCATGCTCTTTGTATCCTCAAAGAATTCCAATAAATTAGTTAAACGTCATTTCCCCTTCATGAATCCATCTTGTGTCTGCTTGATTGCACTATCCCTATATAAATGTCCCGTTATTTCTTCCTTAATGATAGCTTCAAGCATTTTCCCCACTACAGATGTTAAACGAATCGGCCTATAGTTACCTGCTTTTTGTCAGCCCCCTTTTTTAAACAGAGGTGTTACATTAGCTGCTTTCCAATCCGATGGCACCTCCGCAGAATCCAGAGAATTTTGGTAGATTATAACGAAAGCATTTGCTATAACTTCCGCCATCTCTTTTAATACCCTGGGATGCATTTCATCAGGACCAGGGGACGTGTCTACTGTGAGTCCCATTAGCCTGCCCAGCACTACCCCACTAGTGAAAGTGATTATCTCAAGGTCCTCCCTTCCCACATTCCCGTGACCAGCAATTTTTGGCATGGTTTTTGTGTCTTCCACTGTGAAGACCGAAGCAAATTAATTGTTTAAGGTCTCAGCCATTTCCACATTTCCCATTATTAAATCCCCTTTCTCATCTTCTCAGGGACCAACATTTACTTTAGACACTCTTTTCCATTTTATATATCTGTGAAAGCTTTTACTATCTGTTTTTATGTTTTGCATAAGTTTACATTCGTAATCTATCTTCCCCTTCTTTATTCCTTTCTTAGTCATTCTTTGCTGTCGTTTAAAATTTTCCCAATCTTCTAGTTTCCCACTAATCTTGGCCACCTTATACGCATTGGTTTTTAATTTGATACTCTCCTTTATTTCCTTGGTTATCCCCGGCTGGTTATCCCTTCTCTTACCACCCTTCTTTTTCATTGGAATATATTTTTGTTGAGCACTATGAAAGAGCTCCTTAAAAGTCCTCCACTGTTCCTCAATTGTGCCACCGTTTAGTCTCTGTTCCCAGTCTACTTTAGCCAACTCTGCCCTCATCCCACTCTAGTCCCCTTTGTTTAAGCATAGTACGCTCGTTTGAGACACGACTTCCTCACCCTCAATCTGTATTACAAAATCAAGCATACTGTGATCACTCATTCCGAGAGGATCTTTTACTAGGAGATCGTTTATTATTCCTGTCTCATTACACAGGACCAGATCTAAGATAGCTTGCTCCCTTGTAGGTTCTGTAACATACTGTTCTAAGAAACAATCCCGTATGCATTCTATGAATTCCTCCTCAAGGCGACCCCATGTGATTTGATTTGACCAATCGATATGTAGGTTAAAATCCCCCATGATTACTGCTGTTCCTTTTTCACATGCCTCCATTATTCCCTTGATTATTGTCCACCTCACCGTGAAGTTATTATTTGGGGGCCTATAAACTACGCCCATCAGTGACTTTTTCCCCTTACTATCTCTAATCTCCACTCACAATGATTCAACATTTTGTTCATTAGAGCCAATATCATCTCTCACAACTGCCCTGATATCATCCTTTATTAACAGAGCTAACACACCTCCTTTCCTTTCTTGTCTATCTTTCCGAATTGTCAGATACCCCTGCATGTTTAATTCCCAGTCTTGGCCACCTTGTAACCACGTTTCTGTAATGGCCACCAAATCATACCCATTTGTAATGCTTTGTGCCGTCAACTCATTTACATTATTTCGAATACTTCGTGCGTTTTAGTAGAGATTTTTAATACTAGTTTTTAAACCATGATTTTTTAGTTTTGACGCCTCCTGCAGCCCCTTTATATTCATACATATTGTCCCTTCTTATCACCTTGTGGTTTACACTTCCACCAGTGCTAATCTGCTTTGTTGCCTCCTGGCTTTGGCATTCTTTCTTGGAGTTCTGTTCATCTGAGCTCTCACCCACTCTAACTAGCTCAGAGACCCCTCCTGGGTTCCCATCTCCCTGCCAAGCGAGTTTAAAGCCCTCCCAACTGTACTGTCAAAACCACCCGTGAGAACATTGGTCCCGTCGCTCTAGAGGTGTATCCTGTCCCGACTTGTACAGGTCCCACCTTCCCCAGAAGCGGTCCCAATTGTTCAGGAAACTAAAGCCCTCCCTCTTACACCAACGGGAGAGTCGAGAGCACCAGCTCCAACTGTCGCAGGAGAGAGAGTGGAGAGCACCAGCTCCAAGTATCACAGGACGAGAGAGTGGAAAGCACCAGCTCCAACTGTCGCAGGATAGAGAGAGGAGAGCACCAGTTCAAACTATCACAGGACATTAATATAGAACATTAATCTCCAGCGCAGATATAGGGGTTATTAAGATCAGCAGAAACAAACAATAACTGCCAGAATGAATATGGTTCAATGCCCAATGCAATCCCAGTAAATCCGGTTCTATTCACCAACGCAGTATTGCAATGGCGGCGTATTTACCCAATATGCAGCACGGGCAAGAAAATGCCGAACCCAGACTTCAGGAGTTCAGTGCGCAGGCGCGTGTCCTGGCTGTGTTTGGAGCATGCGCGGCGAATGTAATGGCGAAGGAGAAATGGGGAACATGCCCTCCGCAGAAGCGCTTAATTTGAGCGGGTGAAGGGGAGCAATGGACCAGCGGGTGGCGCGGGAGGCTTCATAAACCAGCGGTGCCCGCCGCCAGCCCGGAATAAAAACCGGAATATCGGCGGTTGCAGCTTCGGGTCTTTCTCCGGTCACAGGCCCAGGCTAACGGCGGCCATCTTCGTGCAGGAGCGGGTTCAGTGCTCCGCCATCTTTATTTGGTGAGTCGCACCGCGCATGCGCGGCCATCTTGGTTCAGGAACAAAGTGAGCGATGTCAGTGTCTGTTTCCAACCGGGTCCCAGTGGGTAAAGGAGTGTTTCAGATATTTTATTCTCACTCTCCACACCTCGAATTTCTCACCATCTCCCCTAAAGGCGATGCTTAGTACCGACCTTATGGTTTAAGACCTACATAATTGTAACAGAGAAGGCCCAGAAATATTCACTCCTTGGGTTAGAATCCCCATGTTCAGTCCCAGGGTTAGAATCCCCATTTCATCATTATCATAGGCAGTCCCTCGGAATCGAAGAAGACTTGCTTCCACTCCTGAAGTGAGTTTATTGGCGGCTGTACAGTCGAATACGAGAGCCACAGATTCTGTCACAGGTGGGACAGATAGTCGTTGAGGGAAGTGGTGGGAGGGACTGGTTTGCCGCACGCTATTTCCGCTGCCTGCACTTGATTTCTGCATGCTCTCTGCATTGAGACTCGAGGTGCTCAGCGCCCTCCTGGAAGCACTTCCTCCACTTAGGGCGGTCTTTGGCCAGGGACTCCTCGGTGTCAGTGGGGATGTCGCACTTAATCAGGGAGGCTTTGAGGGTGTCCTTGTAACGTTTCCGCTGCCCACCTTTGGCTCGTTTACCATGAAAGACCTCCGCATAGAGCACTTGCTTCGGGAGTCTCATGTCTGGCATGCAAACTAATTTGCCTGCCCAGCGGAGCTGATCGAGTGTGGTCAGTGCTTCAATGTTGGGGATGTTATCCTAGACGAGCACGCTGATGTTGATGTGCCTGTCGTCCCAGGGGATTTGTAGGATCTTGCGGAGACATTGTTGGTGATATATCTCCAGCGACTTGAGGTGTCTACTGTACATAGTCCATGTCTTGAGCCATTCAGGATGGTGGGTATTACTACAGCCCTGTAGACCATGAGCTTGGTGGTAGCTTTGAGGGCCTGGTCTTTGAGCACTCTTTTCCTCCGCTGGCTGAAGGCTGCACTGCCGCACTGGAGGTGGTGTTGAATCTCCTCATCAATGTCGGCTTTTGTTGATAGGATGCTCCCGAGGTATGGGAAATGCTCCATGTTGTCGAGGGTCATGCCATGGATCTTGATGACTGGGTGGCAGTGTTGTGCGTCGAGTACAGGCTGGTGGATGATCTTTGTCTTATGGATATTTAGCGTAAGGCCCATGCTTTCGTGTTCCTCAGTAAATACATCGACTATATCCTGGAGTTCAGCCTCAGAATGTGCACAGACGCAGGCGTTGTCCACATACTGTAGCTCAACAACAGAGGTTGGGGTTATCTTGGACTTTGTACCAGAGGCGGCAAAGATTAAACAGCTTCCTGCTGGTTCTGTAGTTTTGTTCCACTCCAGTAGGGAATTTGTTGACTGTGAGTTAGAGCGTGGCAGTGAGGAAGATTGAGAAGAGGATGGGAGTGATGACGCAGCCCTGTTTGACCCCGGTCCGGACGTGGATTGGGTCTGTAATGGATCAGTTGGTAAGGATTATGGCCTGCATGTCGTCGTGGAGCAGGCGAAGGATGTTGACAAATTTTTGAGGGCATCCGAAATGGAGGAGGATGCTCCATAGAGCCTCATGGTTCACAGTGACAAATCCCTTTGGAAGGTTGAAAAAGCCCATGTATAACGGCTGGCGCTGGTCCCTGCATTTTTCCTGCAGCTGTCGCGCTGCAAAGATCATGTCTGATGTGCCCCGTGGGGCACTGTGACTCCAGGAGGAGCTCCTCAGCCACAGGGAGAAGACGGTTGAAGAGGAATCTGGCAATAACTTTCCCAGTGACTGATTAGCAGGGAGATTCCTCTGTAGTTGCTGCAGTTGGACTTGCCCCCTTTTTTAAAGATGGTCACGATCATTGCATCTCTGTGATCTCCCGTCATGCTCTCCTCCCTCCAGATGAGCGAGATGAGGTCATGTATCCATGCCAACAGCGAATCTCCGCCATGCATTAGCGCCGCAGTACGGATTCCATCCGCTCCCGTAGCCTTGTTGTTCTTGAGCTGCCTTATGGCTTTTCCTACCTCGTGCAACGTTGGTGTTTCACTGAGGTGGTGGCGGATCGCATGCTGTGGGATGGAGTCGAGAACACTCGAGTTAAAATCATAATCTCGATTAAGGAGATCTTCGAAGTGCTCCTTCCAGCGGGCCTCGACAACCTCGGTGTACTTGATGAGTGTTTCCCCATTCTTGGCCAGCAGTGGGGTGGGGCCTTGGGAGTTTGAACCATAGGTGGCCTTGACTGATATGAAGAATCCTCGCACATCATGGCTGTTGGCCAGTTGTATCTCCTGTGCTTTCTCCATCCACCAGCTGTTCTTTAGGTCGCAGGTTTTTTGTTGGATCTCAGCTTTGAGCCGCCTGTAATGTTGCTTTGCTGCTCCTGAGTTGGGTTGTTGCTTGAGGCTCAGAAATATTAATTCTTGGATCACCTGATAATTCTCATCAAACCAGTCCTGGTGTGTTCTGGTTGAATGACCAAGTGTCTCTTCACAGGCACTGGTTATGGAGGCCTGGAGGGCAGACCAAGCGCTGTGGGCATTCAGCATCTCAGCGTCATCAAGACATGACAGGTTAGCTGTGCAGCATTGGCTGTATAGGGCTCTCTTAGCTGGGTCTTTAAGTGCCCCGGCATTGACTTTCTTGTGGCACTGCTTCTGCTGTCCCCTCCACTTTGGGGCTATGTTAATGTCGATGATGGATCAGGCGGTCGTCGTCCAGCAGTCGTCAGCTCCTGTCATGGCGCGGGTGATGTGCACACCCTCGCGATCCCTGGCTCGGACGATAACATAGTCGAGCAGGTGCCAGTGTTTGGAGCGAAGGTGTTGCCACGATGCCTTGTATTTGTCCTCTGGTGGAACAAGGTGTTGGTGATGAGAAGTTCATGTTCTTGACATTTTGTCAGGATTAGGGTACTACTGGAGTTGGCTTTCCCTACCCCCTCACTGCCAATCATGCCTCCCCAGAGGGCTGTGTCTTTGTCGACCCTGGCGTTGAAGTCACCTAAGAGGATCAGTTTGTCACCTGCAGGGACGCAGGACAGGGATGTTTCGGAGTTGGAATAAAAACCCTCTTTGGTCTCCTCCATTGAATCGACTGTTGGGGCATACGCACCGATGACTGTTGCACATTGGTTCCGGAATAGGGTGAGTTGAAGAGTCAAGTGGCGTTTGTTAACCGCACAGGGGGTGTCTTTGCGGCTGTCGACCAGCTCATTTTGATGGCGAAGCCGACTTTATGAAGGTGGAGTTCTTACTCTCTTTTCTTTTCCAGAAAAAGGTGTAACCTCCATCTTGTTCCTTGAGCTGGCCTTCCCCTGTCTGCCGGATCTCGCTTAGGGTGGCGATGTCGATGTCAAAGCTTCTAAGTTCCCGGGCAACTATGGTGGTGTGGCATTCTGGCCTGTTGCTGTTGGAGTTGTACAATGGGAGTCGTGACGTTTCAGGTCCATAACTTCATGTTAACGGAGTGGAAGATGCCTGTGTGTGAGTTCATTTAACGTGGGGCGGCATAGCTGAGCAAGGTCTTGGTCCAGTGGCAAGGGATCCAAGCCGACTGGAGACCAGACACTTCTGTATGAGCCTAATTGGCTAAGGCGAAATGTTGGCTGCAAGCTCGGTGCTGAGTAGTACCCTTGTTGGTAAGTGGTCCGAGGCTTGGTTGGGGGCTGGCATTAGGAAGTCAGTTGTCCGCTGGAGTTCCAAGTGGGAGGCCAGAAAGGAGTAGGAGGGTGAAAGAATCATAGCCAGGCCACCAGTGGGGAAGGGGAGGTCCAGCCGTCGATGAGGAGAGACATGTAGGCCCGCTGCTGGAGGGATGAAAACCCGCCGCTCGAGGGATGTAGGACCGCCGCAGGAGGGGCCGTGTGATGTCACGGTCGCCGGCTCAGAGGCACACCTGCTTGCTGGGCGTTGTCGTGAGTAACCTGGTTTCAAATGGCTGAAAATGATGCTAATAAAACACACCAAACTATTTTCTATTTTGAGTGGGGTACAGTATTCAATTGCTTAATAAAATATTTTTAAAATAAAATTATTCTTATAGGTATCTCCACGTTGTTTAAAAGTTTCTTCAGACGTTTTAAAAGTTTCTCCCGGAGTTTTAAAAAAGGTTTCCCAAGTTATTTAAAATTTTCTCCAGAGGTTTTAAAAGTTTCCCCAAGTTGTTTAAAAGTTTCTCTTGAAGTTTTAAAAGTTTTCACAAGTTGATTAAAAGTTTAAAATGAAAGTCAGTAGTAAGCTACCTGCCTTCATACTGTTCCATGGGTGCTGCCATCCCTCTGCAGCTGCACAAAGCCCTGGCTAGACCACACCTGGAGCACTGCGGGGAAGTAGAGGCTCAGTCATCTCTGAAGGGGGCCCGAATGCCTGGACGCCATGTACATTCCCAGTGTTAGAATCCCCATGTGCAATGCCAGCGTTAGAATCCCCATGTACAGTCCCAGGGTTAGAATCCCCATGTACATTCCCAGCGTTAGAATCCCCATGTACAATGCCAGCGTTAGAATCCCCATGTACAGACCCAGAGTTAGATTCCCCATGTACTCTCCTAGGGTTAGAATGCCCACATACTCGCCCAGGGATAAAATCCCCATGTACAGTCCCAGGGTTAGAATCTCCATTTAAAGTGCCTGGGCTACAACCCCCATGTATGGTCCCAGGGTTAGAATCCCCATGTACTCTCCCAGTGTTAGAATGCCCAAGTACTCTCCCAGGGTTCGAATCCCCATGTGCAGCCCCAGGATTGGAATCCCAATGTACAGTCTCGGGTTTGGAATCCTGTGACTACACAGATGAAGAGAAAAACTGAGGCCTTGAATCTGAGTTGGGGAAAAATCGTAGAAACATGATTAAATTTATATCCTAAACTATTTAAAATCAAATCAAATGAATTGTTGCAATTAACACATTACTTTCATGCCAAATGGGAAACAAGTGATGTGTGGGCTGTGCAGGAGTGTTTGTGCCCGGTTACACAGCATGTCCTGGCTCTCCACTCCAAATGCACTTCTTTAGGTTCAGAGTCTCATTGACACATCCAAGTGACGAGATGGACCTCGCCCTTTAAACCCCATCAGAGAAATATCAGCATTTGATGTTTAATTTCCTAAACCTTTATAAAACACTGGTTAGGCCTCAGCTGGAGAATTGTGTTCAAGTTTGGGCTCCAAACTTTCGTAATAATGGCAAGCTTTTAGTGAAGGTGCAGAAGAAATGGTGCCAGGGAGATGGGACTTCCGTGATGTGGAGAGCCTGGTGAAGTTTTCTCCAGAGAGCAGGAAAGGGTAAAAGGAGATTTGATGGAGATGTACAAAATTATGAACGATTTAGATAGAGTAAATATGGAGAAAGTGTTTCCAGTGGCATGAGGGAAAGTAACCAGAGGAGTCAGACTTCCGATGATTGGCAAAATAACGAGAGGTGAGAAGTGGGATCATTTGTTACTCAGCAAATTGTTCCAATCCAGATTGAACGGTCTGAAAGGGTGGTGGAAGCAGATTGAATTGTAACTTTTAAAAAGGAATTGGATAAATACTTGCTGGGAAAAATATATCGAGTAAAGGGTAAAGAGCAGAGGAGTGAGACTCATTGAACAGCTCCACCAAAGAGCCGGCACAGACAGGATGGGCTGCATGGCCTCCTGTGCCGTACTCTCTGTGACAATGGCGGATGATCTTACCCAGAGTGCGCCGCCTGGTAGAATACGTCCTATCTCCATCAGCAGGGGGGCAACGTGGGTAGGCCTGGTCCCTGGAGAGCCGGGGACTGATTGGAGTGAGCACGGCATCAGCATCACCAAATGTGGCTCTCAGGCGCCAGGCAACACCGAGTGTGACTCTCAGTCCCGGGCAACACCGATTGTGGCTCCCAGGCCTCATGCAGCATGCCCCATGCATCATAGAGTGCGGGTCTCAGGCCCCGGTCAACACCGAGAGTGGCTCTCAGGCCCCGGGCAACACCGATTGCGGCTCTCAGCCTGCGTGTCAAAGCCTCCGGGCCTGGCACCAGCAAACCCCAGGGGCAGTGCCTCCCCCAAACCATGAAATACAGCATGACCAGCAATTCCCAGCCGCTCCATATCAGGGTGGGTGCTGGATGCGGAAGTCACTCCCTGGTCTCCTGAACAGTATAATATTAGCCAGTCCCTTGAATCGAGGATGACCCACTTCCACACCAAATCTTGATGAGTTCACAGATGTTTCAATATGAGACCTGATATTCCAGGTCCCGAACTACATATTGAAGGGTGGGAGATGCCTGTGCGTGGATTCTTTTAACGCGTGTGTCCGTTGCATACCAGCCACCACACAGGCTGAACAGAGCGAGGTCTTGGTCCAGTGGGAAGGGTTAACCAAGACGACTGGAGACCAAGTTCTATTGCGCAGACCTGGGGCACATACTCCTACTGCCGATAGATCGCAGTGTGGTCTGGCCCATGCTGTCCCTGGGCCCTTTCCTATCCCGGGCCCCGAACTCGCGCCTCTTGTGGCCCCAATCTCTCTGCCCCAAACTCTTGTCTCTTGTGGGGCCAATCTCTCCGCCCCGAACTCTCGCCATTCGTGCGCCCCAATCTCTTCCCCCCCTGAACTCTCGCCTCTCGTGGGGCCCAATCTCACCGCCCAGAACGCTCGCCGCTTGTGGGCCCCAATCTCACCGCTCCGATCCCTCACCTCTCCTGGGCCTCAATCTCTCCGCCCTGAACTCTCATCTCTCCTTGGCCCCAATCTCTCCTCCCCGAACACTCACCTCTCCTTGGCCCCAATCCCTCCATTCCGAAAACTCACCTCTCCTTGGCCCCAATCTCTCCATTCCGAAAACTCACCTCTCCTTGGCCCCAATCTCTCCATTCCGAACTCTTCCCTCTCCTTGGCCCCAATCTCTCAGCCCCCAACTCTCGCCTCTTGTGGGCCACAATCTCTCAGCCCCGATCTCTCGCCGCTACTCCAGCCCGACCTCACCACTCCTCTGCTGCTTGCCGCACCACCTGCTGTACATGGGCCATTCTGATGATCCTGTCCATGCTCCAATCGCTGACCTGGATTCTGGCACAAAGCCAAATCTAGAATCTCAACTCTACAAATCCAGGGCAATTTAGAATAAATCGCCTCTCAACTATGCTGCAAATGTTAGAAAGACGCTTTGGATACCTGGCCTCCTGTGTGGGTCTGTTTGTTGCATCTGTTTGAGCTGGAGTGGAGATGGAGGAGAAGCTGCTGGGTTTCACCCCCAATATTTCTGTGCCCAGTGGGACCAACAATTCCCCATGTGGGGCTGTCAATGGAGGCGGGTTCCCTTTCCTGAAGGACATTAATGAACCAGTTAGGTTTTACCACAAACTGCAGCTTTCATGGTTACTATTTCTAGTGCTGGTGCCAGAAATTACCAAGTTCATTAAGCTCAATTTCTCAAAGTGCCTTTGTGTTTTTGTGGGATCTCTCTCATCCACCCTTTTTCTTGACTGAAATTCACTTTACAGGGTATTAAAAGGGGAGGATTTATCGACCGGAGGCTCAAACATCACATTAACATCTGACGAAATCACTCGATTCATCGGGAATGGAATATCATCCAGCAACTATGGATACAAAAAGCACTGTTCATAGCGGGGAGAAAGTGTACACATGCTCTGTGTGTGGACAAGGCTTCAGCCGATCATCCAACCTGGAGAGACACAAGCGCAGTCACACTGGGGAGAAACTGTGTAAATGTGGGGACTGTGGGAAACGTTTCAACTACCCGTCCCAGCTGGAAACACACCAGCGAGTTCACACTGGGGAGAGGCCGTTCACCTGCTCTGAGTGTCAGGAGGGATTCACTCAGTCATCCAACCTGCTGATACATCAGCGAATTCACACTGGGGAGAGGCCGTTCACCTGCTCTGAGTGTCAGGAGGGATTCACTCAGTCATCCAACCTGCTGATACATCAGCGAATTCACACTGGGGAGAGGCCGTTCAGCTGCTCTGAGTGTGGGATAGATTCAATGAGTCATCCAACCTGCTGGCACACCAGAGAATTCACACCGGGGAGAGGCCGTTCACCTGCTCTGAGTGCGGGAATGAAATCATTCAGTCATCGCACCTGTTGAGGCACGAGCGAGTTCACACTGGCGAGAGGCCAGTCACCTGCTCTGAGTGTTGGAAGGGATTCACTCGGTCATCCCACCTTTGAGGCACCAGCGAGTTCACAAATGACTGTAGGGGTTTGATTATGCTGTTATTGCTGCTGTTAATCACACCCGACTGAACCATGTTCAATCTGACAATTGGGGTTTGTTTCCGCTGATGAAAACTCCTTTAACTGGACTGGAGTTTAATATTCGGGATATAGACAAATAAATTCGTGTTGCTTTCAACACATTGCTGCAGGCTTTTCTCTTTCCCACCCGAGTGTTTAGCATCACCTGGCTGGAGCTCAGAGAGGACAATCTGGGGGGAGGATCATATGGGTGAAGCACTTCAGCATGGACACAGTCCTTCAGGGTCATACTGAGAGCGGCAAATGCACTTTGTTCTTTCTCATCTCTCTTCACTGACAGCAACCCGTGCGGATTAATCTTGACAGTGTAAGGTGCGGATGATATCCACCTAAGGGTGCTAAAAGAGATGGGATGGGTGCTCTGCCAGCCCCTTGCCCATATCTGAATCAGCTCAGTCGATTCATGTGTTGTTCCCTGAGATTGGAAGGTAGCACATGTAATTCCTATTTTTCAATTGTGCACAAGTCAGAGATCGGAAACTGAAGGCCCATCAACGTGACCTCGATCACTGGGAAGGTGCTTGAAGGGATCCTGAGAAATGCTGTTTTCCATCATGGGGAAAGTGAAGGGGCCATTAGAGATACTGAACATGGATTCCGGAAAACAAGGTCACGTCTTACAAACTAGCTTGAGTTTGTAAAGAAGTTGTTCGGTTGGTGAATGGGGGAATCCGGTTGACATTGTCTACCTCAAGGTGTCAAACTCATCTTCTAGGATGTGCCTGATCCAATATCCTGGCACTTGGCATGGGACACATTCAGCAAAAGCTATTAAAATAGGAATAATTGAAGATAAACTACATCGGAATTTACATTTAGATTTTATTTACTGCTGCTGCTCCCAATCCCTGGCACCTCTTAGCTTGAGCATTCATGAACGAACCCTGCTCAAACCATAACCACAAGGATATCGGTGCATGGTTCTGCCTGTGACCACAAGGCTGTGTCACTGCCACACACAGATACCGTTTCCTTGTTTCACATCTCCATACAAACACCATCACTTCACACATCACCTTGCTACACAATTGCAGCAGACATGAGCAAGGACATGAGGCTTATTAAAATACATGTTTCATTGCAGCAAATGTTACACTGGGAGAAATGTTCAGTTATTTTCCATTACAGGCAAAATTCCGGACAAACCAGCAGCACATTGGCACCTGAACAGTGTCTCATTGGCCTACAGGCTTTTCTTAAATAGATTTGCTGCATGGATATAAACTTAACCAGCTTTGCAGGCGTGATGCTCTATTCACACATTGAAGGTGAGAGAGATACTGTGGGGCACACGCTATGTCTAGCAGCTGAAAGTGATTGACAGATTGGGTTTTGTGTTTAGTGATCCCGGGCGTGTTACCAATACCAGCAAAGATGAAGCCCATGGAATAAAAGGGACAGTGGATACTGTCTCATTGTGAGCGAGTCACAAAGGGAGACCTCACCAGAACAAAGGACATTGGTGGTGTTTAATGGGCTGTTTGTGTCACTGGGCTACAGGAGGCTATTTGTGACAGAAGGAAAGCTGGTCACAGCAAACAAACAGTTTACCGGCCTGTCCAGGGCCCACTCTGACCCCCACCTTCTCTCTCTCACTATTGATGGACACTGCTGCAGTAATTGCTCCTCTGACCTTTCCTCTCTTGTCCCTCCCACACCCCTAATACACGGCCCGACACAATCTCCCTCTCCTACACCCTCACTGTGCTGGAATCCACACCAGTCTCCCCATCTGCTCCTTGTTCTCTCCCTGGATCCTGAAACTACAGAACTTACTGATCCCTCCTGAAGTCTACAGGCTCTAAAACTGAAGCTTGGTGGCCCTCAGTCCCCACTCCTTGATTTACGTCCCCTTCTCTCCTCCTCTTTCCCCCTTGGTTGTGTTCCACACTCTGGGCCTTGGGCCTTCCCCAGGGATTCTCAATATGAACAGGGGGATGTGTGTTGAGACAGGATGTCCCAGCTCTCCATCTTTAAAGGGACAAGGAGAGGACCAGCTGGGCTGAATGACCCTGCTTTATGTATGACATCACTGCAGTGCCTACCAACCAACCTCCCTGAGCCCTGATCATTATGGGCTGGGTTGAGCTCAGTGCTGTTGCAGGAAGGGAACCAGGAGCAGGATTCGAGCCGTGTGGAGCCCAGGATTAATGGGGAGAGGTACAGGATCAATTTATACCTTATTGAGTGAGAAATGTCAGTGTCCCGGACACTCCCTGTCCCTCAGTATCTGTGTCGGGGAGTGACCGATGTGTTCACTCTGTATCTAACTCGTGCTGTGCCCGACTGGAGAGTGTTTGATGCTGGCATGAGCTGCTCAGCTCGATGAGCACAACATTTAACCCAAAGATGATCAGATAAACCCATCAGCTTCTCCCCTGGACACAGGTCCTGAAGGACAGGGAGTGTCTCTATTAATTTGGCTGGTGTCCTTGATCAAATTTAAACATCTCACATCTCTTTTTAAAAATTCGTTCATGGGATGTGGGTGTCGCCTCTCACCTTTCATTCTTCTAAACGCTGGAGAATATAGGCCTAGTCTACTCAATCTTTGATAGGACAATCCCCCCATCCCCGAATCAGTCTGGTGAATCTTCATTGCACTCCCTCTATAGCAAGTTTATCTTTCTTTAAATGCACCTGAAGGTAACAATGATGTAATTTACTGTGTTCTGTAAGCAGGTGCTATTTTGTTTTATTTTCTCTGTTCTGTATTGTGTTTAGTTAATAAAATATTGGTCCGAATTAAATTGGAGTTATTGAAATTAACTAAGCTATGTTTTATTCAAGGTCAATAATGATAGCTTTACGAATGATTTCTGCTGTTTTAACGGATTTTTAATTCCGAAGGAAGTTTTCAAGTTCCAAACTTAAAAAAAAGAACAAAGTGTTGATTTAAAACAAACTTCTGTTTCTTCACTTGAGTAGTAACGAATTCAGTCTTCTGTTTATAATCAATTTACAAGTGGAGTATAGTCACAGACGGAGCACGTGTAACCAGGCACAGGTATCTCCACGCTCACGAACAAAGGAAAAAGCTTACATTTATAGACTGTTTTCTTATCAAACTGGAGCCGGCGTTGCCTAATGTGGTAGTCTCTGGCTACTGCATAGTCCAGAGACATAAGTTTACATCAGCAACACATTTAGAAGCATTGCGGCCTGCTATGGTGATCATAAACCACTAGTTCTGCACTTTTCTTATCCAAACAATATTTCTAATCCATTCTGTTATGAATATCGAAGCTTGGTTGGTCGCAAAACACCAGTTGTTGCTCAGTGCAATCTGTCTCTCTCTCCCTTAATATACAAACCACATTTTTCCCTCTATCGAATGAATTAAACATAAACCCCTTTCAGAAGCTGAATTAACCAGGGTCCACATGTCAACCTGTCCCACAGGTTTTTTTATGGGTTACATTACCTGTTGACAAAGTGATTTAAATCCTTCTTTGTCTTTACTAATCCTGATTTTCTCTCAGCGTCCTTCCCTTTCCTTATATTTTCAATGTCCCTTATTGACTTCCTTACAGCATAATGCAATGACCAGAATCACTGAAGCTATTATCCGTGCTATCACCAATCCCAGCTGGAACAATCTAACTGGATGCAACATTCCACCATTCCTGATTCACAAGTCTCGGGATTGCCTGTTCTGTCTCTCTCTTCCTCTATATGATTTGCAGTGTGTGTTTCTGGGATGACCAAATTTGCTGAATTATGAGCTTTGAAGCCAGAAACAGGGAGAAATAGTGTCCTACATGTGGAATGACTCGAATGGCTTTATCCTCCAGAGGCAGTCTCATCTGCAGATAAGTTGCGTTATGATGATGTACCAGAACCAATGTTTAGCACCGATACATGTGTTCCTCGATGGAATCAAGCTAAAGTGATGTTCCAGTCTGGGGCATCGGGTTGAACCCACATTCATATACGTGACAGTAGTAGTCACACAATACTGTCCTTTTCCTTTATACACGGTATTAGTTTGGCCTTCGCCCCATTTATTTATTTCAATCTGGCATTCTGGAGATTCCTTGTTGAGGGTGAACCCACAAGCTGGAACATCTACAAACCCATGTTGTCCCTTTCAGAGTACAACACTGCATATCTGGTGTTATCCAAGTTCCTCCCCTCTCAATCAGATATCTTGGATATTCCTCATACTGTTTATGGATCGGACATAACTCAGTCTTCCACCCTTTCAAACGATTCTACCCCATACACCGGCCAAGGTTTCGTTTCATTTCCATTTTTTCTCAGCAAAGGCTAGACCAGTCCCACTGGTCTAATATCTTCACTTCTTTCTCCTTCACTCGGGGGCAAAATCCCCATTCCTATTGGCTGCATCACATCAAAGCCTATGACTTGGTTCCCCTAAACCATTTTCTCAGTTGTTCTTCATGAATAAACAAAGGGATTTGATTACTCTCTCTCTTATCCAGTCCCTTCTGTAACACATTCATCATAAATGTCACAGAGGCAACACACAATACCACCAGTAAGACACATCGTGTTCCCATTCGCTTTCTATATCTATTCTATTTACTCCTGCTAACCTTGCTGTGGCTCCTATTCTGATCTATCCTGTCAGCTCTCACTTTCCTTGCGATTTAAACTGATTCTTCTTGTGTTCCCCATCTTCCTCATCCCTTGGTTCATGTTTTCTATTCTTTACGAACACATCCTTTACTAATTCTCTTCCCATTTTTATATTAATTGTGAATATCTCCCTTCACATAATCTAGTTGATAGATTCAAGCTCATGTTTAAAACTTTTGATTTCAATTAACAATTTAAAAACACACATTGTTATATAATATATTTCCTGATTCAGTTACTTCCAGTCTATTAAATGTGGGTTATTTTACTGGATCGGACAGGTCGAGTTCTTTTTGTGAGGTGGGATGTCATTTTATTTAAGTCCCACATATGATGATCACTATCAGCGTTTGTACTTGGCAAACCAACAGTTAACATTACTGATCAACATACGACATTTCTTACTTTAAAATAACCTGCCGTCATTACCTTTTAAGTTTGTATTGAAGTATTTTACAATGTTCTTGAATTACTTATTGTCCTGGTGTGATACTAACGCTTTAAGTGAACACTATTAATTTAGTGTTTGGGGTCAGGGTGTGTCCCAACCCACCTGGTTCAGGGGAGTCTTCCTGGTCTCCCAATCTTCCCAAGGAGCAGGCTTTAGGGTTCTTTCTCTATTACCACCAAAATTATGCTTTGGAGAGTCTCTGCCTCGGTTTATCACAGATTCCAAAACGAACCCTTTTGAGGTCCTCTGCTTCCTCCTGGAGATCGCCTCTCACTTGGATCCATGTTTTGTTATGGAGCCTGTAAGGTCTGGCCTCCTTATCTCCCACCTTCAGCTTGTAGCTGATCTGTACACAGCCATGGCCACCTTGTCCAGACAGAGACAGGCTGACTTTTTTTGTTTTTAGCCTCTAGACAAGCTTTCTTTGTTCAGTACTTAGTGGAGGCCTTGAAACTGATGACCATTCCAGCTGTAAGGAAATCCTAATTTGATCAGCATTCTCGCTCCTGTTAATTCTAATGCCTCTGATAGGTAGCAGTGTGTTTAACTCTATCCGGATTATTTCAAAGTCGGTTTCTCTATGGAGAATGTGTCACAGCCTTGATGGTTTAAAAAGTTCTCTCACTCTCCTGAGCCACATTAGCCATTTCATGTTGTGCTGTTGTCGATAACTGAGCATGCCTGAGACTCGTTCACACACACACACAGCGGTATCCCAGTATCATGCCACATGTGACATCTGATCCAAGCCATTTGAGGTGATCTTATCAAAAGATCGTGGGGTGTCTGAAGATCATTGCTCATCTCCCTCTGCATGGTCCCGATGTCTCGGGTAGTGGCCAGGCGATCAAATTCAGTTTTCTTATTGTTCAGTGCAGGCAATGACACAAACATCTCACACAGAAATCTTAGCAATTTCCTACACTTCCCTGACTTTAACAAGAATTTACATTAACACCAGATTGTACCCAGGTGATTTATGACAATTCGCCCAGGAACAATGAGTGAAGAAACATTTCTATTTGGAGGTGTAACTTTCCTGTTTTCCTCTTATATCCTCACTCATTTCCTCTCATTACATTTTATACAGTGTTCACCATTTCATTCATGAGCCCGGAGGAACTTTACTGTCTGATACAATATTATCATACTGTCTTTAAACATCGATCAAACATTCCCACTTGCTCCAAGTTTTGACCCAGTTTCTTTGTTTAATTTTATTTAACCGAAACTCTTCTTGGACCTTTTATTCTCCAAAATATGCCAGAGATCAATTCAGTCTCCAAGAGGAAGGATGTTAGTTACCTTTAGCATAACAGTCACCCCCAAAAACTTATTTCTGAATACATAGTTTGGACAGAACCACAGAGACGGGACTTTTTCAAAAATAAAACTTAATTATCTCAATTTTCAGCTAAATTTTCCTTCCCATAGGTTTGACCAGCGACGCTTAGCAATATATATATATATATAAAATCAGTTTTAATTTCACAAACAAATTATGCCCAGACTTTGTCATTTTACAAAGAAGACAAAAGTAACAATTGCGTTTGGATGCAAGTCATTTATCTTCCCCTTCGAGCAGTGTTGTTTGGACAATAGGATTATATCGGATATACGACACAGAAACAGGCCATTCGGCCCAACCAGTCCATGCCAGCGTTTATGCTCCACTCGAGCCTCCTCCCTTCTTTCCTCATCTAACTATATCCACATAACCCTCGATTCCCTTCTCCCTCATATACTTGTCTAGCCTCCCCTTAAATGCATCGATACTATTCACTTCAATCACTCCCTGTGGCAGTGAGTTCCACATTCTCACCACTTTCTGGGTAGAGGTTTCTTCTGAATTCCCGATTTGATTTCTTGGTGACTATCTTATGTTGATGGCCTCTAATTATGCTGGTCCCCACAAGTGGAAACACTGTATCTACTCGATCAAAACCTTTCATCATTTTAAAGACATTAGCTCACCCCTCAGCCTTCTTTTTTCAAGAGAAAAGAGACCCGGCCTGTCCATCCTTTCCCGATAAGTATACGCCCATCTTTCTGGTATCATCCTTGTAAATCTTCTCTGCACCCTCTCCAGTGCCTCTGTATCCTTTTTATAATATGGTGACCAGAATTGCACACACAAAGTCTAACCAAGGTTCGATACAAGTTGAGCATAACTTCACCACTTTTCCATTCTATAACAATTCAATTCTATAAAAATGAATCCCAATAATTTAACTCAATACTTTAAATTCTTAAGTCCAACTTTGTCAGCATGCTGCGACATTCGATGTCTGCAGATAACTGGAGATAATTTTGTTTTAACTGCTGGATCTTTTGCTATGCCATCAACCTTTTATCCAACTGGAACTGGCATTGCCTGATATGGTCGTCTTTGGCTATGGCATAGTCCAGAGACACAAGTCTGCATTTTCTTCAACATACATCAACAATGTTGGAAGCACTGGTCTTCCTGTGACAAGCACAAACCACTAGTCTCTGAACTCTTCTTATTCTAACACAATATTTCTAACCTAAACATTCTGTGCTGAAAATATCCATGGCCAGTTGGTTGCAAACATCAACTGTTGCTCAGTGAAATCTCTCTCTAATGATAACAACCACATTTTCCCCGATATGGAATGAACTAAACATGAACACCTTTCAGAAGCTGAATTAACCGAGTTCCCGATGCCAACACCCCTCACATCTTCCATTCACTTCAACTGAAAGGAAAACACCAGATTGCATCGTCGGGATGTGAAAGATATTTACAACAGATGCTAGATATTCTTAGAGTTAGCATTGTTCTATATTCTGTCCACTCGAGGAGTTTGATAACAGACTTTCTCCTGTGAATGTAGAGCTGGAATATTGGGCTGGGATGTATTTACTTGTTCATCTTGTTGACTGAAAATCATTGCCAATTATTTGATGTGATCTGTATTCTCTAAAATACATTTCCTGAGTGGATTCAAATTTAAATTGAACCCATGTTTGCAGGCGTGATGCTCCATTCACACATCGAAGGTGAGAGAGATGCTGTGGGGCACACACTGAGTCCAGTATCTGAAAGTGATTCAGAGACTGGGTTTTGTATTCAGGGCACACAGGCATGTTACCGACACCATCCCTCAATACCAAGGCTAGAAGAGGCACTCTGGAAGGTAAGGGGAACTGGCATTTGTCCACGAGAGTAACCGAAGGTATGAGAACTGAAATAATCCAGAGTTAGAAAGGAGAAAAGGCCCCAAAATGGTGCAGTCAGTAACAGGACATCAATTAGTCTCCTCTTATCTTGGAACATTAAATGTCGACACACTCTGTTATTGAAACATCAAAATATTACATTCCAGCCCAGTTATAGGGATTATTATCATCAGAAACAAACTTCAACTGTCGTAATGGACACGATTCAGTCAGGATGTGATTAACAGCTGCAATGATAGCAGAATCCAACCACTGCAGTCACTTGTGAACTTGGTGGTGTCTCAGCAGATGGGATGACCGAGTGAATAGCTTCCCACACTCCGAGCAGGTGAATGGCCTCTCCCCAGTGTGAACTCGCTGGTGTATCAGCAGGTCGGATGAATGAGTGAATCACTTCCCACACACGGGGCAGGTGAACGGCCTCTCCCCAGTGTGACTGTTGATGAATTTGCAGTACAGACTGATGGCTGAATCCCTTCCCACAGTCCGCACATTTCCACGGTTTCTCCGTGGTACCGGTGTGCTTCC
Organism: Pristiophorus japonicus; assembly: GCF_044704955.1. Lineage (NCBI taxonomy): Eukaryota > Metazoa > Chordata > Chondrichthyes > Pristiophoridae > Pristiophorus > Pristiophorus japonicus. Next base: position 44,291,754 of record NC_091999.1, read on the forward strand.
GTCTCTCCAGGTTGGATGATCAGTTGAAGCCTCCTCCACGCACAACACGTTTACAGTTTCTCCCCGCTGTGAATGGTGCGATGGTTTTTCAGGCTGTGTAACTGGTTAAAGCTCTTTCCACAATCAATGCACTGATACACTCTCACTCGGGTGTGTGGGTCTCTGCTTTTTCAGTCACATTGATGTTTGTAATCTTTCCCCACAGACAAAACAAAACAACATTTCTACTTTCACATTCAAAGGAAGATGATATTCAAGTCCTGATGAATCGAGTGACTCTATCTGATCTTGACTTGACGTTTAGTTTGAGTTTCCCTTCTTCAAATCCTCCCCTTCTAACACCCTGCAAAAGGAGTTTACAAAAGTCATCACTAAGTACAGGATCGATATTTAGAAGAGACAATTCTAGTTTCTATGGAACATTCTTTCCTTCTGCTATGTGGTTTTAAGTATTGTCTTAATAAAAATAATAAAAAGGGCTAAGATAGATTGAGAGTAAACTGGCAAGAAATATAAATACAGTCAGAGCTTCTACAGATATATAAAAAGGAAGAGATAGCGAAAATAAACGTTGGTCCCTTAGAGGATGAGACGGGGAATTAATAATGGGAAAGAGGGAAATGACAGAGACTTGAAACAAATATTTTGTGTGGTCTTCACGGTGGAAGACACTAAAAGCATCCCAATAATAATAGATAATCAAGGGGTCACAGGGAGCGAGGAACTTAAAACAATCACAATCACTAGAGAAAAAGTACCAGACAAACTATTGGGACTAAAGGTGGACGTCCCCTGGACCTGATGGCCTGCATCCTGGGGTCTTAAAAGAAGTGGCTGCAGAGCAAGTGGATGGATTGGTTGCAATCGACCAATATTCCCTGGATTATGGCAAGGTCCCAGTGTATTGGAAAAACTCAAATGCAACACCCCTATTCAACAATGGAGGGAGGGAGAGAGAAAGCAGGAAACTATAGAGCAGTTAGCCTATCATCTAAAATTGGCAAAATGCTGGAGTCCATTATGAAGGAAATAGTAGCAGGACATTATGAAAATCATAATAGTCAAGCAGAGACAGCATGGTTTTATGAAAGGGAAATCACGTTTGACAAATTTGCTGGAGTTCTTTGAGGATGTAACGAGCAGGGTGGATGAAGAGGAACCAGTAGCAGTTGTGTATTTGCATTTCCAGAAGGCATTCGATAAGGTGCCAGATAAAAGGTTACTGCACAATATAAGAGCTCACAGGGTTGGGGGTAATATATTAGCATAGATGTAGGATTGGCTAACTAACAGAAAACAGAGAGTTGGGATTAAATGGGTCATTTTCAGATTGGCAAACTGTAACTAGTGGGGTGCCACAGGGATCAGTGCTGGGGCAGCAACTATTTACAATCTATATCAATGACTTGGATGAAGGGACAGAGTGCACTGCAGCCAAATATGCTGCTGATACAAAGATAGGTGGGAAAGCAAGTTGTGAGGAGGACACAAAGAATCTGCAAAGGGTTATAGACAGGCTCAGTGAGTGGGCAAAAATTTGGCGGATGGAGTATAATGAGGGAAAATGTGAGGTTATGCACTTTGGTTGGAAGAATAAAAAAGCAAATTATTATTTAAATGGCGACTACAAAATGCTGCGGTACAGAGGGAATCTGGGGGTCCTTGTGCAGGAAACACAAAAAGTTAGCATGCAGGTACAGCAAGTAATCAGGAAGGTAACTGCAATGTTGGCCTTTATTGAAGGGGAATGGAGTATAAAAGTAGAGAAGTCTTGATGCAACTGCACAGGGTGTTCGTGAGACCACACCTGGAGTACTGCGTACAGTTTTGGTCTCCTTATTTAAGGAGGGCTATACTTGCATTGGGGGCAGTTCAGAGAAGGCTCACGAGGTTGATTCCTGAGATGAATGGGTTGTCTTATGAAGTAAGCTTGAGCAGGTTGGGCCTGTACTCAATGCAGCTTCGAAGAATGAGAGGTGAACTTATTGAAACGTGTAAGATTCTGAGGGGGCTTGACAGGGTAGATGCAGAGAGGATGTTTCCCCTCGTGGGGGAATCTAGAACTAGGGTGCATAGTTTCAGAATAAGGGGTCGCCCATTTAAAACGGAGATGTGGAGGAATTTCTTCTCTGAGGGTGGTGAATCTTTGGAATTCTCTACCCCAGAGAGCTGTGGAGGCTGAGTAAGTCAATTTATTTAAAGGGGAGACAGACAGATTTTTGAATTATAAGGGAGTCAAGAGTTATGGGGAGCAGGCAGGAAAGTGGAGTTGAGGTCAAGATCAGATTAGTCATGATTTTATTGAATGGCACAGCAGGCTCGAGGGATCCAATGGCCTATTCCTGCTCCTATTTCTTATTGTTAATCTGTGAACCTTGACCTGAACGTTCAAAAATGTTACTGATTTTGAGGAATAGACAAAATATCTAAGCATTGATAAATGCATCATCTAACATCTCCAACTGAGCTAACCTGCTGTAACTATGTCAGTATTTGTGTCAGCTGTGACTCAGTGGGTAACACACTTGCCTCTGGGTCACAAGGTTGTGGGTTGATGTCGCACTCCAGAGACATGAACACAAAACTCTCGGCTGATGCTCCAGTGCAGTTCTGAGGGACTGCTGTACTGTCGGAGGTGCTGTCTTTCGGATAAGATATTAAACCGAGGCCCCGTCTGCTCCCTCAGGTGGACGTAAAAGGTCCCATTGCACTATTTCAAGCAGAACAGGGGAGTTACCCTCGATGTCCTGGCCAATATTTTCCCTTAACATCAGTGAAGCAGATTATCTGGTCATTATCACATTGTAAATTGGTTGCTGCGTTTCCTACATTACGATAGTGACTACACTTCAAAAAGAATTTAATTGACTGTAAAGCGCTTTGGGGCATCTGGTGGTGGTGAAAGATGCAAAATAAATGCAAGTTCTTTTATTTTCTATATATCTTTTATTGCTCTCCCTTCTCCCATTGTGCCTCCTTTTGTCTGCTGTCACTTCCCCACCTTCTCTTCCCCACCCAACTTTACAGTTCATTTCTTGTGTACATGGTCTCTCTCTCTCCTTTCCCTCACTCTATCGCTCCCTATAAGCTGTCCATCTGCCATATCTCCCAGTTCTGATCAAATGCTCTCCCTGACCCATCATCATTTCTCCTTCCTTTATAGACAACAAAAACTTTCATTTATATAGCACCTTTAAGAACATAAGAGTTATGAGCAGGAGTAGGCCATATGGCCCCTCGAGCCTGCTCCACCATTCAATAACATCATGGCTGATCATCAACCTCAACTCCACTTACCCGCCCGATCTCCATATCCCTTGATTCCCCGAAATGCCAAAAATGTATCTATCTCAGCCTTGAAATAACTCTGTAAAATGGCCCCTGGTGCTTCACAGGAGCATTATCAGATAGAATTTGACTCCGAGGGTCAAAGAGGCACATTTTAAAGAGGGTTAAAAAGGAAAAGAGTGGCTCAAGTAAATGTTGGTCCCCTGGAGGATGAGACTGGGGAATTAATAATGGAGAACAGGGAAATGGCAGAGACATTGAACAAATATTTTGTATCGGTCTTCACGGTAGAAGACATCTAAAAACATCCCAATAGTGGATAATCAAGGGGCGATAGGTAGGGAGGAACAATTACTATCACTAATGACGTAGTACTAGGTATAATAATGGGACTAAAGGCGGACAAGTCCGCTGGACCTGATGCCTTACATCCTCGGGTCTTAAGAGAAATACTGCAGAGATAGTAGATGCATTGGTTGCAATCTCCCAAAATTCCCTGGATTCTGGTGCGGTCCCAGCAGATTGGAAAGCCGCAAATGTAACGTCCCTATTTAAAAAAGGAGGCAGACAAAAAGCAGGAAATTATAGACCAGTTCGCCTACCATCTGTCGTTGGGAAAATGTTGGAGTCCATTATTAAGGAAGCAGTAATGGGACATTTGGAAAAGCATGATTCAATCAAGCAGAGTCAGCATGGTTTTATGAAAGGTAAATCATGTTTGACAAATTCACTGGAGTACTTTAAGGATGTAATGAGCAGAGTGGAAAATGGGGAACCAGTGGATGTTGTGTTTGGATTTCAAGAAGGCATTCGATAAGGTGCCACATAAGAGGTTACTGCACAAGATAAAAGCTCACTGGGTTAGGGGCAATATATTCGCATGGATAGAGGATTGGCGAACTCACAGAAAACAGAGAGTCGGGATAAATGGGTCATTTTCCAGTTGACAAACAGTGACTAGTGGGGTGCCGCAGGAATCGGTGCTGGGTCCTCAACTATTTACAATTTATATTAATGACTTGGATGAAGGGACAGAGTGTAAGGTAGCCAAGTTTGTTGATGATACAAAGATGGGTGGGAAAGAAAATTGTGCGGAGGACACAAAAAATCTTCAAAGGCTCAGTGAGTGGGCAAAAATTTGGCAGATGGAGTATAATGTGGGAAACTGTGAGATCATCCACTTTGGCAGAAATAATAGAAAAGCAAATTATAATTCAAATGGAGAAAAATTGCTAAGTGCTGCATTACAGAGAGACCTGGGGTCCTTGTGCATGAAGCACAAAAAGATAGTATGTAGGTACAGCAAGTAATCAGGAAGCTAAATGGAATGCTGGCCTTTATTGGAAGGGGGATAGAGTAAAAAGCAGAGAAGTCCTGCTACACCTGTACAGGGTATTGGTGAGGCCACACCTGGAGCACTGCGTACAGTTTTGGTCTCCTTATATAAGGAGGGATATACTTGCATTGGAGGCTGTCAGAGAAGGTTCACTAGGTTGATTCCGGATATGAGGGGGTTGTCTTATGAAGATCGGTTGAATAGGTTGGGCCTATAATCATTGGAGTTCAGAAGAATGAGAGGTGATCTTATTGAAACATACAAGATAATGAAGGGGTTCGATAAGGTGGATGCAGAGAGGATATTTGCATTCATGGAGGAAACTAAAACTAAAGGACACAGGCTTAGAATAAGGGACCGCCCGTTTAGAACTGAGATCGGGAGAAATTTCTTCTCTCAGAGGGTTGTAAATCTGTGAAATTCTCTGTCCCAGAGAGCTGTGGAGGCTGGGTCATTGAATATATTTAAGGTGGAGATAGGCAGATTTTTGAACAATAAGGGAGTAAAGGATTATGGGGAGTGGGCAGGGAAGTGGAGCTGAGTCCAAGATCAGATCAGCCATGATCTTATGGAATGGTGGAGCAGGCTCGAGGGGCCAAATGGCCGACTCCTGCTCCTATTTCTTATGTTCTTCGGGTCATCAAGTAGGAAGGAGGTTTAGGGAGGGAATTCTGGAGGTTAGGGCCTAGGCAGCTGAAGACATGGCCACCAATGGTGGTGTGATTAAAACCAGGAATGCGAGGGAGGCCAGAGATCCTGGAGGGTTGCAGGGCTGGAGGAGGTTACAGAGATAGGGAGGGACGAGGCCACAGAGGGATTTGAAAACAAGGATGAGAATGTTAACATTAAACTTCGTGCCCAGTCACCATTTCACCTTTCTTTACAGACGCTCCCTGACCACTCTCCATTTCTCCTTCCTTTACAGACGCTCCCTGACCACTCTCCATTTCTCCTTCCTTTACAGACGCTCCCTGACCACTCTCCATTTCTCCTTCCTTTACAGACGATCCCTGACCACTCTCCATTTCTCCTTCCTTTACAGACGCTCCCTGACCACTCACCATTTCTCCTTCCTTTACAGACGCTCCCTGACCACTCCCCATTTCTCCTTCCTTTACAGACGCTCCCTGACCACTCTCCATTTCTGCTACATTTTTTGAAATATTTAAAGATTTTAATAAATCTTTGAAGATCGCAGGACAGGTTAACAAAGCTGTTAATAAAGCGTAAAGGATCCTGGGCTTTATAAATCGAGGCACAGAGTACTAAAGCCGGGAAGTTATGCTAAAGCGATATAAAACACTCGCTCGACCCCAGCTGGAGGATTGGGTACAATTCTGGGCACACTTCAGGAAGGACACAAAGGCTTTGGAGAGGGGACAGAAGAGATTTACTGGAATGGTGCCAGGGATGAGGAACTTCATTTATGTGGAGACTGGAGAAGCTGGGATTGTTCTCCTTGGGGCAGAGAAGGCTAAGACGAGATTTGATAGAGGTGATAAAAATCATGAAGATGAGATAGAATAAATAGAGACACTGTTTCTAACGGCTGATAACCAGAGGGCACAGATTTGAGGCGATTGGCAAAAACAGAGGTCACATGAGGAAAACCATTTTCCCACAAGGAGTGGTTAGGGTTTGGAATGCACTGCCTGACGGAGCGGTGGAGACAGAGTCAATAGTGGCCTTCAAAAGTGAATTGGACAAAGACTTGAAGCAGAATGATATTGCAGGGATTTGGGGAAAGGGCGGGGGAAGTGGGATAACCGGATTGCTCCCCGAAAGTATCGGCGCAGACTCGATGGGCCGAATGGCCCCCTTCTGTGCTGCAATATTCTGTGATTCTATAATTCTTTACAGACGCTCCCTGCTCAGTCACCATTGCTCCTTCATTTACAGACGCTCCCTGGTCCATTACTATTTCTCGTTGATTTACAGACGCTCCCTGAGAGTTTGAGGCAGACACAGCGCATGCACTGACCGCTCCTTCGGGCTGGAGCGGACCCAGGACCCGGCAGGCAGGGGGAGAATGTTCCCCGGTTTATATCCCTCCCACCCCCCGGTGTGGGGAGAATGTTCCCCGGTTTATATCCCCCCCCCCGGTGTGGGGAGAATGTTCCCCGGTTTATATCCCCCCCCCCGGTGTGGGGAGAATGTTCCCCGGTTTATATCCCCCCCACCCCCGGTGTGGGGAGAATGTTCCCCGGTTTATATCCCCCCCACCCCCGGTGTGGGAGAATGTTCCCCGGTTTATATCCCCCCCCCGGTGTGGGGAGAATGTTCCCCGGTTTATATCCCCCCCCCCGGTGTGGGGAGAATGTTCCCCGGTTTATATCCCCCCCCCCGGTGTGGGGAGAATGTTCCCCGGTTTATATCCCCCCCCCCGGTGTGGGGAGAATTTTCCCCGGTTTATATCCCCCCCTCCCCCCGGTGTGGGGAGAATGTTCCCCGGTTTATCCCCCCCCACCGGTGTGGGGAGAATGTTCCCCGGTTTATATCCCCCGGTGTGGGGAGAATGTTCCCCGGTTTATATCCCCCCCGGTGTGGGGAGAATGTTCCCCGGTTTATATCCCCCCCCCGGTGTGGGGAGAATGTTCCCCGGTTTATATCCCCCCCCCCGGTGTGGGGAGAATGTTCCCCGGTTTATATCCCCCCCCCCGGTGTGGGGAGAATGTTCCCCGGTTTATATCTGGGCCCGGGGCCTGCACTCGGTGTTGTTGTCCCCAGCGTTTCTTTAACCCGCTCCCTGGAGCTCGCTCACCTCCTGCGTCAGCGTCTGCCACCGCCGCCTGCACATGCTCAGCTCACACTGCCCGGGTGATTGACGGCAGCTCCCCACCAATAGGAAGAGCGGGGCGGGGCTGGAGGACCGAATGGGCGGTTGGTCCTCCAACCAATTGGAGTGTGTGAGGGGCGGGGCTTCCGGCAGGCTGTAACTAGTGGGGTGCAGCAGGGATCAGTGCTGGGGCCTCAGCTATTTACAATCTATATTAATGACCTAGATAAAGGGACCCAGTGCAATATTTGCTGATGATACAAAGCTCGGTGAGACAGTAAGCTGTGAGCAGAACACAAGAGTGCAAAGATATATAGACAGACGATGTGAATGGGCAGTAAGGTGGCAGATTGAGTATAATGTCGGGAAATGTGACGTTATTCACTTTGGTCGGAAGAATAGAAAAACAGAATATCTTTTAAATGGTGAGAAACTTTAAATGTTGGTGTTGAGAGAGATTTGGGTGTCCTTGTGCAAGAAACACAGAAAGCGAGCATGCAGGTACAGCAAGCAGTAAGGGGGTGGAGTATAAGAGTAAGGATCTATTGCTACAATTGTACAGGGCCTTGGTGAGACCACACCTGGAGTACTGGGCAGTTTCGGTCTCCTTATCTAAGGAAAGATATACTTGCCTTGGAGATGGTGCAATGGAGGTTCACAAGATTGATTCCTGGGATGAGAGAGCTGTCTTACGATGAGAGATTGTGTAGAATGGACCGATACTCTCTGGAGTTGAGAAGAATGAGAGGGGATCCCATTGAAACATACAAGATTCTGAAGGGTATTGACAGGGTAGATGCTGAGAGCTCGATTCCCCCGGGCTGGAGTGACTAGAACTCGGGGGCTCAAGATAAGGGGGAGGCCATTTAAGACAGAGATGAGAAATTTCTTCACTCAGAGGGTTGTGAATCTTTGGAATTCTCTGCCCCAGTGGGCTGTGGATGCTCAGTCTATTCAAGGCTGAGATAGTTAGATTTTTGGACTCTCGGGGAATCAAGGGATATGGAGATCAGGTGGGAAAGTGGAGTTGAAGGCGATGATGTTATTGAATGGTGGAGCAGGCTCGAGGGGCCGTATGATCTACTCCTGCTCCTATCTCTGATATTCTAATATTGACATCTAAGGGGCACTAGATTTATTAGTCCCACTCTTTATCTTAAGGGAACATACTTGCTCTGAACCCTCGCTATCTCCTCCTTGAATGCCTCCCACTGCTCTGACACTAATTTACCTTCAAGTAGCTGTTTCCAGTCTACTTTGGTTAAATCACATCTCTGCTTAGTAAAATTAGCTTTACCCTAATTGAGAACTTTTATTCCTGGTCCATCTTTGTCCTTTTCCATAACTACCCTAAATCTAACTGAATTATGATCACCAGCACCAAAATACTCTCCCACTGATACCCCTTCCACCTGCCCAAGCTTCATTCATTAAACCGAAGTCCAGAACCACCCCCTCTCTTGTTGGGCTTGCTACGTAATGGCTAAAAAAGTTCTCCTGAATGCATTTTAAGAATTCTGCTCCTTCTATGTCTTTCACACTAATTCTATCCCAATTAATATTTGGGTCGTTGAAATCCCCGACTATTACTGCCCTATTATTTTTGCACGTATCAGAAATGTGCCGACATATTTGCTCTTCTGTCTCCCTCTGACTGTTTGGGGGTCTATAGTACATCCCCAGCAGTGTGATTGCCCCTTTTTTGTTCTTCACTTCTCCCATGTGGCCTCATTTGATGATCCTTCAAACATATCATCCCTCCCCACAGCTGGAATTGTTTCTTTAATCAACACTGCGACGCGCCCGCCTTTTTTTATCCCTTTCTCTATCTCGTCTTAAAACCCTGTAACCAGGAATGTTGAGCTGCCATTCCTGCAATTCTTTTAGCCGTGTTTCACTAATAGTTACAATATCATACCCCCACATGTCTGTCTGTGCCCTCAGCTTATCTGCCTTAATCCCCAGACTCCTTGCATTGGCATTGAAGTATTTCTAGATTGATTCCTGTGATGAGAGCTGTATTATGATGAGAGTTTGTGTAGAATGGGCCTATACTCTCTGGAGTTTAGACGAATGAGAGGTGATCTCATTGAAACACACTGGCACTGGCATTTAGCGCTGCCAAACTCCCTTATTGTCTATTTTCTAGCCTTTGTTTCCTCTGCCTTCCAAACACTAGCAAAACCCCAGTGAGGATATTGTCCGGTCCTGTTGAGGTGCAACCTGTCCGGCTTGTACTGGTCCCACCTCCCCCAGAAACGCTCCCAATGCCTCAGGAATGTAAAGCCCTCCCTCCTGCACCAAACTCCAGCCATGCATTCACCTGCTCTATCCTCTTATTTCTGTACTCACCAGCACGGGGTACTGGGAATAATCCGGACATTATTACCTTTGAGGTCCTGTTTATTCATCTCTTTCCTAGCTCCCTAAATACTGCCTGCAGGATCTCATCCCTCTTTCTACCGATGTCATTGCTCCCGACATGGACCACAACCTCTGGATGTTCATCCTCCCCCCTCAACAATGTCCTGCAGCCGCTCAGTGACATCCTTGACCCTGGCACCAGGGAGGCAACATACCATCCTGGAATCATGTCTGTGCCTGCAGAAGCGCTTGTTTGTTCCCCTAACTATCAAATCCACTCCCACTATTGCTCTTCCACTCTTCTTCCTCCCCGCCCTGTGCAGCTGAGCCACCCACGGTGTCGTGGACATGGCTCTGGCTGCACTCCCCAGAGAAACCATCGCCCTCATCAGTATCCAGAACTGAAAACCGGTTAGCGAGCGAGATGCACTCAGGGGACTCCTGTCCTACTCTTGCCCCATATCGCTGAAAATGTTTTAAATTCATGTTTATCTCTTTTGAAAGTTACAAGTGAATCTGCTTCCAGCACCCGAACAGGCAGTGCGTTCCAGGCCAGAACATCTCGCTGTTTCATTAGTCCCCTCATGTAGCATCTGGTCATTTGCCAATCACATTAAATCTGTGCCTCTGGTTACTGAACTTTCTGACACTGAAAATTGTTTCTCCTTATTAAGAGGATTGGCGGGCTGGAGGAGGTTACAGAGATAGGGAGGAGCGAGGCCTTGGAGGGATTTGAACAAGAGGATGAGTATTTTAAAGCCTGAAGCCACCAGCCGTCTCCCCCAGTGCAGAATGTGACTCACTTCTAACAGAAAGGATTTTTGTTTACTTACAAAAGATGCATAATGAAGGGAAATCAATCTCTGTATCTTTAACTAACAGCGACATGAGGGAAATGAATGATCTTTATACACCTGGTTCACTTGGCACTGAAGTGTCTGAAACTCATAATAGGAACTCCAGGGAAACAAAATACTGACAAATGTTAAACTGTTTTGCTGACAAAAGAAATCTCGATTAACTTTAAAAAATAAATAGTTTAAGAGGTTCACACAGACTCACCTGATAGGCCGACTCAGGATCCACCCCTCAAGCACCGCGATTGGTTGCAGAACATGCTGCTCGCTGGGTCCTCCGGCCTCTGACCTCTCTTCCTGTTGGTTCCCAGGGCAATCAATCACCACTCGCCAACATTACGCTGCCAGATTAAGTTGAGGGGCTCAGAGGAAGAAATAAAATGGGGCCATGAATCTGAGTTCAGAAATAAAATTAAAGAAGCATAATTAAATTTATAAACAAAACTATTTAAAGTAAAATCAAATTAATTGTTGCATTTAATACATCCTTCTGGGCCAAATGGGAAACAAGTGATGTGTGGCCTGTGCAGAGTGTCTGTGCCCGGTTACACAGCGTGTCCCTGGCTCCCCGCTCCAAGTGCACATGTTTCAGCTCACATCCAACTGACTGGATAAACCTCGCCCGTCTAAACCCCATCACACAAATAGCAGCATTTGATGTTTAGTTCTGCTCAACCTTTATAAACACTGGTTAGGCCTCAGCTGACACATTGTGCTCAATTCTGGGCACCACACTTTCAGAAGGGTATCTGCACCTTAGAGAGGGACCAGAAGAGATTTACTAGAATGGTCCGAAGGAGGAGGGACTTCAGTTATGTGGAGATACTGGAGAAGCTGCGGTAATTCTCCTTGGAGCAGAAAAGGTTAAGAGGAGATTTGATAGAGTGTTCAAAATCATGAACAGTGTTGATAGAGTAAATAAGGAGAAACACTTTCCAGTGGCAGAAGGGTCGGTAACCAGAGGACACAGAGTTCAGGTGATTGGCAAAAGAAGCAGAGGCGACATGAGGAACCATTGTATAAGCAGCGAGTTGTTGCAATCTGGAATGCACTGCCTGATAGGGCGGTGGAAGCAGATTCAATAGTGGCTTTCAAAAGTGAACTGGATAAATACTAAAGGGACAATATTTGCAGAGCTATGGGGAAAGAGCAGGGGAGCGGAACTAACTGGATAGCTCTACCATAGAGCCAGCACAGGCACGATGGGCCGAATGGTCTCCTGCGCTTTCATTCTATGAAAATGGTGGATGATCTTATCCAGAATGTTGTGACCACATATCCCCAGAAAACCAAGACCGCCTATTTCCACCTGTGTAACATCGGCCGTCTCCACCACTGCCTCAGCTCACCCTCTGCTGAAACCCTCATCCATTCCTCGGTTATCTCGAGACTTGACTATTCCAGCACACTCCTGGTTGGCCTCCCACATTCTACCCCACATAATCTTCACCTCATCCAAAACTCGGCTGCCCGTGTCCTAACTCGCACCGAGTCTCCTTCACCCATCACCCCCTGTGCTCGCTGACCTACATTGGCTCCCGGTTAAGCAACACTTCGATTTCAAAATTCTCATCCTTGTTTACAAATACCTCCATGGTCTCACCCCTCCCTATCTCTGTAATCTCCTCCAGCCCCACAACCACCAGAGATGTCTGCGCTCCTCTAATTCTGCCCTCCTGAGCATCCCTGATTATAATCGCTCCACCATTGGTGGCCTTGTCTTCTGTTGCTGAGGCCCCAAGCTCTGGATCGCCCTCCCGAAACTGTCTGTGCCTCATCCCTGAAAGTACTGACTCTGGCTGGGTTCAGTTCTACACTCACAGGTTCCCCTCCCCTGAAGGTACTGACTCTGGCTGGGTTCAGTTCTACACTCACTGGTTCCCCTCCCCTGAAGGTACTGACTCTGGCTGGGTTCAGTTCTACACTCACTGGTTCCCCTCCCCTGAAGGTACTGACTCTGGCTGGGTTCAGTTCTACACTCACTGGTTCCCCTCCCCTGAAGGTACTGACTCTGGCTGGGTTCAGTTCTACACTCACTGGTTCCCCTCCCCTGAAGGTACTGACTCTGGCTGGGTTCAGTTCTACACTCACTGGTTCCCCTCACCTGGAGGTACTGACTCTGGCTGGGTTCAGTTCTACACTCACTGGTTCCCCTCCCCTGAAGGTACTGACTCTGGCTGGGTTCAGTTCTACACTCACTGGTTCCCCTCCCCTGAAGGTACTGACTCTGGCTGGGTTCAGTTCTACACTCACTGGTTCCCCTCCCCTGAAGGTACTGACTCTGCCTGGGTTCAGTTCTACACTCACTGGTTCCCCTCCCCTGGAGGTACTGACTCTGGCTGGGTTCAGTTCTACACTCACTGGTTCCCCTCCCCTGGAGGTACTGACTCTGGCTGGGTTCAGTTCTGCACTCACTGGTTCCCCTCCCCTGAAGGTACTGACTCTGGCTGGGTTCAGTTCTACACTCACTGGTTCCCCTCCCCTGAAAGCACTGACTCTGTCTGGTTTCAGTTCTACACTCACTGGTTCCCCTCCCCTGAAGGTACTGACTCTGTCTGGTTTCAGTTCTACACTCACTGGTTCCCCTCCCCTGAAGGAGCTGACTCTGGCTGGGTTCAGTTCTACACTCACTGGTTCCCCTCCCCTGAAAGCACTGACTCTGGCTGGGTTCAGTTCTACACTCACTGGTTCCCTTCCCCTGAAAGCACTGACTCTGTCTGGGTTCAGTTCTACACTCACTGGTTCCCCTCCCCTGAAGGTACTGACTCTGTCTGGTTTCAGTTCTGCACTCACTGGTTCCCCTCCCCTGAAGGTCCTGACTCTGTCTGGGTTCAGTTCTACACTCACTGGTTCCCCTCCCCTGAAGGTACTGACTCTGTCTGGTTTCAGTTCTGCACTCACTGGTTCCCCTCCCCTGAAAGCACTGACTCTGTCTGGGTTCAGTTCTACACTCACTGGTTCCCCTCCCCTGAAAGCACTGACTCTGTCTGGTTTCAGTTCTACACTCACTGGTTCCCCTCCCCTGAAGGTACTGACTCTGGCTGGGTTCAGTTCTACACCCACTGGTTCCCCTCCCCTGAAGGTACTGACTCTGTCTGGTTTCAGTTCTACACTCACTGGTTCCCCTCCCCTGAAAGCACTGACTCTGTCTGGTTTCAGTTCTACACTCACTGGTTCCCCTCCCCTGAAGGTACTGACTCTGTCTGGTTTCAGTTCTACACTCACTGGTTCCCCTCCACTGAAGGTACTGACTCTGGCTGGGTTCAGTTCTGCACTCACTGGTTCCCCTCCCCTGAAGGTACTGACTCTGGCTGGGTTCAGTTCTACACTCACTGGTTCCCCTCCCCTGAAAGCACTGACTCTGTCTGGTTTCAGTTCTACACTCACTGGTTCCCCTCCCCTGAAGGTACTGACTCTGTCTGGTTTCAGTTCTACACTCACTGGTTCCCCTCCCCTGAAGGTGCTGACTCTGGCTGGGTTCAGTTCTACACTCACTGGTTCCCCTCCCCTGAAAGCACTGACTCTGGCTGGGTTCAGTTCTACACTCACTGGTTCCCCTCCCCTGAAAGCACTGACTCTGTCTGGGTTCAGTTCTACACTCACTGGTTCCCCTCCCCTGAAGGTACTGACTCTGTCTGGTTTCAGTTCTGCACTCACTGGTTCCCCTCCCCTGAAAGTACTGACTCTGTCTGGGTTCAGTTCTACACTCACTGGTTCCCCTCCCCTGAAGGTACTGACTCTGTCTGGTTTCAGTTCTGCACTCACTGGTTCCCCTCCCCTGAAAGCACTGACTCTGTCTGGTTTCAGTTCTACACTCACTGGTTAACATACGATATCAGAGCAGCAGTCGGCCATGCGGCCCCTCGAACCTGCTCCGCCATTTAATACGATCGTGGCTGATCCGATCATGGACTCAGGTCCCATTCCCTGCCCGCTCCCCATAACCCCTTATCGTTTGAGCAAGTGTCTATTTCTGTGTTAAATTTATACAATGTCCCAGCTTCCACAGCTCTCTGAGGCAGTGAATTCCACACATCCACAACCCTCAGAAGAAATTTCTCCTCATCTCAGTTTTAAATGGGGGCTCCTTATTCTAAGATGATGCCCTCTAGTTCTAGTCTCCCCCATCAGTGAAACATCCTCTCTGCATCCACCTTGTCACGCCCCCTCATAATGTTATATATTTCGATAAGATCACTTTTCTATCTTCTGAATTCCAATGAGTAGAGGCCCAACATATTCAACCCCCTTATCTCCAGAATGAACTTTGTGAACCTTTTTTGAACTGCTTCCAAAGCAAGTATATCCTTTCGTAAATACAGAAACCAAAACTGTACGCAGTATTCCAAGTGTGGCCTCACCAGTACCCTGTACAACTGTAGCAAGACTTCCTAGCTTTTATACTCCATCCCCTTTGTAATAAAGGCCAAGATTCCATTGGCCTTCCTGATCACTTGCTGTACCTGCATACTGATCTTTTGTGTTTCATGCACAAGTCCCCCCAGGTCCCGCTGTACAGAAGCACTTGGCAATCTTTCTCCATTTAAATAATAACTTCTTCTGTGATTTCTTTTCTGCCAAAGTGCATGACCTCACACTTTCCAACATTATACTCCATCTGCCACATTTTTGCCAACTCACGTAGCCTGTCAATGTCGTTTTGCAGATTTTGTGTGTCCTCCTCACACATTGCATTTCCTCCCATCTTTGTATCATCAGCAAAATTGGCTACACTACACTCGGTCCCTTCTTCCAAGTCGCTAATATAGATTGTAAATAGTTGGGGTCCCAGCACTGAACCCTGCGGCAACCCACTAGTTACTGATTGCCAAACTGAGAATGAACCATTTATCCCGACTCAATATTTCCTTATAAGTCAACCCTCTCATCTCCGGAATCAACCTCATGAACCTTCTCTCAACTGTCTTTCCTTTCCTCCCCTGAAGATGCTGAATCTGTCTGGTTTCAGTTCTGCACTCACTGGTTCCCCTCTGTCCCCGCCCCTAAAGGTGCTGTCTCGGGCTGGAATCAGTTCTACACTCACTGGTTCCCCTCTCATTCCTTGAAGATGCCGACACTGGCTGGGTCCAGTTCTACACTCACTGGTTCCCCTCCATCTCCTCCCCTGAAGGTACTGACTCTGCCTGGGATCAGTTCTACACTCACTGGTTCCCCTCCCCTGAAGGTGCTGACTCTGGCTGGGTCCAGTTGTATACTCAGTGGTTCCCCTCCCCTGAAGGTACTGACTCTGGCTGGGTTCAGTTCTACACTCACTGGTTCCCCTCCCCTGAAGGTACTGACTCTGGCTGGGTTCAGTTCTACACTCACTGGTTCCCCTCCCCTGAAGGTACTGACTCTGGCTGGGTTCAGTTCTGCACTCACTGGTTCCCCTCCCCTGAAGGTACTGACTCTGGCTGGGTTCAGTTCTACACTCACTGGTTCCCCTCCCCTGAAGGTGCTGACTCTGGCTGGGTCCAGTTGTATACTCAGTGGTTCCCCTCCCTCCCATCTGCCCCGTCCCTTAAGGCGCTAACTCTGGCCGTGTTCAATTCCACGCTCACTGTTTCCCCTCCCTCCCCTCTCCAGCACGCAGAGTTCAGGCAGTGAGGAGAGAGATTAAAAAGCAGGACCTCAAAGGTAGTAATCTCCGGATTCCTCCCAATGTCACGAGCTAGTGAGTACAGAAACAGGAGGATAGAGCAGATGAATGCCTGGCTGGAGAGATGGTGCAGGCGGGAGGGCGTTAGTTTCCTGAGGCACTGGGACCGCTTCTGGGGGAGGTGGGACATGGACAATCCGGACGGGTTGCACCTTAACAGAGCCGGGACCAATATCCTCGTGGCGGGGGGGTTTGATAGTGCTGTTGTGGAGAGTTTAAACTAGCTTGGCAGGGGGATGGGAACCTGAAAATAGAGTCAGTAGGGAGGGGAGTAAAGCTGGAATTAGGAAGCAAAAAGAAAGAAAGTGAGTTTGGAGGAGAGAGGAAACAAGCAGGAAAAAAGTGTAAAAAAACAAGGCACTTTGTCTAAATGCACGTAGCATTTGTAACAAAATAGATGAGTTGACGGCACAAAGATACAAATGGGTATGATCTGATCGGCATTACAGAGACGTGGTTGCAAGGTGAGCAATTGGGGAATTAAATATTCAGCGGTACTGGACAATCTGGAAGGACAGACAGAAAGGAAAAGGAGGTGGAGTAGCTCTATTGATAAAGGATGGAATCACTGCAATAGTAAGAAACGATATTGGCTCAAATGATCAGGATGTTGAAACGGTTTGGAAGGAGATAAGGAACAATAAGCGGAAAAAGTCACTGGTGGGTGTAGTCGATAGGCCCCCTAACAAGAGCTACTCTGTTGGTCAGCGCATAAACCAGGAAATAGTGGGGGCTTGTAAAAAGGGAACAGCAATAATCATGGGTGATTTTAACCTCCACATTGATTGGACAAACCAAATTGGTCAGGGTAGCCTTGAGCAGGAGTTCATAGAGTGCATAAGGGACGGGTTCCTTCAGCAGTATGTAATGGAACCAACTAGGGGGCAGGCTATCTTAGATCTGGTCCTGTGTAATGAGACAGGATTAATAAACAATCTCCTAGTAAAGGATCCCTTGGAATGAGTGATCATAGCATGATCTGAATTTGAAATTCAGATGGTGGGTGAGAAAGTTGGATCTCTAACCAGCGTACTAATCTTAAATAAAGGAGACTATGTAGGTATGAGGGCAGAGTTGGGTAAAGTGGACTGGGAAAATAGATTAAAGTGCAGGACGGTTGATGAACAGTGGTATACATTTAAGGAGATATTGCACAACTCTCAAGAAAAATATATTCCAGTGAGGAGGAAAGGGTGTAAAAGAAAAGATAGCCAGCCGTGGTTAACTAAAGAAATAAAGGACGGTATCCAATTAAAAACAAGGGCATATAAAGTGGCCAAAACGAGTGGGAGGACAGAAGACTGGGAAGCTTTTAAAAGCCAGCAAAGAATGACAAAAAAAAATGATTAAGAAAGGGAAGATAGACTATGAAAGTAAACTAGCACTAAATATAAAAACAGATAGCAAGAGTTTCTACAGGTATATAAAAAGGAAAAGAGTGGCTAAAGTAAATGTTGGTCCCTTAGAGGACGAGATCAGGGAATTAGTAATGGGGAACATGGAGATGGCAGAAACTCTGAACAAATATTTTCTCTCAGTCTTTACGGCAGAGGACACTAACAATATCCCAACAGTGGACAGTCAAGGGGCTACAGGGGGGAGGAACTTAACACAATCACTAAGAAGGTGGTACTCAGTAAGATAATGGGACTAAAGGCGGATAAATCCCCTGGAGCTGATGGCTTGCATCCTCGGGTCGTAAGAGAAGTCGCAGCAGGGAAAGTGGATGCATTGGTTGTAATTTACCAAAACTCCCTGGATTCTGGGGAGGTCCCAGCGATTGGAAAACTGCAAATGTAACGTCCTTATTTAACAAAGGAGGCAGAAAAAAAGCAGGAAACTATAGACCAGTTAGCCTCACTTCTGTGGTTGGGAAAATGTTGGAGTCCATTATTAAAGAAGCAGTAGCAGGATATTTGGAAAAGCAAAATTCGGTCAGGCAGAGTCAGCATGGATTTATGAAGGGGAAGGCATATCTGACAAATTTGCTGGAATTCTTTGAGGATGTAACAAACAGGGTGGATAAAGGGGAACCAGTGAGTGTGGTGTACTTGGACTTCCAGAAGGCATTTGACAAGGTGCCACGTAAAAGGTTACTGCACAAGATAAAAGTTCACAGGATTGGGGGTAATATATCAGCAAGGATAGAGGATTGGCTAACTAACAGAAAACAGAGTCGGATAAATGGTTCATTCTCTGGTTGGCAACCAGTAACTAGTGGGTTGCTGCAGGGATCAGTGCTGGGACCCCAACTATTTACATTCGATATTAAAGAACTTGGAAGAAGGGACTGAATGTAATGTTGCCGAGTTTGCTGACGATACAAAGGATGGGAGGAAAAGCAATATGTGAGTACACATAAAATCTGCAAAAGGACATATACAGGCTAAGTGAATGGGAAAAAATTTAGCAGATGGAGTATAATATTAGAAAGTGTGAGGTCATGCACTTTGGCAGAAAAAAAATCAAAGAGCAAGTTATTATTTAAATGGAGAAAGATTACAAAGTGCTGCAGTACAGCGGGACCTGGAGGCACTTGTGCATGAAACACAAAAGGATAGTATGCAGGTACAGCAAGTGATCAGGAAAGCAAATAGAATCTTGGCCTTCCTGATCCATGTTTCTGAAAAGATATACTTGCTTTGGAGGCAGTTCAGAGAAGGTTTCGGGGATGAGGGGGATGACTTATGAGGAAAGGTTGAGTAGTTTGGGCCTCTACCCATTGGAATTCAGAAGAATGAGAGGTGATCTTATCGAAACGTATAAGATTATGAGGGGGCGGGACAAGGTGGATGCAGAGAGGATGTTTCCACTGATGGGGGAGACTCGAACTAGAGGGCATAATCTTAGAATTAGGTGCCACCCATTTAAAATTGAGATGAGGAGGAATGTCTTCTCTCAAAGGGTTGTAAATCTGTGGAATTTGCTGCCTCAGGGAGCTGTGGAAGTTGGGTCATAGAAACATAGAAAATAGTTGCAGGAGTGGGCCATTCGGTGTTTTTGTGACTGGAAGGCTGTTTCCAGTGGGGTTCTGCAGGGCTCAGTTTTTTGTGGTATATATCAATGACTTGGACTTCAATGTTGGGGGTATGATTAAGAAGTTTGCAGGTGAAACTAAAATAGGCTGTGTGGTTGAGAATTAAGAACAAAACTGCACACTGCAGGAAACTATAAATGTACTGGTCAGGTGGGCAGTAAAGTGGCAAATGGAATTTAATCCAGATAAGTGTGAGATAATGCAGTTGGGGAGGTCTAACAAGGCAAGGGATTACACATTAAATGCTACAACACTGAAAATTGTAGAGGAACAAAGGGACCTTGAAGTGTAGGTCCACAGATTCCTGAAAGTGGCAGGCCAGGTCGATAAGGTGGTTAAGAAGGCATATGGAATACTTGCCTTTATTAGTCGAGGCATGGAATACAAGAGCTAGGAGGTTATGCTTGAAATGGTTAGGCCGCAGTTGGAATACTGTGTGCCGTTCTGGTCATCACATTACAGGAAAGATGTGATTGTATTGGAAAGGGTACAGAGGAGATTTACAAGAATGTTGCCTGGACTGGAGAATTTTGTCGATGAGAAAAGATTGGAGATGCAGAGTCCATTTTCTTTGGATCAGAGGACACTGAGGGGAGACCTGATGAAAGTATTAAATTATAAGGGGCTTGGATAGAGTGGATCGGAAGGACATGTTTCCTGTGGCAGAGTGGTCAATAACAAGGAGGCACAGATTTAAAGTAATTGGTTCAGAGGAGATACGAAGGGAAATTTCTTCACCCAGAGGTTTGTGGGGGTCTGGAACTCACTGCCTAAAAGGGTGGTAGAGGCAGAAACACTCAGCACATTTGAAAAATACTTGGATGTGCACTTCAACTGTCATCACCGACAGGGCTACGGACCGAGAGCTGGAGAGTGGGATTAGGCTGGATAGCTGTTTGTTGGCCAGCACGGACACGGTGGGCTGAAATGCTGTAAATTTCGATGATTTTATGATTTATGACCTAGATGAAGGGACCGAGTGTAATGTATCCAAATTTGCTGATGATACAAAACTAGGTGGGACAGTAAGCTGTGAGAACACAAGAGTCTGCAAGATATGCATAGAGAGATTATGTGAGTGGGCAGTAAGGTGGCAGATGGAGTATAATGTAGGGAAATGTGAGGTTATTCACTTTGGTAGGAAAAACAGAAGAACAGAATATCTTTTAAATTATGAGAAACTTTTAAACTTTGGTGTTTAGAGAGATTTGGGGTGCCCTTGTGCAAGACACACAGAAAGTGAGCATGCAGGTATGCAAGCAATAAGGAAGGCAAATGGTTTGTCCTTTATTGCAAGGGGTTAGAATATAAGAGTAAGGAGGTCTTGCTACAATTGTACAGGGTCTTGGTGAGACCACACCTGGAGTAATGGGCACAGTTTTGGTCTCCTTATCGAAGGACGGAACCACTTGCCTTGGACACTGTGCAACAAAGATTCACAAGATTGATTCCTGGTCTGTCTTATGATGAGATAGTGTGTAGAATGGGCCTATACACTCTCAAGTTTAGAATAATGAGAGGTGATCTCATTGAAACATACAAGGTTCTGAAGTGGACTGACAGGTTAGATGCTGAGTGGTTGATTCCCCTGGCTGGACTGTCTCGAACTAGGGGGCACACTCTCAGGATAAGGGGTAGGCCATTTAAGACAGAATTGAGGAGGATTTTCTTCATTCAGAGGGTTGTGAATCTTTGGCATTCTCTCCCCCAGAGGGCTGTGGATGCTCAGTCTATTCAAGGTTGAGATAGATAGATTTTTGTATATTAAGCGAATCAAGGGATATGGAGATCAGGCGGGAAAGTGGAGTTGAGGGCGATGATCAGCCATGATCTCATTGAATGGCGGAGCAGGCTCGAGGGACATTATGGCCTCCTCCTGCTCCTATTTCTTATGTTGATATCCAGGGGACTCTAGATTTATTAGTCCCACCCTTTTTCTTGAAGGTAACATACTTCCTCTGAACCCTCATTATTTCCTCCTTGAATGCCTCCCACTGCTCTGAGACTGATTTAACTTCAACATAAGAACATAAGATTTCAGAGCAGGAGTATGCCATTCGGCCCCTCGAGCCTGCTCTGCCATTCAATGAGATCATGGCTGATCTTCTACCTCAACTCCACTTTCCTGCACTATTCCATATCCCTTGATTCCCTTAATTTACAAAAATCTATCGATCTCTGTCTTAAATATGCTCAAAGACAGAGCCTCCACAGCCCTCTGGGGTAGAGAATTACAAAGATTAATGAGTGAATAAGTTTCTGCTCATCTCAGTCCTAAATGGCCAACCCCTTATTTTGAGACTGTGACCCCTGGTTCTAGACTCCTCAGCCAGAGGAAACATCCTCCCTGCATCTATCCTGTCACGCCTTGAAAGAATTTTGTCTGTTTCAATGAGATCATCTCTCATTCTTCTAAACTCTAGAGAATACATGCCTAGGTCTACTCAATCTCTCCTCATAGGACAATCCTCCCACCACAGGAATTCAGTTTGGTGAACCTTCGTTGCCATCCTCAATGGCAAGTACATCCTTCCTTTGGTAAGCAGCCAAAACTGTACACAATACTCCAGCTGCAGTCTCACCAGGGCCCTATATAATTGCAGTAAGACGTCGTTACTCCTGTACTCAAATCCTCTTGTAATAAAGGCCAACATACCATTTGCTTTCTTCGTTGCTTGCTGTACCTGCATATTAACTTTCAGTGATTCGTGTACAAGGACACCCAAGGTCCCTCTGAACACCAACGTTTCCCAATCTCTCACCATTTAAAATAGCTGTTTACAGTCCACTTTGGTTAAATCACATCTCAGCTTCGTAAAATTGGCTTTTCCCCAATTGAGAACTTTTATTCCTGGTCTATCTTTGTCCTTTTCCATACCTACCCTAAATCTAACTGAATTACGATCACTAGCACCAATGCTCTCCCACTGATACCCCTTCCACCTGCCCAGCTTCAGTCCCTAATACTAAGTCCAGAACTTCCCCCTCTCTTGTTGGGCTTGCTACGTACTGGCTAAAAAGTTCTGCTGGTTGCTGACCCCTCTGGGAAGGGAAATAGGTCCTTCCTCTCCACTATATCTGGGCCCCTCATAATTTTATACACCTCATTAAAGTCTCCCCTCAGCCTCCTTTGTTCCAAAGAAAACAAACTATTAAGAGTGTTGGTGGGCTGGAGGAGGTTACAGAGATAGCGAAGGGTGAGACCCTGGAGAGAGTTGAACAAGAGAATGCGTATTTTAAAGGCTGATGCCACCAGCCATCTCGCCCAGCACAGAATGTAACTCACTACTAACAGGAAGGATGTTACTTTAACTACTACGAATGCATAATGCGGGGAAATCAATCTCTGTCCCTTTAACTAACAGTGTCATGGAAAGAGGGAAATGAATGACCTTTAAACACCTGATTATCTTGGCAGATATTAAGTGTCAGAAACTCATAATAGGAACTCCAGGAAAACAAAGTACTGAGCAATGTTACATTGTTTTGTTAACAAAAGAAATCTCAATTTAATTTTTAAAAGATAAATTGTTTAACAGGGGTTCACACAGACTCACCTGACAGGCCGACTCAGGATCCACCCCTCAAGCACCGCGATTGGTTGCAGAACACGCTGCTCCCTGGGCCCAACGGCCCCTGACCTCTCTTCCTGTTGGTTCCCAGGGCAATCAATCACCACTCGCCAACATTACACTGCAAGATCAAGTTGAGGGGCTTGGAGGAAGAAATAAAACATACCGTGAACCTGAGTGAAGAACTAAAATTGGAGAAGCATGATGAAATAAACAAGGATAGACAATATAAACTGAAGGGTACAATCCTAAAGGGGGTGCATGAAGAGTGAGACCTGCGGGTATATGTGGACAAATCACTGAAGGTGGCAGGACAGGTTGAGAAATCAGTTAAAATAGCTTACAGGTTGCTGGGCAAGAAAGTTATGATGAACCTTTGTAAAACACTGGTTCGGTCTCAACTGGAGCATTGTGTCCAATTCTGGGCACCGCACATTAGGATGTGAAGGCCTCAGAGAGGGTGCAGAAAAGATTGACAAGAATGATTCATGAGATGAGGGACTTCGGTTACGTGGATTGACTGGAGACGCTGGGGTTGTTCTCCTTGGAGCAGAGAAGGTTGAGAGGAGAATTGATAGAAGTGTTCAAAATCATTAGTGGTCCGGACAGAGTAGATAGAGAGATACTGTTCCCACTGGCAGAAAGGTGGAGAATCAGAGGAGATGGATTTGAGGTGAATGGCAAAAGAACCAAAGGTGACATCAGAAAATCTATGTTATGCAGCGAGCGGTTAGAATCCGGAAAGCACGGCCTGAAAGGATGGTGGAGGCAGATTCAATCACAGCTTTCAAAAAAAAAAGTTGGATAAGTATCTGAAAGAAAACATTTGCAGGGCTGGGGGAAGGGCAGGCAGTGGGACTAGCTGGGAGCAGGCAAGGGTTCGATGGGCCGAACGGCCTTCCGTGCTGTAACCATTCTCTGATTGTGTGAGCAGAACCACTCTGTTCCCTGACTCAATCTAAAGCCTTCCTGATTGTGAGCATCTCTGTTAAACCTGCCCTGCACCTTCACTGCTCCAAGGAGAACCACCCCAGATGCTGCAGCCATCATCTTATTGAATGGCAGCAGGCTCGAGGGGCCAAAGGGCCGACTCATCTCCTATTTCTGATGTTCTCATGTATTCATGTCACTAGTCCCCATCCTGCACCTGCTCCCTGCAGTAAGATGGCCGCCGCGCATGCTCCCTGCCCTGCAGCGGGACAATTGAAAGTATTGTGACGTCGAGGAAGCCCCGCCCCTGTTGCTCCCTGCTCCCCATGTCGGGCGGACCCGTGCTGCCCAAAGATGGCGGCCGAACTCCCGGCAAACCCCGACAGTAACCAAGGTCCGTCCCCGCCCGAAGGTGCCCCACAGCCGCCACCCAAATCTCACCGCCCGCACGTGTCCGTGAGAAGGTGAGTCCTCAGGGAGGCTGGGCGCGCTGCCCGGGCTGCTCATCCATCCTCCGCGTGGGGCAAAACATCGTCCGTCCGCAGCTAATCTCCCACAATAGGCTGGCCCCGTGCCTGCGCACAACTCCGCCCCGCCTCACCTGGGCCCCGAGCTCAAAGGCTGCGAGCGGAGCCCCCCAACAAACCACCCAACCGCCCGCCCGCAACACTCAGCCCGCAGCCAATGGCGAGGCGGCGCGGGGCACCAGCCCACCCAGCGCGCTGCTCCGCGCCAATCAGTGGCCGGGGGCGGGGCCACGGCACCAATCAATCACTGGTCCCTGAAGATGCTGACTCTGTCTGGGTTCAGTTCTGCACTCACTGGTTCCCCTCCCCTGAAGGTACTGACTCTGGCTGGGTGCAGTTCTACACTCACTGGTTCCCCTTCCCTGAAGGTACTGACTCTGGCTGGGTTCAGTTCTGCACTCACTGGTTCCCCTCCCCTGAAGGTACTGACTCTGTCTGGGTTCAGTTCTACATTCACTGGTTCCCCTCCCCTGAAGGTGCTGACTCTGGCTGGGTTCAGTTCTACACTCACTGGTTCCCCTCCCCTGAAGGTACTGACTCTGGCTGGGTTCAGTTCTACACTCACTGGTTCCCCTCCCCTGAAGGTGCTGACTCTGGCTGGGTTCAGTTCTACACTCACTGGTTCCCCTCCCCTGGAGGTACTGACTCTGGCTGGGTTCAGTTCTACACTCACTGGTTCCCCTCCCCTGAAGGTACTGACTCTGGCTGGGTTCAGTTCTACACTCACTGGTTCCCCTCCCCTGAAGGTGCTGACTCTGGCTGGGTTCAGTTCTACACTCACTGGTTCCCCTCCCCTGAAGGTACTGACTCTGGCTGGGTTCAGTTCTACACTCACTGGTTCCCCTCCCCTGAAGGTACTGACTCTGGCTGGGTTCAGTTCTACACTCACTGGTTCCCCTCCCCTGGAGGTACTGACTCTGGCTGGGTTCAGTTCTACACTCACTGGTTCCCCTCCCCTGAAGGTACTGACTGTGGCTGGGTTCAGTTCTACACTCACTGGTTCCCCTCCCCTGAAGGTACTGTCTCTGGCTGGGTTCAGTTCTACACTCACTGGTTCCCCTCCCCTGAAGGTACTGACTCTGGCTGGGTTCAGTTCTACACTCACTGGTTCCCCTCCCCTGAAGGTACTGACTCTGGCTGGGTTCAGTTCTACACTCACTGGTTCCCCTCCTCTGGAGATACTGCCTCTGGCTGGGTTCAGTTCTACACTCACTGGTTCCCCTCCCCTGAAGGTGCTGACTCTGGCTGGGTTCAGTTCTACACTCACTGGTTCCCCTCCCCTGAAGGTACTGACTCTGGCTGGGTTCAGTTCTACACTCACTGGTTCCCCTCCCCTGAAGGTACTGACTCTGGCTGGGTTCAGTTCTACACTCACTGGTTCCCCTCCCCTGAAGGTACTGACTCTGGCTGGGTTCAGTTCTACACTCACTGGTTCCCCTCCCCTGAAGGTACTGACTCTGGCTGGGTTCAGTTCCAGACACTGGCATCATTCACTTAGTTCCTGCACCAAGATGGCTGCGCATGCGCGCTGCTACTCACTGATCAAGATGGCGGAGCGCTGAACCTGCCTTCCTGCACGAAGATGGCCGCCGTTAGCCTGGACCTGTGAACGGGCGAAAGCCCCGAAGCTGCAACCGCCGATATTCCGGTTATTATTCCGGGCTTGCGGCGTGCACCGGTTCTTTATGAAGCCTCCACGACTCCCTGCTGGTCGATTATTCCCCTCCGCCCCGCTGAAATGAACAGTTCTCAGGAACCTCTGAAAAAGATGTCTCCTCCGCCATTACACGCACTGCGCATGCTCTAAACACAGCCTGGGCCCGCGCCTGCGCACTGAGCTCCTGTAGTCTGGGTGCGTCACATTCTCCCCCGCGGGGCATGCTGGGTACATAGGGCCATGAGAAACAGGAGCAGGAGTGGGCTAGTTCCGACACGGTTATATACAGAGTAAAGCTGCCTCTATGCTGTCCTAAAGAATCCCAGGGCAGGGACAGCACGGGTTAGTTACAATTTAAAGCTTGCTGTACGCTGACTCATCAAACACTCCCAGTGCAATTACAGCACATGTTAAATACATAGCAAGGATCCATCTGCACTGTCCCACCAGGTATTCCCAGGGTATGCACAGCACAGGTTAGATACAGAATAAAGCTCCCTCTGCACTGTCCCAAGAAACAATCCCAGGGCAGGTACAGCACAACTATTTTGTTGTTGACCTGTAAATCAAATGCATCCTGATTAAAGGAGGGAGGGGAACTATAACCGACAAAATAAACCAATTAAACTTTGGACGGTAAACTTAAATCAAATTAAAATTTGGTTGCTGGAGCTGATGATGCACTCCAGTCCCTCCATTGCCGACCTCTTACAGAAGGCTGCAAGCGCACTGGTGGCAGGTACAGCACGGGTTAGATACAGAGTAAAGCTCCCTCTACACTGTCCCATCAAACACTGCCAGGATATGTACAGCACATGTTAGATACAGAGTAAAGCTCCATCAACAGTGACGCATCAAACACTCCCAGGTCAGGTACAGCACCAGTTAGATACGGAGTAAATCTCCCTCTACACTGTCCCATTAAACACTCCCAGTGCAGGTACAGCATGGGTTAGATACAGAGTGAAGCTCCGTCTACACTGTCCGATCAAACACTCCCAGGGCAAGTACAGCATAATTTAGATGTAGGGTAAACGTCTCTCTAAACAGCCAATCCAAAAATGCACAGGACAGGCACAACAGAGATTAGGTGCACATCATCATCATCACTGGCAGTCCGTCAAAATCGAGGAAGACTTGCTTATACTCTAAAGGTGAGTTCTTACGTGACTAAACAATCCAGTATGGGAATTACAGTCTCTGTCACAGGTGGGACAGCCAGTCGTTGAATGACAGGGTGGGTGAGACTGGTTTGCCGCATGCTCCTACACTTGGTTTCTGCATGCTCTCAGTGATGAGACACGAACTGCTCAGAGCCCTCCCGGATTCACTTCCTCAACTTAGGGCGGACGTTTGTCAGGGACTCCCAGGTATCAGGGGGTTGTTGAATTTTATCAAGGAGTCTTTGAGGGTGTCGTTGAAAGGTTTCCTCTGCCTACTGTAGGCTCGCTTGCCATGTAGGAGTGCCGAGTAGAGCCTTGCTTTGGGAATCTTGTGTCAGGCATGTGAACAATGTGTCGAGCCAGGGTATCCCTGGAGATTGAGCATCCAGTGTCCACCGGTAGACTCGTGGCCTTCCATGAGAGGTGAGCACCAGAGAGACTGGAGTGCATCATTCCAGAGGGAACATAATTGTAATTTTAATACATTTGATTTGATTTGACAAAAGTTACCTTTATGTTGAATTGTTAATTTGTGTTTTTGGTTACCCTAAAAAAACAAGGGGGCACTTTAATGAAAGTTTCTGGAGTATGACCCCCCTCCACCCTTTAATCAGGGGGAACCTGATTATTGTTCTACTTAAAATAGTTGTGAACAATGTGGCCCACCCAATGCAGCTGGTCGAGTGTGGTCAGTGCTTCGATGATGGGGATGTTAGCCTGATCGAGGAAACACCAGGACTGGTTTGATGAGAATGACCAGGAGATGCAAGAGCTAATTAATCACAAGCACAGGGTATTTCTGAACCTAAAACAACAACCCAACTCGGGAGCAGCAAAGCAGCATTACAGACGGCTTAAGGCAGAGGTCCAAGAAAAAAACGTGTGACATAAAGCATCGATAGTGGGTGGAGAAATTAAAGGAGGCTCAGCAGCTGGCCGACAGCCATGATGTGCGAGGATTCTTCATCGCAGTCAAGGCCACTTATGGCCCAAGCACCCAAGGCACCACTCCACTGCTGGCCAAGGATGAGGAAACACTCATCAAGGACACTGAGGCCGTCAGGACTCGCTGGAAGGAGCACTTCGAAGATGTCCTTAACCGAGACTCTGCCTCTGACTCGAGTGTCCTCGACTCCATCCAGCAGCATGCTACCCGCCAACATCTCAGCAAAACCTCAGCCCTGCATGAGATAGAAAAGGCCATCCGCCAGCTCAAGAACAACAAGGCAATGGGAGCAGATGGAATCCCCACTGAGGCACTAAAGTATGGTGGAGAGGCAATATTGGCATGAATGCGTGACCTCATCTCTCTCATCTGGAAGGAGGAGAGCAGGCCTGGAGATCTCAGAGATGCAGTAATCGTGACCATCTTTAACAAAGGAGACAAGTCCGACTGTGGCAATTACAGATAAGTCTCCCTGTTACAAGCCACTGGGAAAGTCATCGCTAGAATCCTCCTCAACCGTCTTCCCCTGTGGCTGAGGAGCTCCTCCTGGAGTCACAATGTGGATTTCATCCTCTACGGAGTACAACGGACATGGAGTAGATACAGATTAAAGCTCCCTCTACACTGTCCCATCAGACATTCCCAGGGCAAGTACAACATGGGTTATGTTATGTATGCAACCTGATGAAACCAGCAATCTACCGCCATCAGAGGGCATATCTGTTGGAGTCCCAAGGGATCCCAGCATCGCTTGGGAGCATTGTATACAAGCAGGCCCCCCATGCTGTACGTGCACTCTGGAGTTAGAAAAAAAGAGACCAAGATCACACTTCCTCATGTCTACAGTACTCAATCACATTACTTTATTCTGGACATAACAATTGGCGACGAGATAACGAAACATCATGCAAAAATGCAGAGAACTGTTGGTATCCTGGAGAAATTCTCAGAAGGGGACGATTGGGATGTCTTCATGCAGCGACTCGACTAATACTTCATGGCCAACTGGCAGGGAATGTGAATGCTGCCAAACAAAGGGCGATCCTCCTCACTCTCTGCGGGGCAACAACCTATGGCCTCATGAAGAATTTTCTTGCTCCGGTGAAACCATCAACCAAATCGCATGAAGAACTGTGTACGCTGGTCCAGGAGCACCTAAATCCGAAGGAGAGCATTCTGATGGCAAGGTATTGATTTTACACATGTCAACGGTCTGAAGGCCAGGAAGTGGCGAGCTACGTCGGCGAAATAAGGCATCTTGCAGGACATTGTGAATTTGATGGATGCCTGGAGTAAATGCTAAGAGATTTTTTGTGCTTGGCATTGGCCATGAGGATATCCTTCGCAATATATTGACTGTTGAAACACTGCACCTAAGCAAAGCCATAATGATAGCCGAGGCATTTATGTCCACCAGCGATAACACCAAACAAATTTCTCAGCAATCAGATGTTTCGGCAAGTACTGTACACAAAGTAACATCGTTTTCAGGCAGGAATGCATATGGCAGAATGTACACGCCTGCAGCTGCATGATCTCAGATGACTCAGAGTCTGCCATCAAGCATTAATGCGAGGCAGTTAACAGCTTGTTGGCACTGCGGAGGTGATCATCGAGCCCATCAATGCAGCTTCAAACACTATGCGTGCAAAGGCTGTGGAACAATGGGACACCTCCAGTGAATGTGCAGATGAGCTGCAAACACTGCAAAGCACCACATTGCAGTGGAAGACCGATCCATGGTGGATCAAACTGAACTAGAGACTCAACCCGAGGAGGCAGATGTGTATGGGGTACACACCTTCACCACGGAATGTCCACCGATCATGTTAAATGTTGAACTGAACGGAATTCCAGTATCCATAGAATTGGACATGGGTGCGAGTCAGTCCATCATGAGAAAACGGCCTTCGACAGGCCCAAGCTGAACCCCATTCACACCAAGCTGAAAACGTGCACGAAAGAGCTGATCCCTATAATTGACAGCACAGCATATTAAAAGTCTCTTATGATGGAACAGTACACGAACTACCACTAAGGATCGTGTCAGGAGATGGCCCCACACTGTTCGGCAGAAGCTGGCTGAGAAAATTTCGCTGGAACTGGGATGACATCCGAGCGCTTTCATCCATCGATGACGCCTCATGTGCCCAGGTTCTGAGCAAGTTTCCATCGGTGTTTGAGCCAGGGATCGGAAGTTTCTTGAGGGCGAAGGTGCAGATCCACTTGATTCCCGGTGCATGACCCATCCATCACAAGGCACGGGCAGTGACATATATGATGCGAGAGAAAGTGGAGATCGAGTTAGACAGGCTGCAATGAGAGGACATCATCGCACTGGTGGAGTTCAACGAGTGGGATAGTCAGATTTTTCTGGTTTTCAAGGGTGATGTCACGGTCAGCATATGCGGGGACAATAAATTAATGATTAAGCATTTTTCGCTGCAGGACCAGTACCAGCAACCCAAGGCAGACAATCTATTTGCGACACTGGCAGGAGGAAAGATATTTACCAAGTTTGACCTGACCTCGGCCTACATGACGCAGGAGCTGGCGGAATCTTAAAAAGGCCTCACCTGCATCAACATGCACATAGGTCTGTTCATCGACATTAGATGCCCGTTTGGAATTCGATCGATCGCGGCTATTTTTCAAAGGGACATGGAGAGTCTGCTGAAGTCGGTTCTGCACATCGTGGTTTTCCAGGATGATATACTGGTCACAGGTCGGGACACCATCGAGCACATGCAGAACGTGGAAGAGGTTCCAATTCGGCTCGATCATGTGGGACTCAGGTTGACACGCTCGAAGTGTGCTTTCCGGGCGCCAAAGGTCGAGTTCTTAGGCAGAAGAATCGTGGCAGATGGCACCAGGCGCACTGACGCCAAGACAGAGGCCATCAAGAACGCACCGAGACCATAGAATGTGAGGGAGCTGCGGTCGTTCCTGGGCTCCTCAATTATTTTGGTAATTTCCTACCCGGGTTGAGCACCTTGCTAGAACCTCTATACATTTGGCTGTCCAAGGGAGATTATTAGGCATGGGGGAAGATCAAAAGAGACTGATTTTGAGAAAGCCCGAAATCTGTTATGTTCCAACAAACTGCTTGTCCTGTATGATCCATGTAAACGTTTAGTGCTAGCTTGCGATGCATCTTTGTACGGGGTCGGGCGTGTGTTACAATAAGCAAACGAATTGGGAACATTGCAACCGGTCGCCTATGCGTCCAGGAGTTTGTCCAAGGCCGAAATAACCGACAGCATGATTGAAAAAGAAGCTCTGGCATACGTTTACGGGATGAAAAAATACACCAGTATCTGTTTCGGCTTTAGTTCGATTTAGAAACTCACCATAAGCCGCTCATATCGCTATTCACAGAGAGCAAAGGTATTAAAACCAATGCTTCTGCTCGCATCGAAAGATGGGTGCTCACGCTGTATGCATATAAGTATGTAATTCATCACTGGCCAGGCACAGAGAACTGCACTGATGCCTTCAGTCGGCTACTTTTCCCACCACCGGGGTGGAAATGGCACAGCCTGCAGACTTGCTCTTTGTGATGGATGCATTTGAAAATGACAAGTCACCCGTTACGGCCGCCAGATGAGGACCTGGACCAGCCAGGGTCCTTTACTGTCCCTTGTAAAAACTGTATCCTCCATGGGAGCTGGTCCAGCATCCCAGCGGAGATGCATGAAGAGATCAAGCTGTTCCAGCAGCGTAAAGACGAAATGTCCATACAGGTGGCCCGATATCGACTCAGATTTGGAGTCTTGCGTGTACCAATGCACCACTTGCTCGTAACTGAGCAATGCACCCAGTGCACCCAAGTTTGTGGTCATGGCCCTCCAAACCGTGGTCTAGGATCCACGCTGACTTTGCTGGCCCATTTCTAGGCAAAATGTTCTTCATTCTTGTGGATTTTTATTCCAACTGGATTGAGTGTGTACTAATGTCTGTAAGCACGTCCACTGCCACCCTCGAAAACCTCCGAGCCACGCACGGCCAGCCTGATGTCCTTGTCAGCGACAACGGGCCGTGCTTCACCAGCGCTGAATCCAAGGAATTCATGACACACAATGGGATCAAGCACATCACAACTGCCCCGTTCAAGCCCGCATCCAATGACCAGACAGAACGTGCAGTCCAAACCATCAAACAAAGCTTGAAACAGCTGTCAAAAGAATCCCTGCAGACCCACCTGTCCCGACTCCTGCTCTGCCACTGCACCAGACACCATTCTTTCACCGGGGTTCCCCAGCTGAGCTGCTCCTGAAAAGGGTGCTCAAAACAAGGCTTTCTCTCGTTCACCCTGATCTCCATGATCAAGTCGAGGGCAGGCGGCATCAATAAAGCATGTACCGTGATCGCACAAATTTGTAACGCAATATTGAAGTCAATGACCCTGTATTTGTACTCAACTATGGACATGGTCCCAAATAGCTTGCTGGCACTGTCATAGCCAAAGAAGGGAGGAGGGTGTTTCAGGTCAAACTCGCAAATGGAATAACTTGCAGAAAGCATTTGGACCAAACCAAACTGCGATTCACAGACAGCCACAAGCAACCAACTTCGACCCTCCGACGCACACACAAGTGGCAGCCAACATCATGGTAGACCACGAAGCTGAACTCATCATCCCCAGCAGCCCAGCAAGTTCATCTGCGCAGCAGTCCAGCGAAGAACCAACCAACTCACCTGCACCTGTATTTGTACTGAGACGATCGACTCAGGAGCGAAAAGCCCCAGATCATCTCAGCTTGCAAATAAGTGTACTATTGACTTTGGGAGGGAGTGATGTTATGTGTGCAACCCTATGTAACCAGAATTCTACCACCACAATAGGCCGTATCTGTTGGAGTCCCAAGGGATCCCAGCGTCCCTTGGGAGCACTGTATATATGCAGACCTTCCATGTTGTACGTGCACTCTGAAGTTAGAATAAAGAGACAGGTCACAATTACTCACGTCTACAGTACTCAATCACATTACTTTTTCTGAACTGAACAGGTTAAATATAGAATAAAACTCACTGTATGCTGTTACACCAAACGTTTCCAGTGCAAGTACAGCACAGGTTAGACACAGACTACATCTCCCTCTAACTTGTCTCAGCCATTCCAGGGCCGATACAGATCTGTTAGATCTAGAGAAAATATCCCTCTATACTGTTCCAGCGTATATTCGCGGTACAGGTGCAGCACGGGTGAGATACAGAGTAAAGCTCCCTCTACACTGTCCCACTGTAATAAAAAGGCAAGCATGAAAGCTCGGTGCCTCAATGCGAGGAGTATTCGGAACCAAGAGAGGGCTCTGAGCTAGTTAGAGTGGGGGAGAACTCAGATGAACAAGACCCCAAGAAAGAATGCAAAAGGCAGGAGGCAACAGAGCAGAGCAGCACTGGGGTAAGAGTAAACCACAAGGTGATAGGAAGGGACAATATTTATAAATATAAAGGGGCTGCAGGAGGGGTCAAAACTAAAAATTATGGTTCAAAAACTATTATTAAAACACTCTACCTAAAGGCATACAGCATTCGAAATAAAATAAATGAGTTGACGGCACAAATCATTACAAATGGGGATGATTTGGTGGCCATTACAGAAATGTGGTTGCAGGGGGGCCAAGACTGGGAATTAAACATACAGGGGTATCTGACAATTCGGAAAGATAGACAAGAAGTGAAAGGAGCTGGGGTAGCTCTGTTAATAAAGGATGATATCAGGCCAGTTGTGAGAGACGATATTGGCTCTCATGAACAAAATGTTGAATCATTGTGGGTGGAGATTAGAGATAGTAAGGGGAAAAAAGTCACTGGTGTGCGTAGTTTATAGGCCCGCAAATAATAACTTCATGGTGGGGCGGACAATAATCAAGGGAATAATGGAGGCATGTGAAAAAGGAACGGCAGTAATCATGGAGATTTTAACCTACATATCGATTGGTCAAATCAAATCGCACAGGGTAGCCTTGAGGAGGAATTCATAGAATGCATACGGGATTTCTTCTCGGAACAGTATGTTCCAGAACCTGCAAGGGAGAAAGCTATCTTAGATCTGGTCCTGTGTAATGAGACAGGAATAATAAACGATCTCCTCGTAACAGATCCTCTCGGAATGAGTGATCACAGTATGGTTGAATTTGTAATACAGATTGAGGGTGAGGAAGTTGTGTCTCAAACAAGCGTACAATGCTTAAACAAAGGGGACTACAGTGGGATGAGGGCAGAGTTGGCTAAAGTAGACTGGAAACACAGCTAAACGGTGGCACATTGAGGAACAGTGGAGGACTTTTAAGGAGCTATTTCACAGTGCTCAGCAAAATTATATTCCAGTGAAAAAGAAGGGCGGAAAGAGAAGGGATGACCAGCCATGGATAACCAAGGAAATAAAGGAGAGTATCAAATTAAAAACCAATGCTCATAAGGTGGCCAAGGTTAGTGGGAAACTACAAGATTGGGAACAGTTTAACCGACAGCAAAG
Source organism: Pristiophorus japonicus (assembly GCF_044704955.1). Taxonomy (NCBI): domain Eukaryota; kingdom Metazoa; phylum Chordata; class Chondrichthyes; family Pristiophoridae; genus Pristiophorus; species Pristiophorus japonicus. The sequence goes on from NC_091999.1 coordinate 44,326,347, forward strand.
AATGACTAAGAAAGCAATAAATAAAGGAAAGATAGATTACAAAAGTAAACTTGCACAAAACATATAAACGGATAGTAAAAGCTTTTACCGATATATAAAACGGAAAAGAGTGACTAAAGTAAATGTTGGTCCATTCGAAGATGAGAAGGGGATTTAATAATGGGAAATGTGGAAATGGCTGAGACCTGAAACAATTATTTTGCTTCGGTTTTCACAGTGGAAGACACAAAAACCATGCCAAAAATTGCTGGTCACGGGAATGTGGGAAGGGAGGACCTTGAGATAATCTCTATCACTAAGAGGGTAGTGCTGGACAGGCTACTGGGACTCAAGGTAGACAAGTCCCCTGGTCCTGATGAAATGCATCCCAGGGTATTAAAAGAGATGGCGGAAGTTACAGCAGGAGCATTCGTTATAATCTACCAAAATTCTCTGGGCTCTGGGGAGGTACCAGCGGATTGGAAAGCAGCTAATGTAACGCCTCTGTTTAAGAAAGGGGGCAGAGAAATGGCAGGTAACTATAGGCCGGTTAATTTAACATCTGTAGTGGGGAAAATGCTTGAAGCTATCATTAAGGAAGAAATAGCGGGACATCTAGATAGGAATCGTGCAATCAAGCAGATGCAACATGGATTCATGAAGGGGAAATCATGTTTAACTAATCTACTATAATTATTTGGGGATATAACGGGCATGGTGGATAGAGGTGTACCGATGGATGTGGTATATTTAGATTTCCAAAAGGATAAGGTGCCACACAAAAGGTGACTGCAGAAGATAGAGGTACACGGAGTCAGAGGAAATGTATTCGCATGGATCAAGAATTGGCTGGCGAACATAAAGCAGAGAGTAGGGATAAATGGGTCCTTTTCGGGTTGGAAATCGGTGGTTAGTGGTGTGCCACAGGGATCGGTGCTGGGATCACAACTGTTTACAATATACATAGATGGCCTGGAAGAGTGGACAGAGTGCAGTGTAACAAAATTTGCAGATGACACAAAGATTAGTGGGAAAGCGGGTTGTGTAGACGACACAGAGAGGCTGCAAAGAGATTTAGATAGGTTAAGCGAATGGGCTAAGGTTTGGCAGATGGAATACAATGTCGGAAAATGTGAGGTCATCCATCTTGGAAAAAAAACAGTAAAAGGGAATATTATTTGAATGGGGAGAAATTACAACATGCTACGGTGCAAAGGGACCTGGGGGTCCAGGTGCTTGAATCCCCAAAAAGTTAGTTTGCAGGTGCAGCAGGTAATCAGGAAGGCGAATGGAATGTTGGCCTTCATTTCGAGAGGGATGGAGTACAAAAGCAGGGAGGTCATGCTGCAACTTTATCGAGTATTGGTGAAGCCGTATCTGGAGTACTGCGTGCAGTTTTGGTCACCTTACTTAAGGAAGGATATACTAGCTTTGGAGGGGGTACAGAGACGATTCACTAGGCTGATTCCGGAGATGAGGGGTTTACCTTATGATGATAGATTGAGTAGACTGGGTCTTTACTCGTTGAAGTTCAGAAGGATGAGGGATGATCTTATAGAAACATTTAAAATCATGAAAGGGATAGACAAGATAGAGGCAGAGAGGTTGTTTCCACTGGTCGGGGAGACGAGAACTAGAGGGCACAGCCTCAAAATACGGGGGAGCCAATTTAAAACCGAGTTGAGAAGGAATTTTTTCGCACAGAGGTTTGTGAATCTGTGGAAGTCTTTGCCCAAGGAAGCAGTTGAGGCTAGCTCATTGAATGTATTCAAATCACAGATAGATAGATTTTTAACCAATAAGGGAATTAAGAGTTATGGGGAGCGGGCGGGTAAGTGGAGCTGAGTCCACGGCCAGATCAGCCATGATGTTGTTGAATGGCGGAGCAGGCTCGAGGGGCTAGATGTCCTACTCCTGTTCCTAATTCTTATGTTCTTATGTTCTTATCAAACACTCCCAGAACAGATACAGCGTGGGTTGGAGACAGAGTAAAGTTTCCTCTGCACTGTCTCATTAACCATTCCCTGGGCAGGTACAACCAAGCTCATGGTCTACAGGGCTGTCGTAATACCCGCCCTCCTGTATGTCTCAGAGGCATGGACAATGTACAGTAGACACTTTTTCTCGCTGGAGATATATCACCAACAATGTTCCCGCAAAATCCTACAAATCACCTGGCAGTACAGGCACACCAACATCAGCGTCCTAGACCAGGCTAACGTCCCCAGCATTGAAGCACTGACCACACTCGATTAGCTCCGCTACGCAGACCACATAGTTCGCATGCCAGACACGAGACTCCCAAAGCAAGTCCTCTATGCGGAACTTCTTCACGGAAAATGAGCCAAAGGTGGGCAGCAGATACGTTACAAGGACACCCTCAAAGCCTCCCTGATAAAGTATGAGATCACCACTGATATCTGGGAGTCCCTGGCCAAAGACCACCCTAACTGAAGGAAGTGTATCCGGGAGTTTAATCGCCAAGAGCATGCAGAAAACAATTGCAAGCAGTGGAAAGAGCGTGCTGCAAATCGGTCCCACCCACCCCTTCCTTCAACAACTATCTGTCCCACCTGCGACAGAGTCTGTGGCTCTCGTATTAGACTGTTCAGCCCAAAATAACTCACTTCAGGTGTGGAAGCAACTCTTCGTCGATTCTGAGGGACTGTCTATGATGATGATGATGATAACACAGGTTAGATGCAGAGTAAAACTCCCTCTACAATGTCTCACCACACATTCCCAGGCAGATACAGCTTTGTTTATTGAAGGTTAAATCTCCCTCTAGCCTGTCCCAAACACTCCCAGGGTAGGTACAACATTGGTTAGATACAGAGTTAATCTCCCTCTACACTGTCCCATCAAACACTCGCACAATAGGCACAGCAGGGGTTAGTCAGAGAGTAAAGCTCCCCATATACTGATCCATCAAATACTCGCATCGCAGTTACGGCATGGATTAGATAGAGAGTACAACTCTTGCAACACTGCCCCATCAAACACTCCCAGCGCAGGTATAGCACGGGTTACATACAATGTAAAGCTCCCCCAATACTATCCATCAAACACACCCAGGGGAGGAACAACACGGGTTAGATACTGAGTAAAGCTCACCCTACACTCTCCTATCAAACACTCCGTGGAAAGATGCAACACGGAGTAGATGGAGAGAAAAGCTTGCTCTACACTATCCAATCAAGAACTGCCAGGGCAGGTACAGCACGGGTTAGACAGAAATGTTTAGGCTGGGTTTTCCAGAACTTGGGGCCTTGGCAACAGAAGGCACAGCCACCAAAGCCATCAATGGTTGAACAATTATAATCAGGGATGCTCAGGAAGACAGATATCTCATGGGTGGGAGGGGGGGGGGCGGTGTGGTGCTGGTTCGGGCTGGACCAGTTTACAGAGCTAGGGAGGGGCGAGGCCATGGAGAGTTTTGAAAATGTATTAGAATTTTGAAAGCAAGGCGTTGCTGAACCAGAAGCCAATGTAGTTCAGCGAGCACAGGGCTGATGGGTGAGCTGGACTTGGTGAGAGTTAGGGCATGGGCAACCGAATTTTGGATCAACTCAAGTTTATGCAGGTGAGAATGTGGCAGGAATGCGTTGGAATAGTCAAGTCCAGAAGTAACAAAGGCAGGGATGACGGGTCAGCAGCGGATGAGCTGAGGCAACGGCGATGTTACAGAGGTGGAAATATGTATTCATAATTATGCTGTGGATATGTGGTCAAAAACATACTTCAGGGTTAAGTATGGCACCAAGGTTGCAAACAGTCCGGTTCAGGCACAGACACAAGTTGGGGAGAGGGATTGAGTCGGTGGCTAGAGAGCTGAGTTTGTGGCAATGACAATTACAAATATCAGAATATTTCACAGGCTATCACGTGCAAAATGTGTGGATGCATTTTAAAATTCAATCGGTTCCAAAACCAGGTTACAGAAAGTTACGGATTTCAAATCTTATGCAAGACAGTTCAATAAAGGGGCGGTTCAAAGGACTCCAGCTGAGTTTAAACTGCAGTTAAGTCTATTACAACGACAACTCGTGTACTCAAACGGAACAAGTTTGGGGTTTGATATAATAGAAGGTGAACTAGGTGAGAAGTGATGTAAGTTAGATTAAGAAAAAGCACAAAAATGGAACAGTCAGTAACAGAACATCAATTAGTCTCCTCTGATCATGGAGCAATCAAAAAGTCGACACACTGTTTTTGAAACGAAGATAATTTGTTCAACATTTATACAAGATATTAATCTCCAGCCCATATATAGGGGTTATTAAGATAATCGGAAACAAACAAGAGCTGCCAGAATGAACATGGTTCAGTGCCCAAAGCAATCCCAGTAAATCATGTTCTATTTACAAATGCAGCTTTTCTCCTCAGACCATTTAAAACTAAGATGAGGAGGAATTTCTTCTCTCAGAGGGTTGTAATCTGTGGAATTCTCTGCCCCAGAGAGCTGTGGAGGCTGGGTCATTGAATATATTTAAGGCTGAGGTAGACAGGTTTAACAGAGTTGTTCACAATCAGGAAGGCTTTAGATTGAGTCAGGGAACAGAGTAGTTCTGCTCACACAATCAAAGAATGGTTACAGCACGGAAGGCCATTCGGCTCGTCGAGCCCTTGCCGGCTCCCAACTAGTCTCACTGCCCCGCCCTTTCCCACCGGTCCTGCAAATGTTTTCTTTCAGATACTTATCCAATTCCCTTTTTAAAGCTGTGATTGAGTCTGCCTCCACCACCCTTTCAGGCGGTGCATTCCAGATCCTAACGACTCACTGCATAAAATAGATTTTTCTTCCATTGTCTTTGGTTCTTCTTCTCATCCACTTTAAATCCGTCTCCTCTGGTTCTCGACCCCTCCACCAATTGGAACAGTATCTCTCAATCTACTCTGTCTGGACCCCTCATGATTTTGAACACCTCGATCAATTCTCCTCGCAACCTTCTCTGCTCCAAGGAGAACAACCCCAGCTTCTCCAGTCAATCCACGGAACTGAAGTCCCTATTCTCGTGAATCATTCTTGTCAATCTTTTCTGCACCCTCTCTAAGGCCATCACATCCGAATCTGCGGTGCCCAGAATTGGACACAATGATCCAGTTGAGACCGAACCAGTGTTTTACAAAGGATCATCATAACCTCCTTGCTTTTGTACTCTGTGATGCCCAGGATCCTGCAAGCTTTTTTAACTGCTTTCCCAACCTGTCCTGCCACCTTCAGCGATTTGTCCACATATACCCGTAGGTCTCACTGTTCATGCATCCCCTTTAGGATTGTACCCTTTCGTTTATATTGTCTCTCCTTGTTCATTTAATCATGCTTTTCTAATTTTATTTCTTAACTCAGATTCACGGCCTCATTTTATTTCTTCCTCCGAGCCCCACAACTTAATCTGGCAGCGTAATGTTGGCGAGTGGTGATTGATTGTCCTGGAAACCAACAGGAAGAGATGTCAGAGGCCGGAGTGCCGAGGGAGCAGCGTGTTCTGCAACAAATCACGGTGCTTGATGGGTGGATCCTGAGTCGGCCCATCGGGTAAGTATGTTTCAACATCTGTTAAACAATTTATCTTTTAAAAGTTAAATTGAGATTTCCTTTGTCAACAAAACAGTTTAACATCTGTCAGTATTTTATTTCCATTTATGAGTTCCTATTATGAGTTTCAGACACTTCAGTTCCAAGTGTACCAGGTATTTAAAGGTCATTCATTCCCTCTTTTCATGTCGCTGTTAGTTAAAGGGACAGAGATTGATTTCCTCTCATTATGCATTTGTAGTAGTAAAAGTAACATCCTTCCTGTTGGTAGTGATTTACATTCTGTGCTGGCCGAGATGGCTGGTGGCATCAACCTTTAAAATACACATTCTCGTGTTCAAATCTCTCCAGGGTCTCACCCATCCCTATCTCTGTAACCTTCTCCAGCCCACCAATCCTCTTAACAGTTTGTTTTCTTTGGAACAGAGGAGGCTGAGGGCAGACTTTAATGAGGTGTAGAAAATTATGAGGGACCTAGATAGAGTGGATAGGAAGGACCTATTTCCCTTCGCAGAGGGGTCAGCAACTAGCTGAACCTTTTAGCCAGTATGTAGCAAGCCCAGCAAGAGAGGGGGAAGTTCTGGACTTAATATTAGGGATTGAAGCTGGGCAGGTGGAAGGGGTATCAGTGGGAGAGCATTGGTGCTATTGATCGTAATTCTCTTAGATTTAGGGTAGTTATGGAAAAGGACAAAGATAGACCAGGAATAAAAGTTCTCAATTGGGGGAAAGCCAATTTTACTGAACTGAGATGTGGTTTAGCCAAAGTGGACTGGAAACAGCTACTTGAAATGGTGAGAGATTGGGAAATGTTGGTGTTCAGAGGGACCTTGGTGTCCTTGTACACGAATCACTGAAAGTTAACATGCAGGCACAGCAAGCAATTAAGAAAACAAATGGTATGTCGGCCTTTATTACAAGAGGAGTTGAGGATAATAGTAAACATAAGAACAGGAACATAAGAAATAGGAACTGGAGTAGGCCATACGGCCCCTCGAGCCTGCTCCGCCATTCAATGAGATCATGGCTGATCTGATCATAGACTCAGCTCCACTTACCCACGAGCTCTCCATAACCCCTTATCCCCTTATCATTTAAAAAACTATTTCTGTCTCAAGTTTATTCAATATCCCAGCTTCCACAGTTCTCTGAGGCAGCGAGTTCGACAGATTTACAACCCTGTGAGAGAAGAAATTCCTCCTCATCTGTTTTAAATGGGCGGCCCCTTATTCTAAGATCATGCTCTCTAGTTCCAGTCTCCCCCCATCTTATACGTTTCGATAAGATCACCTCTCATTCTTCTGAATTCCAATGAGTAGAGGCCAAAACTACTCAACCTTTCCTCATAATTCAACCTGCTGATCCCTTATATCAACCTAGTGAACCTTCTCTGAACTGCCTCCAAAGCAATTATATTCTTTCCTAAATATGGAAACCAAAACTGCATTCAGTATTCCAGGTGTGGCCTCACCAAAACCTTCTATAGCTGCAGCAAGACTTCCCCGCTTTTATACTCCATCCCCTTTGCAAAAAAGGTCAAAAAACAATTGGCCTTCCTGTTCACTTGCTGTACCTGCATACTATCCTTTAGTGTTTCATGCACAAGTAACCCCAGGGCCTGCTGTTTTGCGGCACATTGCAATCTTTATCCATTTAAATAATAACTTGCTCAGAGACATCTTACTGCAATTATATAGGACCCTGCTGAGACGACACCTGGAGTATTGTGTACAGTTATGATTGCTTACCTAAGGAAGGATGTACTTACCATTGAGGATGGCAACGAAGGTTCGCCAGACTGATACCTGGGATGGAGGGCTTGTCCTGTGAGGAGAGATTGAGTAGACTAGGCCTATATTCTGTACAGGTTAGAAGAATGAGAGGTGATCTCATTTTAAAACATAAAAATTCTTACAGGGTTTGACAGTATAGATCAGGGGTGTCAAACATACGGCCCGCGGGCCGAACACGGTCCCGCAAGCCTCTTCCTCCGGCCCACCACGTGTTTCAATTTATATGAACCCTCACCCCACCCCCCCCCCCCCGCCCCGATCTTTTGCTTGCTGACTGAAACACAACTTGAATTTGACGGCCGTCACGCAACAGGAGAAGGGTGGCGGAGGCAGTGGAAAGGTCAGTCGGTGTCCACGGGGAGCAATTCTGGGACAACGAGGGCACTCACATGGACTGTCAATGGGAGATAAGTTTTGAGTGAGGCAGTGAGTAGATAAACACCAAGAGAGAGGGGGAGGAGTGTCGCTGGAACTCCAGGTGATGTAACAGATGATGGGGGTTAGTGCAGGGTAGGTAGTGAGGGGGTTGTTTTCTTGCATTTCTCCCCCCTCCTCAGCCCCAGTGAGGCGCTGATTTTAAAATTCTCAGCTTCCTGTTCAAACCCCTCGATGGCCCCGCCCCTCCCTATCTCTGTAACCTCCTCCAGCCCCTACAACTTTCCCTCTCTCTGTAACCTTCTCCAGTCCCGACACCCCTCCCTATCTCTGTAACCTCCTCCAGTCCCTACACCCCTACCTATCTCTGTAACCTCCTCCAGACCCTACACCCGTCCCTATCTCTGTAACATCCTCCAGCCCTACACCTCTCCCTATCACTCTAACCTCCTTGAGCCCCTACACCTCTCCCTATCATTGTAACCTCCTCCAGCCCTACACCCTTCCCTATCTCTGTAACCTCCTCCAGCCCTACACCCCTCCCTCTCTCTCTAACCTCTTCGAGCCCCTCCACCTCTCCCGATCTCTCTAACGTTGTTAGGGTTAACTTCAACCCACCACTAGGATTCTGTTAGCCTTAAAGTAAATGCAGGTTTTATTAATACAAGCCGGCAGGGGAGCTATCCCTGAAGGAATGCTCGAAGATAGAGCCAGAGACATATTACTTTATACAGTTTCAGATTATAGCATTAAGTAAATACGCAAGTTCGAATTAATACATGCTGATTGATTAATACATGATTGGTACAGCGCTTCCTCCAATCTGGCTTCTATATGCCTTAATTGGCAATTCCAAATACATGTTGTTATGATTCTTTTTAATTAACTCTTATCTTGCTATACAATTCAAATTCTATGTTATCTGTGTCTGTGCCCAGCTCCCAAGGCCTTTGGTCTATGAATTGGTACATCTGCTCCTCTGTGGAAGGCATCCCACACATGGTTCCCACAGTCTGAAAACAGGCTGTGGGATCCATTTTAAAGACCTCTTAACTCCATTTTAAAACATCGCAATTGTTATTATTAATTGTAATTTCAATTTGTAATCTGCCCTTTCAGTCCCTCCTGTTGATCCCTGATTATTTCTAAATAATCAGCTGATCACACATATGTTCTGAGCCATCTGCTGGAAATGGTGATATCAAGTCCATATTCCTGGGATCGCTCGTAGTTCCATCTTTTGCGGAGTCTTTACACACTACCCCTGACCATTTCACTGGGATATTGGCACGCCATTTATATTTCTTTTTGTACATACAGTGCATAAGCTCGGGGGTCTTGGTTGTTTCCCTAACGCGTTACAAAATCATTCGCCTCCCTATCATGCCTACATTACATAATTAACAAGGCTGTTTGCTGTTCGGCTAGAACCACGTGGTTGTATATCTCTCTGATCTGACACATCAGATATAGTTGGATCACGATACATGTCCATTCCACTACCATTATTATCTCAATTAAATGCCACATCAATTTGAGGACTGCGTAGGCTTCAGGTGACCAGACCTTAAAAATATCCCACCGTGAACAACAATCTTCCTTTCACTGCCTTATCCTAACCTGTTTCCTATATCTCCCGCCTCGGTTTCGTTGATCAGGCGATAGGATTGGGACACTCACGACTCAGATCAGGTGTTCATGCCGTTTTTTTTTGTTTGATTAACCCTCTTTGGATCGAGCAAAGGCTTTCTGCGTTCTTGGTTACGGGCCTTGGCCAACCTCTTCTTCCTGCATCTCTTGTATCTGCATGTGCAGTCTCCCAGGAGCATCAACACCACTATCAGCTGCACTAGGACTAACACATGGGATATAATTCGAATCCCTATCTTGTAAATTTACTCGGGTAAGCCTCACCTGTCTTTGCACTTGTTACATAACATCACCAACCAACTCAAGGCTATTACTATCTTTACTGCCACTAGTGTATGGGAAAGGATCCTTATCCAGGGATGTATAATCTCAAGTACCAAGGCGGGTTTTTCAGGTTATCCTTTATATCACTGTCCAGTTCTTCAGCTTTCTCCTTCAGCTCTTAATATCTTTTAATGTTATTTCTTGAGCTCAGTTAAATCTTCAAGTAACAGGTGAATTGATTGTGCTTGCTCTTCCATGTAAACATCAATGCCTTGCTTAATCTCATCACTTATATTTCATGTCATTGTTTTCCTGGCATGTCATGTTTGCTCTTCCCACTGCCACCGACAGTCTTGGAGTAACGTAAGTTCCCAGGCTAGTTACCACACAATATTCTCCTCGCCCATGATAGGTGTAATGTGTGGGTTCGGTTCGGGCAGGGTTTATTCCCATGACACATCCTTCCATAGTATTGTCAAACCCGCAGCTATCCTTGCTCCCGTCTCCCACTGGGTGAGGGCATATAGTTAGGCTCCCTTCTCTCCGGCACATGGATAAAGATATTCCCCTTATATTTCCATTCTTTTTGATCTCATACTGGTCCATCGCGGATGCACTCTTCCCCTCGTATTATGTTTGTTTCCCCTCACATCCTCCTGTAACCGCATACACCCTTGTCATTCCTTTCAAAAAGGGCCACATTACAGCAAAAGTCTAAAGGGACAAAGTGTGTTAAAAAGACAAGCCTGAAGGCTCTGTGCCTCCATGCGAGGAATATTCGTAATAAGGTGGACGAATTAACTGCACAGGCACCAATTAATGAATATGATATAATTGGCACCACGGAGACATGGCTGTCCTAAGGCTGTGTCCCCTGGTTCTGGACTTCCCCAAAAATCGGGAACAAGCTACCCGCATCTAACCTGTCCCGTCCCGCCAGAATCTTTATGTTTCTATGAAATCCCCTCTCATCCTTCTCAACTCCAATATATAAAAATCCAGTTGATCCAGTCTCTCCTCATATGATAGTCCAGCCATCCAGGGAATCAGTCTGGTGAACCTTCGCTGCAATCCCTCAATAGCAAGAACGTCTTTCCTCAGATTATGAGACCAAAACTGAACACAATATTCCATGTGAGGCCTCACCAAGGCCCTGTACAACTGCAGTAAGAATCTGTTGAATCTGCATTTTACTGTAACTCTATGACATTCTGAACCGATAAAGAAATGGAATCGTGAAATGTATCTGTGTCTCTCAGTCTCTGCCTCACTCTCTACCTCTGTCTCTTTAGAGATCTGTGCATGTGTTTGCGTGTTTGAGTCTTTGTCTCCCTCACTCTGCCTCTCTCTGACTCACTCTGTCTTTCCCTGTTTTTCTGTTTGTCTTGATCTCTCAATCTGCCCGTGTCTTTCTCACAGTGTCCAGTTCTGTTCCAAAGGGATTCTCTCAGTCTCTCTGTCTGACTGTCTCTCTCTTTCCCATCAGCACTGTCTGTCTATGTCTCTGCCTGTCTGTCTCTCTTTGCCTGTCTCTGTTCGACCCTGTCTCTAACCTGTTGAGTATTTCCATCATTTTCTGTTTTTATCTCTGTCTCTCGCTCTCACCTCTCACTATCTCTCTCTCTCTCTCTCTTTGACGCTCCCTTTTTCCATGTCTTTGTCTTTGTCTCTGGCTTTCCTGTACTCTTTGCCTCCCTCTCTTTATGGAGCACACACACACACATATCTGTGTATGTGTGTGTTTGAGTCTTTGTTTCACTCAGTCAGCCTATCCCTCTCAGTCTCACACTTGCTCTCTCTCTATTTCTCTAGCTCGCTGTCTGTCTCTCCATGTTCCTGTTTTTGTATCTGTCTCTCAATGTGTCTGTCTCTTTCTCATGGTGTCTAGTTCTTTTCATAGCTCGATTCCTGCTGTCTCAAAATCTACACCCGTCAGTACCTCGTTTGTATAGTCGTGAGTATCCCCACCTGTCATGCGGGAGGAAGCATTTTCGAAATGTAGAATTGTACTTCTGTTATTCGGTATAGATTAATCTTAAAAGTTCCAGAGCAACATAGAAGAGTAAAAATACAGCAAGACGATATTGGCTCTTCCAGATTTTTAGGAAACGGAGACTTTTTCAGGACTCTGTGGTGTTCTGATGCAGAGAGATGGATGATTGAGTTATATCTTAGTAACATTTAAAAACACACAGACGCAGTAATCGTGGCCGAGTGGTTAAGGCGATGGACTCGATATCAATTGGAGTTTACCCGCGCAGGTTAGAATCCTGCCGACTACGGATTTCAGCATTTTTCATTCAATTTCAGACTTTAACCAGGTCCCTGCAAAACGGATCCTGAGTTGGGTGGAATAACGTCCCACGCCTTTCAACACTGACATGTTATTCTCATTTTCATTAATCTGCAATATTCACGATACATACGGATAGAAAAACGCAAAAATCAGCGAAATTAGCGACAGTGATTCAGCCTGTCTATCCCTCTATATGTCTAAGGCACTCTGTGTATGTCCATTGGTGCATCTATATTTTTGGTTATGTATGCGTGTGTGTCTCTGTGTCTTTCTATCTGTGTATATGTCTCTGTGTATGCGCAACTGTCTGCGGATATCATCACCATGAATTTGGTATGTCCTGGAACTTTTAAAAAAGATTTGGGAAAAATAATACGGTTGTGACATTTGATATCGGCTTTGCTTCAGCGACAGCATTTTCGACTTCAAGTCCCACTCCTGAGACTTGAGCATATAATCTTGGTTGACACTCAAGTGCCGTACTTGGGGAATTTTGCATTGTTGAAGATGTTGACTTTCGGATGAAATGTTAAATTGAAGCTCCATCTGCTCTCTCGGGTGAATGTGAAAGTTCCGACAGCATTATTCGATAAAGAGTACTGAGTTGCCCCCATGTCACTTTTATATAAATATTCTGAAATGCTCACTGAAAAGCTGTGTGTCTGCGTGTGTCTGTGAGGGTGGAGCTCAAGCCCAGATTCTCACAGAGACAGAATGGCCGAGTGTATAAGTCGTTGCATTTCAGATCCAATGGGTTTATAGCTACGTGGGTTCGAACCCCACTCCTGGTAACTCTTGAATTTAACACCAATTTTCTCCCATCCTGCTCAGTGATACCCTAATGCCTTCTGTTGAAACTGTAACTCTGTCACATTCTCAACTGACCAAGAAATGGGATTGTGAAGTGCCTCTCACTCTATGTCTTTAGAGAGCTCTGTATATCTTTACGTGTTTGAGTCTCTGACTCAATGTGTCTGAGGACCAACAAGCTGAATTCAGGGAGCTTGGGGGATCAAGGGTTATGGCGAGAAAGCAGGAAGGGGGTACTGAAGTTTCATGTTCAGCCATGAACTCATTGAATGGCGGTGCAGGCTAGAAGGGCTGAATGGCCTGCTCCTGCACCTATTTTCTATGTTTCTAAATTAAAAAGTAGGACTTCAAAGGTCGCAAACTCAGGATTGCTACCAGCGCCACCTGCTAGTCGGAACAGGAATCGCAGGATAGCTCAGATGAATACGTGGCTTGACGTGTGGTGCAGATGGGAGGGATTCAAGTTCTGGGACTTTGGAACCGGTTCTGCGGGAGGTGGGACCAGAACGAAACCGGACGGTCTGCACCTGGGCAGGACCAGAACCAATGTTCAAGGGGGAGTGCATGCTAGCGTTTCTGGGGAGGGTTTAAAGTAATACGGCAGGGTGACGAGAGACAGAGGGAAGTAGAATGGGCGCAGAAGTGAAAGAATAAAAGTAAAGGTGGAGGGCAGAGAAACCCATGGCAAAAATCAAATAGGGCCACTTTACAGCAAAATTCTAAAGGGTCAACGTGTGTTAAAATAACAAGCCTGGAGGTTCTGTGCCTCATTGCGAGGAGTATTCGTAATAAGCTGGACGAATTAACTGCACAAGCAGCAATTACTGAATATGAAATAATTGACACCACGGAGACATGGCTCCAGGGTGACCAAGGCTGGGAATTCAACATTCAGGAAGCATAGACAGAAATGAAAAGGTGGTAGGGTAGCGTTGCTGGTTAAAGAGGAAATTAAGGCAATAGTAAGGAACGACATTAGCTTGGATGATGTGGAATATGAATGGGTGGAGCTGCGGAATACCAAAGGAAGAAAACGCAAGTGGAGTTGTGTACAGATCAGCAGACAGTAGTAGTGAGGTTGGGGACAGCATCAAACAAGAAATTAGGGATGCGTGCCATAAAGATACAGCTGTTATCAAGGGCGACTTTACTTTACATGTAGATTGGCCTAACCAAACAGGTAGCAATATGGAAGAGGAGTATTTCCTCGAGCGTATTAGGGATGGTTTTCTCACTCAGTATATCGAGGGATCATCTAGAGGGCTGGCCATCCTAGACTGGGTGATGTGTAATGAGAAAGGACCAATTAGCAATCTTGTTGTGCGAGGCCCCTTGGGAAAGAGTGACCATAATAAGGTAGAATTCTTTATTAAGGTGGCGAGTGACACAGCTAATTCAGAGACTAGGGTCCTGAATTTAAGGAAAGATAACTTCGATGGTATGAGGCGTGAATTTGCTAGAATAGACTGGCGAATGATACTTAAAGGGTTGAAGGTGGATAGGCCATGGCAAACATTTAAAGATCAAATGGATGAACTTCAACAATTGTATTTCCCTGTCTGGAGTAAAAATAAAACGGGGAATGTGGCTCAACCGTGGCTAACAAAGGAAATTAAGGATAGTGTTAAATCCAGGGAAGAGGCATATAAATTGGCCAGAAAAAGCTTCAACCTGAGGACTGGGAGGAATTTAGAATTCGGCAGAGGAGGAAAAAGGGTTTAATTAGGAGGGGGAACATAGATTATGAGAGGAATCTTGCTGGGAACATAATAAAGTTCGATAGATATGTGAAGACAAAAAGATTAGAGAAGACAAACGTAGGTCCCTTGCAATCAGATTCAGGTGAATTTATAGTGGAGAAGAAGGAAATTGTAGACCAGTTGAACAATCACTTTGGTTCTGTCTTCACGAAGGAAGAAACGCATAACCTTCCAGAAATACTAGGGCACCAAGGATCTAGCGAGAAGGAGGAACTGAAGGAAATCCTTATCAGTCAGGTAATTGTGTTCGGGAAATTGATGGGATTGAAGGCCGATAAATCCCCGGGGCCTGATAGTCTGCATTGGAATGTACTTAAGGAAGTGGCCCTAGAAATAGCGGATGATTGGTGATCATTTTCGAACAGTCTATCGACTCTAGATCAGTTCGTATGAACTGAAGGGTAAATAATGTAACACCACATTTTAAAAAAGGAGGGAGATAGAAAGCGGATAATTACAGACCGGTTAGCCTGACATCAGTAGTGGGGAAAATGTACGAATCAATTTATTAAAGATGAAATAGCAGCGCATTTGGAAAGCAGTGACAGGATCGGTCCAAGCTGCATGAATATATGAATGGGAAATCAAGCTCGACAAATCTTCTGGAATTATTTGAGGATGTAGCTAGTATAATGGACAAGGGCAACCAGTGGATGTGGTGTATTTGGACTTTCAAAAGGCTTTCAACAAGGTCCCACACACGTATTGGTGTTCAAAGTTAAAGCACATGGTATTGGGGGTAATGTACTGACGTGGATAGAGAACTGGTTGGCAGACAGAAAGCAGAGAGTCGGGATAAACGGGTCTTTTTCAGAAAAGCAGGCAGTGACTAGTGGGGTGCCACAGCGCTCATTGCTGGGATCCCAGCTATTTACAATATACATTAATGATTTAGATGAAGGAATTGAGTGTAATATCTTCAAGTTTGCAGATGATACTAACAGGGTGGCGGTGTGAGCTGTGAGGAGGATGCTAAGAGGCTGCAGGGTGACTTGGACCGGTTAGGTGAGAGGGCAAATGCATGGCAGATGCAGTATAATGTGGATAAATGTGAGGTTATCCACTTTAGTGGCAAAAACACGAAGGCAGAATATTATCTGTATGGCAGCAGATTTGGAAAACGGGAGCTGCAACGAGACCTGGGTGTCATGGTACATCAGTCATTGAAAGCTGGCATGCAGTTCCAGCAGGCAGTGAAGAAGGCAAATGGTATGTTGGCCTTCATAGCTAGAGGATTTGAGTATCGGCGCAGGGAGGTCTTACTGCAGTTGTACAGGACATTTGTGAGACCTCACCTGGAATATTGTGTTCAGTTTTGGTCTCGTAATCTGAGGAAGGTCTTTCTTGCTATTGAGGGAGTGCAGCGAAGGTTTACCTGACTGATTCCCGGGATGGCAGGTCTGACATATGAGGAGAGATTGAATCGACTGTGCCTCTGTGTCTGTCTATCTGTATATATGTCTCTGTGTATGTGCAACTGTCTGTGGAAATCATCACCATGAACTTGGTATGTCCTGGAACTTAAAAAAAAAGACTTGGGGAAAGTAATACAGCTGTGAACTTTTGTCTCAGCTTTGGTTCAGTGGCAGCATTCTCGACTGAATTAGGAGTTTGTGTGTTCAAGTCGCACTCCTGAGACTTGAGCATATAATCTTGGCTAACACTCAATTGCAGGACTTGGGGAATTTTGCATTGTTGAAGCTGTTGACATTCGGATGAAATGTTAAATTGAAGCTCCGTCTGCACCCTCGGGTGGATGTGACAGGTCCCAGAGCATTACATCAAAAAGAATAGGAGAGTTGCCCCCGTGTCAATATTGCTAAAAATGATCGGAAATGCTCCCTGAAACCCGATGTGCATGTGTGTGGCTGTGGGGGTGGAGATGAAGCCCAGATTCTCACAGAGACAGAATCCAATTGCTGACGGGACCAGGATGGCCGAGTGGCTAAGGCGTTGGGCTGGTGATCCAATGGGTTTTTACGCTCGTGGGTTCGTATCCCAGTCCTGGTAATTGCTTAATTAAACAAAGATTTTTTTCCCATCCTGCTCAGTGATACCCGAATTTCATCTTTTGCATTTGCATTTTTCTGCAACTCGGTGACACTCTGAGCAGATAATGAAATGAAATTGTGCAATATATCTGTGTCGCTAAGTCTCTGCCTCTCTCTCCCTTTAGAGAGCTGTGTATGTGTTTGTGTATTTGAATCTTTGTCTCTCTCAGTCTGCCTCTCTCTGATTCACTCTGTCTGTCCCTTTTACTTTGTTTGTCTCTGTCTCTCAATCTGTCTCTTTCTCACGGTGTCAAGTTCTGTTCCAAAGGGATTCTCTCAGACTATCTGTCTGAATGTCTCTCTCTTTCCATCATCTCTGTCTGTCCATGTCTTTGCCTGTCTCTATTACTCCCTGCCTCTAACCTGATGAGTATTTCCATAATTTTCTGTTTTTGCCTCTTTGTCTCTCTCTCTATCTGTCTTTTTCTCTATCTGTCTCCCTCTTTGTCTCTCTCTTTGTCCCTGGCTTTTTCTTTTCATTCCATCACTATTTGCCTCCCTCTCTTTTTGGAGCACGCAAACACATCTCTGTGTATGTATGTTTTCAAATCTTTGTCTCACTCAGTCTGACCCTCCGTCTCAGTCTCAAACTTTCTGTCTCTCTCTGTCTCTATCTCACTTTCTGTCACTCCCTGTTTCCCTGTTTGTCTCTGTTTCTCAATGTGCCTCTCTCTTTCTCACGGTGTCCAGTTCTGTTCCAATCGGATTCTCTCAGTCTCTCTTTCTGACTGTCTCACTCTTTCCCATCATCTCTGTCTGTCTATGTCTCTGCCTGTCTGTCTCCCTTTGTCTCTCTCTGTTAGTCCCTGTCTCTAACCTGATAAGTATTTCCATCATTTTCTGCTTTTGTCTCTATCTCTCTCTCTCTATCTGTATCTCTCCTTGTCACTGTATTTATCATTGTCTTTCTCTCATTCTATCCCTCTCTCTCTTAATAGATCACACACACAGACCTCTGTATATGTATGTGTTTGAGTCTTTTTCTCACTCAGTCTGCCTCTCCTTCTCAGTCTCACACTTTCTGTCTGTCTTTCCCTGTTTGTCGGTTTGCCTCTGTCTCTCAATGTGTCTGTCGACTTTTCATGGTGACCAGTTCTGTTCACAACTCGATTCCTGCTCTGACAGAACTGATGCTCGTCAGTTTCTCGTTTGTTAGTGGTGAGTATCCCCGCCTGTCATGAGGAGTCCGGGGATCAATTCCCCGACGGGGAGGCAGTTGTTTCAAAATGTTGAATTTTACTTCTGTTTCTTGGAAGAGATTCATATTAAAAAGTTCTAGAGCAATATAGAACTGTAAAAATACAGGTAGAGGAGATTGCCTCTTCCTGATTTTGAGCAAACGGAGACTTTTTCATGATTCTTTGGCCGTCTGCTGCACAGAGATGGATGACTGAGTTGTTTCTGCGTAACGTTCAAGCAGGCAGAAATGCATTAGTCGTGGCCGAGTGGTTAAGGCGATGAATTCGAAATCCATTGAGTTTTCTCCATGCAGGTTCGAATCCTGCAGACTTCGATGCCCAGCATTTTTCATTGCATTTCACAATTTAACCATGTCTCTACAAAACTGATCCTGAGATAGGTGGAATAACATCCCACACCTTTCAACACTGACAGCTCTTTCTGATTTTTATTAATCTGCAATATTAAAGATACATACGGACAGAAAAACGCAAAAAGCTGTCAAAGTTTCTACAGTGATTCAGACTGCCTATCCTTCTATATGTCTAAGGCATCGGTGCATCTCCGTTGGTGCGTGTAACTGTCTGTGGAAATCACCACCATGAATTTGGTATGTCCTGGAACTTATAAAAAAGAATTGGGAAAAATAATACTGTTGTGAACTTTGGTATCGGCTTTGTTGCAGTGGCAGCAGTCTCGACTGAATCAGGAGTTTGTGTGTTCAATTCCCACTCCTGAGACTTAAGCATATAATCTTGGCTAACACTCTAGTGCAGCACTTGGGGAATTTTGCATTGTTGAAGCTGTTGAAGTTCGGATGAAATGTTAAATTGAAGCTCCGTCTGCACCCTCGTATGGATGTGAAACATCCCAGAGCATTACTCGAAAAAGAATAGGAGAGTTGCCCCCGTGTCAATATTACTAAAAATGTTCGTAAATGCTCACTGAAAAACGATGTGTATGTGTGTGTCTGTGGGAGTGGGGTTGAATCCAGATTCTCGCAGAGACAGAATCCAGATTGTGACAGGACCAGGATGGCCGCGTGGTTAAGGCGGTGGCTTTAAAATTAAATGGACTTTTCCCGCGTGGGTTTGTACCCCACTCCTGGTATCTCTTTAATTTAACACGATTTCCTCCCATTCCGATCAGTGATACCGGATTTTCATCTGTTGAATCTGCAATTTTCTGTACCTATGTGACACTCTGAGCCGATAATGAAATGAAATTGTGAAATGTATCTGTGTCGCTCGGTCTCTGCCTCTCTCTCTCTTTCGAGAGCTGTGTATGCGTTTGTATGTTTGAGTCTTTGTCTCAATCTATCTGTCCCTGTTTCTCGATTTGTCTCCGTCTCTCAATCTGTCTCTTTCTCACGGTGTCCACGTCTGTCCCAATGGGATTCTCTCAGACTCTTTGTCTGACTGGCTCTCTCTTTCCCATCATTTCTGTCTGACCATGTCTTTGCCTGCCTCTATTCGTCCCTGTCTCTAACCTGATAAGTATTTCCATCATTTTCAGTTTTTGTCTCTATCTCTCTCTCGCTATCTGTCTCTCTCCTTGTCACTGTCTTTATCATTGTCTTTCTCTCACTCTTTCCCTCTCTCTCTTTATAAATCACACACACACATCTCTGTATATGTTTGTATTTGAGTCTTTTTCTCACTCAGTCTGCCTCAGACTCATACTTCCTGTCTCTCGTTGTCTCTATCTCGTTGTCTGTCTCTCCCTGTTTGTCGGTTTGTCTCTGTCTCTCAATATGTCGGTCGGCTTCTCATGGTGTCCAGTTCTGTTCACATCTCGATTCCAGGTCTGACAGAGCCACGATCTGTCAGTTCCTCGTTAGTATAGTGGTGAGTATCCCTGCCTGTTATGCAGGAGACTGAGGTTCAATTCGCCGACGAGGAGGCAGTTGTTTCAAATATACAAAGTTTTACTTTTGTTTCTTGGTATCGACTCATGTTAAAAAGTTCCAGAGTAATATAGAACATTACAAATACAGCAAGATCAGATTGCTACTTCCAGATTTTTAGCAAACGGAGACTGTTTCAGGATTCTGTGGCCGTATGCTGCACAGAAATGGATGACTGAGTTTTATCTGAGTAACATTTAAAGAGGCAGCGGACCAGTGGTTGTGGCCGAGTGGTTAAGACGATGGACTGAAAATCCATTGGGGTTTCCCCGTGCAGATTTGATTCCGGCCGACTGCGTTTCTCAGCATATTTCATTCTGTTTGATAATTTAACCAGGTTCATGCAAAACTGATTCTGAGATAGATGGAACAAAAGCCAGCCAAAGTAGCGACAGTGAACCTGCCTGTCTATCCATCTATTTGTATAAGTTCTCTGTCTATATCTTGACCTGGGTGTCATGGTACATCAGTCATTGAAAGTTGGCACGCAGGTGCAGCAGGCGGTGAAGCAGGCAAATGGCATGTTCGCCTTCATAGCTGGGTGATTTGAGTGTAGGAGCAGGGAGGTCTGACTGCAGTTGTACAGAGCCTTGGTGGGGTCACACCTGGAATATTGTGTGGAATTTTTTGAGGATGTTTCCAGTAGAGTGGACAAGGGAGAACCAGTTGATGTGGTATATTTGGACTTTCAGAAGGCTTTCGACAAGGTCCCTCACAAGAGATTAATGTGCAAAGTTAAAGCACATGGGATTGGGGGTAGTGTGCTGACATGGATTGAGAACTGGTTGTCAGACAGGAAGCAAAGAGTAGGAGTAAATGGGGACTTTTCAGAATGGCAGGCAGTGACTAATGGGGTACCGCAAGGTTCTGTGCTGGGGCCCCAGCTGTTTACACATTAATGATTTAGACGAGGGGATTAAATGTAGTATCTCCAAATTTGCGGATGACACTAAGTTGGGTGGCAGTGTGAGCTGCAAGGAGGATTCTATGAGGCTGCAGAGCGACTTGGATAGGTTAGGTGAGTGGGCAAATGCATGGCAGATGAAGTATAATGTGGATAAATGTGAGGTTATCCACTTTGGTGGTAAAAACAGAGAGACAGACTATTATCTGAATGGTGACAGATTAGGAAAAGGGCAGGTGCAAAGAGACCTGGGTGTCATGGTACATCAGTCATTGAAGGTTGGCATGCAGGTACAGCAGGCCGTTAAGAAAGCAAATGGCATGTTGGCCTTCATAGCGAGGGGATTTGAGTACAAGGGCAGGGAGGTGTTGCTACAATTGTACAGGGCCTTGGTGAGGCCACACCTGGAGTATTGTGTACAGTTTTGGTCTCCTAACCTGAGGAAGGACATTCTTGCTATTGAGGGAGTGCAGCGAAGGTTCACCAGACTGATTCCCGGGATGGCGGGACTGACCTATCAAGAAAGACTGGATCAACTGGGCTTGTATTCACTGGAGTTCAGAAGAATGAGAGGGGACCTCATAGAAACGTTTAAAATTCTGACGGGGTTAGACAGGTTAGATGCAGGAAGAATGTTCCCAATGTTGGGGAAGTCCAGAACCAGGGGACACAGTCTAAGGATAAGGGGGAAGCCATTTAGGACCGAGATGAGGAGGAATTTCTTCACCCAGAGAGTGGTGAACCTGTGGAATTCTCTACCACAGAAAGTTGTTGAGGCCAATTCACTAAATATATTCAAAAAGGAGTTATATGAAGTCCTTACTACTAGGGGAATCAAGGGGTATGGTGAGAAAGCAGGAATGGGGTACTGAAGTTGCATGTTCAGCCATGAACTCATTGAATGGCGGTGCAGGCTAGAAGGGCCGAATGGCCTACTCCTGCACCTATTTTCTATGTTTCTATGTTTCTATGTCCTTGCTATTGAGGGAGTACAGCGAAGATTCACCAGCTTGATTCCCGGGATGGCAGGACTGACATATGAGGAGAGACTGGATCAACTGGGCTGGTATCCACTGGAGTTTAGAAGAATGAGAGGCGCTCCCATAGAAATATATAAAATTCTGACGAGATTGGACAGGTTAGAGGCGGTTAGAATGTTCCCATTGCTGTGGAATTCGAGAACCAAGGGTGACAGTGTAAGATTAAGTGGTAAGGTATTTAGGACCGAAATGAGGAGACACCTCTTCACTCTGGCATTCTCTACCGCAGAAAGTTGTTGAGGCCAGATCGTTAGATATATTCAAAACGGAGTTCGATATGGCCCTTACGGCTAAAGGGATCAAGGGGTATGGAGAGAAAGCAGGAAAGGGGTACTGAGGTTGAATGATCAGCCATGATCTTATTGAATGATGGTGCAGGCTCGAAGGGCCGAATGGCCTACTCCTGCAACTAATTTATTTGTTTCTATGTTTCTATGTTGATGCGTGTATATTTTTGGTTATTGTGTGTGTGTGTGTCTGTGTATGTCTGTCTGTATGCATGTCTCTGTGTATGTGCAACTGTCTATGGAAATCATCAGCATGAATTTGGTGCGTCCTGGAAATTTTAAAAAGCTTCGGGAAAATAATACGGTTGTGATCTTTGGTATCGGCTTTTTTTCAGTGGCTCCATTCTCGACTGAATCAGGAGGTAGTGTGTGTCAGTCGCACTCCTGAGACTTGAGCACGTCATCTTGGCTGACACTCAAATGCAGTGCTTGGGGAATTTTGCATTGTTGAAGCTGTTGACATTCGGATGAATTGTTAAATTGAAGCTTCATCTGCACACTCGGGTGGATGTGAAAGGTCCCACAGCCTTCTCATGGTGTCCAGTTCTATTCACAGCTCGAATATTGCTTTGACAAAACCCATGCGCATCAATTCCTCGTGGGAAAGTGGTGAATATCCCCGCCTGTCACATGGGAGACCACGGTTCAATTCCCTAACGGGGAGGCTGCATTTTACAAAAGGCAGAATTTTGCTTCTGTTTCTTGGTATAGATTCATATTAAAAAGTTCCAGAGCAATATAGAACAGCAAAAATACAGCCTCTTCCAGATTTTTAGCAAACGGTGACTTTTTCACTATTCTGTGGCCGTCTGCTGCACAGAGATGGATGGTTGAGTTTTAACTGAGTAACATTAAAAAAGGCAGCGAGCCAGTAGTCGTGGCCCATTGGTTAAGGCCATAGACTAAAAATCCATTCGGGTTTCCCCGCATAGATTTGAATCCTGCCGACTCCGTTTCTCAACATATTTCATTCTGTTTGACAATTTAAACAGGTCCCTGCAAAACTGATTCTGAGATAGACAGAACAACGTCCCACACCTTTCAATGCTGCCGCTATTTTCTTTCTTTCATTAATCTGCAATATTCACGATACATACGGATAGAAAATCGCAAAAATCAGCCAAAGTTGCGACAGTGATTCAGCCTGTCTATCCCTCGAGATGTCTAAGGCATCTGTGCATGTCCGTTGGTGCTTGTAAATTTTTGTGTGTGTGTCTCTGTGTCTGTCTATCTGTAAAAATGTCCATGTGCATGTGCAACTGTCTGTGGAAATCATCACCATGAATTTGGTATGTCCTGGAACTTAAAAAAAAGACTTGGGAAAGTAATATGGCTGTGAACTTTTGTCTCAGCTTTGGTTCAGTGGCAGCATTCTTGACTCAATCATGCGTTTGTGTGTTCAAGTCGCACTCCTGGGACTTGAGCATATAATCTTGGCTAACACTCAACTGCAGCATTTGGGGAATTTTGCATTGTTGAAACTGTTGACTTCGGATGAAATGGTAAATTGAAGCTCCGTCTGCGCACTCAGGTGGTTGTGAGAGGTCCCAGTGCATTACTCGAAAAAGAATAGGAGAGTTGCCCCCGTGTCAATATTCCGAAAAATGTTCGGAAATGCTCCCTGAAACCCGATGTGTTTGTGTGTGTCTGTGGAGGTGGAGTTGAAGCCCAGATTCTCACATAGACAGAATCCAATCGCTGATAGCACCAAGATGGCCGAGTGGTTAAGGCGTTGGGCTTAAAATTCAATGGGTTTATACTCGCGTGGGTTCGAGCCCCACTCCTGGTAATTACTTAATTAAACAGTGATTTCTCCCATTCTGCTCAGTGATAACTGATTTTCATCTGTTGCATTTGCATTTTTCTGTAGCTCGGTGACAATCTGAGCAGATAATGAAATGAAATTGTGAAATATATCTGTATCGCTAAGTCTCTGCCTCTCGCTCAGTCTTTAGAGAGCTGTATATATATTTGTGTGTTTGAGTCTTTGTCTCTCTCAGTCTGCCTCTCTCTGATTCACTCTGTCTGTCCCTGTTTCTCTGTTTGTCTCTGTCTCTCAATCTGTCTCCTTCACACGGTATCCAGTTCTGTTCCAATGGGATTCTGTCATACTCTCTGTCTGACTGTCTCGTTCTTTCCCATCATCTCTGTCTTTGCCTGTTTTGCTCGTCCCTGTCTCTACCTGATGAGTATTTCCATCATTTTCTGTTGTTGTCTCGATGTCTCTCTCTCTCTATTTATCTTTCTCTCTATCTGTCTCCCTCTTTGTCGCTCTCCTTGTCCCTGTCTTTGTCTCACTCTTTCCCTCCCTCTCTTTATAAATCACACAAACACATCTCTGTATATGTATGTGTTTGAGTCTTTGCCTCACTCAGTCTGACCCTAACTCTCAGTCTCAAACTTTCTGTCTCTCTCTGTCTCTACCTCGCTGTCAGTTTCTCCCTGTTTTGCTGTTTGCCTCTGTCTCTCAATGTGCCTGTCTCTTTCTCACGGTGTCCAGTTGTGTTCCAATGGGATTCTCTCAGTCTCTGTCTGACTGTTTCACTCTTTCCCATCATCTCTGTCTATCTATCTCTCTGCCTGCCTGTCTCTCTTTGCCTGTCGCTGGTACTTCCTGTCTCTAACCTGCTGAGAATTTCCAACATTTTCTTTTTATTTCTTTGTCTCTCTGTCTATCTTTCGCTCTCTCTCCATCTGTCTCTCTCCTTGTCACTTTCTTTATGATTGTCTTTCTCTCACTCTTTCCCTCTTTCTCTTTATAGATCACACACACAGATCTCTTTCGATGTATGTGTTTGAGAGTCTTTTTCTCACTCAGTCTGCCTCTCGTTTTCAGTCTCACACTTGCTGTCTCTCATTGTCTCGATCTCGCTGTCTGTCTCTCCCTGTTTGTCGGTTTGTCTCTGTCTCGCAATGTGTCTGTCGACTTCTAATGGTGTCCAGTTCTATTCACAGCTCGAATATTGCTTTGACAAAACCCATGCGCATCAATTTCTCGTGGGAAAGTGGTGAATATCCCCGCCTGTCACTCGGGAGACCACGGTCCAATTCCCTAACGGGGAGGCTGCATTTTACAAAAGGCAGAATTTTGCTTCTGTTTCTTGGTATCGATTCATATTAAAACGTTCCAGGGCAATATAGAGCAGCAGAAATACAGCCTCTTCCAGATTATTAGCAAACGGTGACTTTTTCACTATTCTGTGGCCGTCTGCTGCACAGAGATGGATGGTTGAGTTTTAACTGAGTAACATTTAAAAAGGCGGCGAGCCAGTAGTCGTGGCCCATTGGTTAAGGCCATAGACTAAAAATCCATTCGGGTTTCCCCGCATAGATTTGAATCCTGCCGAGTCCGTTTCTCAGCATATTTCATTCTGTTTGACAATTTAACCAGGTCCCTGCAAAACTGATTCTGAGATAGACGGAACAACGTGCCACACCTTTCAATGCCGCCGCTATTTTCTTTCTTTCATTAATCTGCAATATTCACGATACATACGGATAGAAAATCGCAAAAATCAGCCAAAGTTGCGACAGTGATTCAGCCTGTCTATCCCTCGAGATGTCTAAGGCATCTTTGCATGTCCGTTGGTGCGTGTAAATTTTTGTGTGTATGTCTCTGTGTCTGTCTATCTGTAAAAATGTCTATGTGTATGTTCAACTGTCTGTGGAAATCATCACCATGAATTTGGTATGTCCTGGAACTTAAAAAAAAGACTTGGGAAAGTAATATGGCTGTGAACTTTTGTCTCAGCTTTGGTTCAGTGGCAGCATTCTTGACTGAATCAGGAGTTTGTGTGTTCAAGTCGCACTCCTGTGACTTGAGCATATAATCTTGGCTAACACTCAACTGCAGCATTTGGGGAATTTTGCATTGTTGAAACTGTTGACTATCGGATGAAATGTTAAATTGAAGCTCCGTCTACGCACTCGGGTGGTTGTGAGAGGTCCCAGAGCATTACTCGAAAAAGAATAGGAGAGTTGCCCCCGTGTCAATATTCCGAAAAATGTTCGCAAATACTCCCTGAAACCCGATGTGTTTGTGTGTGTCTGTGGAGGTGGAGTTGAAGCCCAGATTCTCACATAGACAGAATCCAATCGCTGACGGCACCAGGATGGCCGAGTGGTTAAGCTGTTGGGCTTAAGATCCAATAGGATTATACCCGCATGGGTTCGAACCCCACTCCTGGTAATTACTTAATTGAGCAGTGATTTCTCCCATTCTGCTCAGTGATAACTGATTTTCATCTGTTGCATTTGCATTTTTCTGCAGCTCGGTTACAATCTGAGCAGATAATGAAATGAAATTGTGAAATGTATCTGTATTGCTCAGTCTCTGCCTCTCGCTCTGTCTTTAGAGAGCTGTATATGTATTTGTGTGTTTGAGTCTTTGACTCTCTCAGTCTGCCTCTCTCTGATTCACTCTGTCTGTCCCTGTTTCTCTGTTTGTCTCTGTCTCTCAATCTGTCTCCTTCACACGGTATCCAGTTCTGTTCCAATGGGATTCTGTCATACTCTCTGTCTGACTGTCTCGTTCTTTCCAATCATCTCTGTCTTTGCCTGTCTCTGCTCGTCCCTGTCTCTAACCTGATGAGTATTTCCATCATTTTCTGTTGTTGTCTCGATGTCTCTCTCTCTCTATTTATCTTTCTCTCTATCTGTCTCCCTCTTTGTCGCTCTCCTTGTCCCTGTCTTTCACTCACTCTTTCCCTCCCTCTCTTTATAAATCACACAAACACATCTCTGTATATGTATGTGTTTGAGTCTTTGCCTCACTCAGTCTGACCCTAACTCTCATTCTCAAACTTTCTGCCTCTCTCTGTCTCTACCTCGCTGTCAGTTTCTCCCTGTTTTGCTGTTTGTCTCTGTCTCTCAATGTGCCTGTCTCTTTCTCACGGTGTCCAGTTGTGTTCCAATGGGATTATCTCAGTCTCTGTCTGACTGTCTCACTCTTTCCCATCATCTCTGTCTATCTATGTCTCTGCCTGCCTGTCTCTCTTTGCCTCTCGCTGGTAGTTCCTGTCTCTAACCTGCTGAGAATTTCCAACATTTTATTTTTATTTCTTTGTCTCTCTGTCTATCTGTCGCTCTCTCTCTCCATCTGTCTCTCTCCTTGTCACTTTCTTTATGATTGTCTTTCTCTCACTCTTTCCCTCTTTCTCTTTATAGATCACACACACAGATCTCTTTAGATGTATGTGTTTGAGAGTCTTTTTCTCACTCAGTCTGCCTCTCGTTTTCCGTCTCACACTTGCTGTCTCTCGTTGTCTCGATCTCGCTGTCTGTCTCTCCCTGTTTGTCGGTTTGTCTCTTTCTCGCAATGTGTCTGTCGACTTCTCATGGTGTCCAGTTCTATTCACAGCTCGAATATTGCTTTTGACAAAATCCATGCGCATCAATTCCTCGTGGGAAAGTGGAGAATATCCCCGCCTGTCACACGGGAGACCACGGTTCAATTCCCTAACGGGGAAGCTGCATTTTACAAAAGGCAGAATTTTGCTTCTGTTTCATGGTATAGATTCATATTAAAAAGTTCCAGAGCAATATAGAGCAGCAAAAATACAGCCTCTTCCAGATTTTTAGCAAACGGTGACTTTTTCACTATTCTGTGGCGTCTGCTGCACAGAGATGGATGGTTGAGTTTTAACTGAGTAACATTTAAAAAGGCAGCGAGCCAGTAGTCGTGGCCCATTGGTTAAGGCCATAGACTAAAAATCCATTCGGTTTCCCCGCATAGATTTGAATCCTGCCGACTCCGTTTCTCAGCATATTTCATTCTGTTTGACAATTTAACCAGGTCCCTGGAAAACTGATTCTGAGATAGACGGAACAACGTCCCACACCTTTCAATGCCGCCGCTATTTTCTTTCTTTCATTAATCTGCAATATTCACGATACATACGGATAGAAAATCGCAAAAATCAGCCACAGTTGCGACAGTGATTCAGCCTGTCGATCCCTCGAGATGTCTAAGGCATCTGTGCATGTCCGTTGGTGCGTGTAAATTTGTGTGTGTGTCTCTGTGTCTGTCTGTCTATAAAAATGTCTATGTGTATGTGCAACTGTCTGTGGAAATCATCACCATGAAAATGGTATGTCCTGGCACTTAAAAAAAAGACTTGGGAAAGTAACATGGCTGTGAACTTTTGTCTCAGCTTTGGTTCAGTGGCAGCATTCTTGACTGAATCAGGAGTTTGTGTGTTCAAGTCGCACTCCTGAGACTTGAGCATATAATCTTGGCTAACACTCAACTGCAGCATTTGGAGAATTTTGCATTGTTGAAACTGTTGACTTTCGGATGAAATGTTAAATTGAAGCTCCGTCTGCGCACTCGGGTGGTTGTGAGAGGTCCCAGAGCATTACTCGAAAAAGAATAGGAGAGTTGCCCCTGTGTCAATATTCCGAAAAATGTTCGGAAATGCTCCCTGAAACCCGATGTGTTTGTGTGTGTCTGTGGAGGTGGAGTTGAAGCCCAGATTCTCACATAGACAGAATCCAATCGCTGTCGGCTCCAGAATGGCCGAGTGGTTAAGGCGTTGTACTTAAGATCCAATGGGTTTATACCTGCGTGGTTTCGAACCACACTCCTGGTAATTACTTAATTAAACAGTGATATCTCCCATTCTGCTCAGTGACAACTGATTTTCATCTGTTGCATTTGCATTTTTCTGTAGCTCGGTGACAATCTGAGCAGATAATGTAATGAAATTGTGAAATGTATCTGTATCCCTCTCGCTCTGTCTTTGGAGAGCTGTATATGTATTTGTGTGTTTGAGTCTTTGTCTCTCTCAGTCTGCCTCTCTATGATTCACTCTGTCTGTCCCTGTTTCTCTGTTTGTCTCTGTCTCTCAATCTGTCTCCTTCACACGGTATCCAGTTCTGTTCCAATGGGATTCTGTCATACTCTCTGTCTGACTGTCTCGTTCTTTCCCATCATCTCTGTCTTTGACTGTCTCTGCTCGTCCCTGTCTCTAACCTGATGAGTATTTCCATCATTTTCTTTTTTTGTCTCGATGTCTCTCTCTCTCTATTAATCTTTCTCTCTATCTGTCTCCCTCTTTGTCGCTCTCCTTGTCCCTGTCTTTCTCTCACTCTTTCCCTCCCTCTTTTTATAAATCACACAAACACATCTCTGTATATGTATGTGTTTGAGTCTTTGCCTCACTCAGTCTGACCCTAACACTCAGTCTCAAACTTTCTGTCTCTCTCTGTCTCTACCTCGCTGTCTGTTTCTCCCTGTTTTGCTGTTTGTCTCTGTCTCGCAATGTGCCTGTCTCTTTCTCACGGTGTCCAGTTGTGTTCCAATGGGATTCTCTCAGTCTCTCTGTCTGACTGTCTCACTCTTTCCCATCATCTCTGTCTATCTATGTCTCTGCCTGCCTGTCTCTCTTTGCCTGTCGCTGGTAGTCCCTGTCTCTAACCTGCTGAGAATTTCCAACATTTTCTTTTTATTTCTTTGTCTCTCTGTCTATCTTTCGCTCTCTCTCCATCTGTCTCTCTCCTTGTCACTTACTTTATGATTGTCTTTCTCTCACTCTTTCCCTCTTTCTCTTTATAGATCACACACACAGATCTCTTTAGATGTATGTGTTTGAGAGTCTTTTTCTCACTCAGTCTGCCTCTCGTTTTCAGTCTCACACTTGCTGTCTCTCGTTGTCTCGATCTCGCTGTCTGTCTCTCCCTGTTTATCGGTTTGTCTCTGTCTCGCAATGTGTCTGTCGACTTCTCATGGTGTCCAGTTCTATTCACAGCTCGGATATTGCTTTGACAAAACCCACGCGCATCAATTCCTCGTGGGAAAGTGGTGAATATCCCCGCCTGTCACACGGGAAACCACGGTTCAATTCCCTAACGGGAAGCCTGCATTTTACAAGAGGCAGAATTTTGCTTCTGTTTCTTGGTATAGATTCATATTAAAAAGTTCCAGAGCAATATAGAGCAGCAAAAATACAGCCTCATCCAGATTTTTAGCAAACGGTGACTTTTTCACGATTCTGTGGCCGTCTGCTGCACAGAGATGGCTGGTTGAGATTTAACTGAGTAACATTTAAAAAGGCAGCGAGCCAGTAGTCGTGGCCCAGTGGTTAAGGCAATAGACTAAAAATCCATTCGGGTTTCCCCGCATAGATTTGAATCCTGCCGACTCCGTTTCTCAGCATATTTCATTCTGTTTGACAATTTAACGAGGGCTCTGCAAAACTGATTCTGAGATAGACGGAACAACGTCCCACACCTTTCAATGCCGCTGCTGTTTTCTTTCTTTCATTAATCTGCAATATTCACGATACATACGGATAGAAAATCGCAAAAATCAGCCAAAGTTGCGACAGTGATTCAGCCTGTCGATCCCTCGAGATGTCTAAGGCATCTGTGCATGTCCGTTGGTGCGTGTAAATTTGTGTGTGTGTGTCTCTGTGTCTGTCTATCGATAAAAATGTCTATGTGTATGTGCAACTGTCTGTGGAAATCATCACCATGAATTTGGTATGTCCTGGAACTTAAAAAAAAGACTTGGGGAAAGTAATATGGCTGTGAACTTTTGTCTCAGCTTTGGTTCAGTGGCAGCATTTTTGACTGAATCAGGAGTTTGTGTGTTCAAGTCGCACTCCTGAGACTTGAGCATATAATCTTGGCTAACACTCAACTGCAGCATTTGGGGAATTTTGCATTGTTGAAACTGTTGACTTTCGGATGAAATGTTAAATTGAAGCTCCGTCTGCGCACTCGGGTGGTTGTGAGAGGTCCCAGAGCATTACTCGAAAAAGAATAGGAGAGTTTCCCCCGTGTCAATATTCCGAAAAATGTTCGGAAATGCTCCCTGAAACCCGATGTGTTTGTGTGTGTCTGTGGAGGTGGAGTTGAAGCCCAGATTCTCACATAGACATAATCCAATCGCTGATGGCACCAGGATGGCCGAGTGGTTAAGGCGTTGGACTTAAGATCGATGGGTTTATACTTGCGTGGATTCGAACCCCACTCCTGCTAATTACTTAATTAAACAGTGATATCTCCCATTCTGCTCAGTGATAACTGATTTTCATCTGTTGCATTTGCATTTTTCTGCAGCTCGGTGACAATCTGAGCAGATAATGAAATGAAATTGTGAAATGTATCTGTATCGCTCAGTCTCTGCCTCTCGCTCTGTCTTTAGAGAGCTGTCTATGTATTTGTGCGTTTGAGTCTTTGTCTCTCTCAGTCTGCCTCTCTCTGATTCACTCTGTCTGTCCCTGTTTCTCTGTTTGTCTCTGTCTCTCAATCTGTCTCCTTCACACGGTATCCAGTTCTGTTCCAATGGGATTCTGTCATACTCTCTGTCTGACTGTCTCGTTCTTTCCCATCATCTCTGTCTTTGCCTGTCTCTGCTCGTCCCTGTCTCTAACCTGATGAGTATTTCCATCATTTTCTTTTTTTGTCTCGATGTCTCTCTCTCTCTATTTATCTTTCTCTCTATCTGTCTCCCTCTTTGTCTCTCTCCTTGTCCCTGTCTTTCTCTCACTCTTTCCCTCCCTCTCTTTATAAATCACACAAACACATCTCTGTATATGTATGTGTTTGAGTCTTTGCCTCACTCAGTCTGACCCTAACACTCAGTCTCAAACTTTCTGTCTCTCTCTGTCTCTACCTCGCTGTCTGTTTCTCCCTATTTTGCTGTTTGTCTCTGTCTCTCAATGTGCCTGTCTCTTTCTCACGGTGTCCAGTTGTGTTCCAATGGGATTCTCTCAGTCTCTCTGTCTGACTGTCTCACTCTTTCCCATCATCTCTGTCTATCTATGTCTCTGCCTGCCTGTCTCTCTTTGCCTGTCGCTGGTAGTCCCTGTCTCTAACCTGCTGAGAATTTCCAACATTTTCTTTTTATTTCTTTGTCTCTCTGTCTATCTTTCGCTCTCTCTCCATCTGTCTCTCTCCTTGTCACTTTCTTTATGATTGTCTTTCTCTCACTCTTTCCCTCTTTCTCTTTATAGATCACACACACAGATCTCTTTCGATGTATGTGTTTGAGAGTCTTTTTCTCACTCAGTCTGCCTCTCGTTTTCAGTCTCACACTTGCTGTCTCTCGTTGTCTCGATCTCGCTGTCTGTCTCTCCCTGTTTGTCGGTTTGTCTCTGTCTCGCAATGTGTCTGTCGACTTCTCATGGTGTCCAGTTCTATTCACAGCTCGAATATTGCTTTGACAAAACCCACGCGCATCAATTCCTCGTGGGAAAGTGGTGAATATCCCCGCCTGTCACACGCGAGACCACGGTTCAATTCCCTAACGGGAAGGCTGCATTTTACAAGAGGCAGAATTTTACTTCTGTTTCTTGGTATAGATTCATATTAAAAAGTTCCAGAGCAATATAGAGCAGCAAAAATACAGCCTCTTCCAGATTTTTAGCAAACGGTGACTTTTTCACGATTCTGTGGCCGTCTGCTGCACAGAGATGGCTGGTTGAGTTTTAACTGAGTAACATTTAAAAAGGCAGCGAGCCAGTAGTCGTGGCCCAGTGGTTAAGGCAACAGACTAAAAATCCATTCGGGTTTCCCCGCATAGATTTGAATCCTGCCGACTCCGTTTCTCAGCATATTTCATTCTGTTTGACAATTTAACCAGGTCCCTGCAAAACTGATTCTGAGATAGACGGAACAACGTCCCACACCTTTCAATGCCGCTGCTGTTTTCTTTCTTTCATTAATCTGCAATAGTCACGATACATACGGATAGTAAATCGCAAAAATCAGCCAAAGTTGCGACAGTGATTCAGTCTGTCTATCCCTCGAGATGTCTAAGGCATCTGTGCATGTCCGTTGGTGCGTGTAAATTTTTGTGTGTGTGTCTCTGTGTCTGTCTATCGATAAAAATGTCTATGTGTATGTGCAACTGTCTGTGGAAATCATCACCATGAATTTGGTATGTCCTGGAACTTAAAAAAAAGACTTGGGGAAAGTAATATGGCTGTGAACCTTTGTCTCAGCTTTGGTTCAGTGGCAGCATTCTTGACTGAATCAGGAGGAATCATTTTTGATGCAGCGTGTTGTTGTGATCTGGAATGCAATGCTTGAAAGGGTGGTGGAGGCAGATTCAATAGTAACTTTCTAAAGGGAATTCGATAAGTACTCTAAGGTGGAAATAGCACGGTTCCAAGAGGAGAACAGGGGATAGCTCTGTCAAAGAGCCTGCACAGGCACGATGGGCCGAATGGTTTACTTCTGTGCTGTATCATTCTCTGCTTGGCCCTCGGCCTCCTACTTCAGATTGGAGCAACCCCTTGGTCATTTTCCTGGATCCGGTCAACCAGTGGCTCATTTGCTCCTCCATGATGTTTCCGTGTAACTCCTAATCCCATCTTCAAACCGGGAGCCAAAATCCAAATTTAACCCGACCGTTCATCATCCCTTGTGGCACGGTCCACATTCACCACCTCTGAAATGATTCACAACATTTAACGTGTCTTTTACAATCTGCTTCTTGTTGCATGTCCGATTCTGAATGGGTGGCTCCCATTAAACACTCCGTCACCACCTATCCCGCAGGCTATAAGCTCATCCCCGACTGCCACGTAGTGGCTCCCATTAAACGCTCCCACAACACGTTTCACGCAGGTTCTAGACAGATACTGGCTTTCACTGAGTGGCTGCCATTAAACGCTCCCTCATGGCGAGGTCGCAGTGGACAGTAATACCGCAAATGTAACACCCCTAATTAAGAAAGGAGTGAGACAGAGAGCAGGAACCTATAGACCATCTGTCAGTGGGACAATACTGGAGTCTATCATTAAGGAAAAGTAGCAGGACATTTAGAAAATCATATTGCAGTCAAGCAGAGTCAGCATGGTTTTATGAAAGAGAAATCATGTTGACAAATTTCCTGGAGTTGTTTGAGGATGTAACGAGCGGAGTGAATAAAGGAGACCAGTTGATGTTGTATATTTGGATTTCCAGAAAGCATTCTATATGGTGCTACACAAAAGGCTATTGCACAAGCCAAGAGCTCATGGGGTTGTGGGTAATGTTTCCCCGTGCATGGAGGATTGGCAAACTAACAGAAAACAGAGAGTCGGGATAAATGGATCATTTTCAGGTTGGCAAACTGTAACTAGTGAAGTGCCACAGGGATCAGTGCTGGGGCCTCAACTATTTACAATTTATATTAATGACTTGGATGAAGGGACCGAGTTTAACATAATCAAATTTGCTGATGATACAAAGATGGTTGCGACAGCAAGCTGTGAGTAGGACGCAAATAATCTACGAAAGGATATAGCCAGGCTCAGTGAGTGGGCAAAATATGGCAGATGGACTGTAATATGTTAAAATGTCAGTTTATCCCCTTTTGTAGTACAAATAAAAAAGCAAATTATTATTTAAATGGGGACGATTACAAAATGCTGTCGTACGGAGGAATCTGGGGGTTCTTGAACATGAAATGCAAATATTTAACATGCAGGTAGAGCAATAATCAGGAAAGCAAATGGTATGCTGGCCTTTATTGCAAGGAGGATGGAGTATAAAAGTAGGGAAGTCCTGCTACAACTGTACAGGGCGTTGGTAAGACCACACCTGGAGTACTGCACACAGTTTTGGTTTGGACTTGACTCCATTCCCATGCCAGGGGTTTTGCTGCATCAGATGGGGGATACCATTTGGGGACACTGATTCCCCACCAATTCCCATTCCCCTTCTTTCTGGTGGATAATGGAGGGGCCGCTGTGTGTAATGTGCAAGTCAGTAAGCATTGTCAGCAAGCTCTTTCTCATTGGAGATTATATTCAGTACAAACGTTTACATTATTGTAGATTGTGTATCAAAGATCAAGGTAGGATTAAAGTAAAAGTTCATAATTTTATTGTTGAGATTTGCTGAATTAAGGGGAAAGATAACACACAGAGTTTTTAAATGGACACTGCAGCCCCGAGAACACAATCAGCAATATATCCAGAATATTAAGGACCAGCCCAGTTTCAGGGTTATTATCAGCAGAAACAAACCCCAACTGTGAGAATGAACATGGTTCAGTCGGGATGTGATTAACAGCAGCAATAACAGCAGATTCTAACCCTTTGTGTTACTTGTGAACTCGCTGGTATGTCAGCAGGGTGGATGACTGAGTGAATCCCTTCCCACACTCTGAGCAGGTGAACAGCCTCTCCCCAGTGTGACCTCGCTGGTGTGTCAGCAAGTCGGATGACTGAGTGAATCCCTTCCCACACTCAGAGCAGGTGAATGGCCTCTCCCCAGTGTGAACTCACTGGTGTGTCAGCAGGTGGGATGATTGAGTGAATCGCTTCCCACACTCAGAGCAGGTGAACGTGTTCTCCCATGTGTGAACTCGCTGGTATTACAACTGGTGGGATGATGCAGTGAATCCCTTTCCACACAGAGAGCAAGTGAATGGCCTCTCCCTAAAGTGACTACGTCGATGAATTTCCAGTTCTGACGGCGATCTGAGTCCCTTCCCACAGTCACCACATTTCCACGGTTTCTCCGTGGTGCGGGTGTCCTTGTGAATCTCCACGGTTGGTCGATCAGTTGAAGCCTAACCCATGTGCACAAAACGGTTACAGTTTCTCGGTGCTTTGTATGCTGCGATGTTTTCTTCAGGCTGTGTAACTGGTTAAAGCTCTTTCCACAGTCCGTGCACTGGAACACTCACTCGGGAGTGTGTGTCTCGGTGCCTTTCCAGTCAAACTGATGTTTGAAATCTTTTCCCACAGGTAAGACAGACAAACATTTCTCCTTCCACTTTGAAAGGCCGATGATATTCAGGTCCTGATGTATCGAGTGACTCTGTCAGATCTTGACATGATGTTTGGTTTGTGTTTCCTGTCTGAAAATCTCCCCTTCTAATAGGCTGTAAAAGGGGATAACAAAACTCATCGCTGTCAGTACAGGACAGAAATTCAGGATAGACTCATCTAGTTTCCATGGAACATGCTTATCTCCCTTGTCCTTCCAAAGCTATAAATTCCTGTCCACACGTTGGCCCACCTGCTGTGCTGAAATCCAAATCAACACAAATTTAGAGACATTTTCTACTCCGCTCCAAGTTTTCACTACCAATTTTGGTTGGGTTCAGGTTTACACTCACTGGTTCCCCTCCTTCTCCTTCCCAGCATGTGCTGACACTGGCTGGGTTCAGTTCTACACTCACAGGTACACTTCCTTCTCCTAAAGGTGCTGACTCTGGCTGGGTTCAGTTCTACACTCACTGTTTCCCCTCCCCTAAAGGTGCTGACTCTGGCTGGGTTCAGTTCTGCACTCACTGGTTCCCCTCCCCTGAAGTTGCTTGCTCTGGCTGGGTTCAGTTCCAGACACTGATATCATTCACTTTGTACCTGCACCAAGATGGCCGCACATTGCACTGTCCTGCTAACTGAATCAAGATGGCGGAGCGCTGAATCTGCTTTCCTGCACCAAGATGCCCGCTGTTAGCCTGGGCCTGTGATTGGGAAAAAGCCCCGAAGCTGCAATCGCCGATATTCTGGTTACTATTCCGGGCTTGCGGCGGGTACCGGTTGTTAATGAAGCCTCCCTTACTCCCCGGTGGTCCATTATTCCCCTTCGTCCCACTGAAAAGGATACTTCTGTGGAGCCTGCCCGAATTGTGTCTCCTCCACGATTACACGCACCGCGCATACTCCAAACACAGCCAGGACCAGCACCCGCGCACTGAGCTGCTGCAGTCTGAGTGCGGCACATTCTCCCCCGCGGGGCATGCTGGGTACATAAGATCATGAGGAATAAGAGCAGGAGGGGGCCACCCGGAGCCTGCTCCCTATTCAATAACATTGGACGGGAGAGTCTAGGGGGGACTTTACTCCATATCTAACCCGTGCTGT
The DNA here is from genome assembly GCF_044704955.1 of Pristiophorus japonicus. Classification (NCBI taxonomy): domain Eukaryota; kingdom Metazoa; phylum Chordata; class Chondrichthyes; family Pristiophoridae; genus Pristiophorus; species Pristiophorus japonicus. The sequence goes on from NC_091999.1 coordinate 44,362,993, forward strand.
ACTTGCTGTGGGAGTATTTGACGCGACAGTATAGAGGGAGCTTTACTCTGTATCTAACCCGTGCTGTACCTGCCCTGGGTGTGTTTGATGGGACAGATTAGAAGAAGCTCTAATCTGTATCTAACCAATGCAGTATCTGCTCTGGAATGCTTGGGGCAGGGTTGAGGAAGATATACTCTGTATCTAACCTGCTTTGTACCTGCCCTTGTAACGTCTGGTGGGAGAGTATTTGAGGGAGCTTTACTCTGTTTCTAAGCAAGGCAAATATAGCCTTCCTTCGATAAGGCGACCAAAACTGTGCACAATTCCAGAGAGATTAGAGAGAGAATTACACTGTATCTACATTGTGATGCAGCTGTCCTAGGAGTGTTTATTTCGACAGTGTAGAGGGAGCTTTACTTAGTATATAACCAATGCAGTACCTGCTCTGGGAGTGTTTGATCGAACAGTGTAGAGACAGATTTACTTTATATGTAAGAAATGCTGTATCTGCAACGGAATGGCTGGGTCAGGGTAGAAGGAGATGTACTCCGTGTAACCTGTGCTGTACCTGTCCTGGGAGTGTTTGATGGGGCAGTGTAGAATGAGTTCTACTCCGTATCTGACGCTGCTGTACCTGTCCTGCTCGTGTTTGATGGGACAGTGTAGAGGGAGCTTTACTCTGTATCTAAACATGTGCTGTACCTGCACTGGGAGTGTTTGATGGGACAGTGCAGAGTGAGCTTTACTCTGCATCTAACCACGTGCTGTACCTGCCCTGGGAGTGTTTGATGGGACAGGGCAGAGTGAGCTTTTCTCTGTATCTAACCCGTGCTGTACCTGCCCTGAGAATGTTTTGTGGCAGGGTTGAGGAAGATATACTCCATGTCTAACCTGTACTGCACCTGCCCTGGGACTGGTTAATGGCAAAGTGTAGAGGGAGCTTTACGCTGTATCTAAACCATATTGTACCTGCCTTGGGAGTATTTGCGATATTGTAGTCTGAGATTTACTCTGTATCAACCCTGATAGTGTTTGGGACAGGATGGAGTGAGATTTACTCTGTATCTAGCCCATGCAATACTGGTAGTTCTGATATCAGTAGTAGTGAAAATGCTAAAATCTATTATTAAGAACGTAGTAAGTAATAACAGGATTGGGCAGAATGAACACGGATTTATGAGAGGGAAATTGTACTTGACAAATCTGTTAGCATTTCTTGAGTTTGTCACTTTCAGGATAGACAAGGGCGAACCACGTGATGTGGTTTATTTAGATTTACAAAAGGCATTCAATGAGGTGCCACATAAGCGATTATTAAACAAAATTATCGCTCGTGAGATTAGGGGTAATATATGAACAAGGATTGTTTAACGGTCAGAAAACAGAGTAGGATTAAACGGGCCATTTTCGGGTTGGCAGGCTGAAACTGGTGGGGTGCTGCAAGGATCGGTGCTTGGGCCCCAGCTATTCACAATCTATATCAATAATTTGGATAAGGGGACCAAATGTAATATGTCGAAGTTTGCTGAGGCTACAAAGCTAGTTGGGAATGTAAGTGTGAGGAGGATGAAAAGAGGTTTCAAAGGGATAGAAACAGGCTCAGTGAGTGGGCAAGAACATGGTAAATGGAATATAATGTGAAGAAATGTTAAGTTAGACACTGATAGTAAAAATAGAAAGGCAGAGTATTTATTTTAAATGGTGAGTGATTAGGAAATGTTGGTGTTCAGAGGGACCTGGGTGTTCTTGTACACATATTGCTAAAAGATTACACGCAATCAATTAAGAAAGCAAATGGTATATTGGCCTTTATTACAAAAAGATTTGAGTATAAGAGTAAAGACATTTTACTGCAATTATAAAGGGCACTGGTGAGACCACGCCTGTAGTATTGTGTGCAGTTTTGGTCTCCTTACGTAAGGAAAGATAAACTTGCTGCAGAGGGAGTGCAATGAAAGTTCGCCAGACTGATTTCTGGGATGGGGGAATTGTCCTATGAGAGACTGAGTAGACTAGGCCTATATTCGCTCTCGTACAGAAGAATGAGAGATGAGAGGCGACGCCCACATCCCATGAACGAATTTTTAAAAAGAGATGTGAGGTGTTTAAAATTGATCAAGGATACAGCCAAATTATTAGAGACACTCCCTGTCCTTCAGGACCAGTGTCCAGGGGTGAAGATCATGGGTTTATCTGATCGTCTTTGGATTAAATATTGTGATCATTGAGCTGAGCACCTCGTGCTAGCATCAAACACTCTCCAGTCGGGCACAGTTAGATACAGAGTGAACCCATCGGTCGTTCCCCGACACAGATACTGAGGGACAAGGAGTGTCTGGGACAATGGCATTTCGCACTCAGTAAGGTATAAATTGATCCTGTACCTCTCCCTATTAATCCTGGGCTTCACACGGGTCAAATCCTGCTCCTGCTTCCCTTCCTGTAACAATACTGAGCTCAATCCAGACCAAAATGATCAGAGCACAGGGAGGTTGGTTGTTAGGCACTGCAATGATGTCATAAAGCAGGGCATTTAAAGGAGGAGAAATGGGACATCCTGTCTCAACACACATTCCCCCTGTTCATACTGAGAATCCCCGGGAAAGGCACAAGGCCCATAGTGTGGAACACAACCAAGGGGGGAAGAGGAGGAGAGCTGAGATATCCTGTCTCAACACACATCCCCCTGTTCATACTGAGAATCCCCGGCGAAGGCCCAAGGCCCAGAGTGTGGAACACAACCAAGGGGGAAAGAGGAGGAGAGAAGGTCAGGTAAATCAAGGAGTGGGGACTGAGGGCCACCAAGCTTCAGTTTTAGAGCCTGTAGACTTCAGGAGGGATCAGCGAGTTCTGTAGTTTCAGGATCCAGGGAGAGAACAAGGAGCAGATGGGGAGACTGGGGTGGATTCCAGCAGAGTGAGGATGCAGGGCGAGAGAGATTGTGTCGGGCCGTGTATTAGGGGTGTGGGAGGGACAAGTGAGGAAACGTTAGAGGAGCAATTACTGCAGCAGTGTCCATCAATAGTGAGAGAGAGAAGGTGGGGGTCAGAGAGGGCCCTGGACAGGCCGGTAAACTGTTTGTTTGCTGTGACCAGCTTTCCTTCTGTCACAAATAGCCTCCTGCAGCCCAGTGACAAAAACAGCCCATTAAACGCCCAATGTCCTTTGGTCTGGTGAGGTCTCCCTTTGTGAAACATGGGTTGTTGTTAAAGCTTCTCATTCTGACTCACTCACAGTGAGACAGTATCCGCTGTCCCTTTTATTCCATGGGCTTCATCTTTGCTGGTATTGGTAACACGCCCGGGATCACTAAACACAAAACGCAGTCTGTTAATCACTTTCAGCTACTTGACTTATTGTGTGCTCCACAGCATCTCTCTCACCTTCAATGTGTGAATAGAGCATCACGCCCGCAAAGCTGGTTTAAGTTTATTTCAACGCAGCAAATCTATTTAAGAAAAGCCTGTAGGCCGATGAGACACTGTTCAGGTGCCAGTGTGCTGCTGGTTTGCCCGGCATTTTGCCTGTAATGGAAAATAACTGAACATTTCTCCCAGTGTTACCTTTGCTGTAATGAAATGTGTATTTTAATAAGCCTCACGTCCTTGCTCATGTCTGCTGCAATTGTGCAGAAAGGGGATGTGTGAACAGATGGTCTTTGTATTGAGATGTGAAACAAGGAAACGGTATGTGTGTGTGGCAGTGACACAGCCTTGTGGTCAGAGGCAGAACCATGCGCCGATATCCTTGTGCTTATGGTTTGAGCAGGGTTAGTTCATGAATGCTCAAGCTAAGAGGTGCCAGGCATTGGGAGCAGCGGCAGTAAATACAATCTAAATGCAAATTCCGATGTCGTTTATCTTCATTTATTCCTATTTTAATGGCTTTTGCTGAATGTGTCCCATGCCAAGTGCCAGGATATTGGATCAGGCCCACCCGAGAAAATGAGTTTGACATCCTGAGGTAGACAATGTCAACCGGATTCCCCCATCCACATCCTGACAACTTATGTACAAACTCAAGCTAGTTTGTAAGACATGACCATGTTTTCCGGAATCCATGTACAGTATCTCTAATAGCCCCTTCACTTTCCCCATGATGGAAAACAGCATCTCTCAGGATCCCTTCAAGCACCTTCCCAGTGATCGAGGTCACGTTGATGGGCCTTCAGTTCCCGAGCTCTGACTTATGCCCAATTTGGAAAATGGGAACTACATGTGCTACCTTCCAATCTCAGGGACCAACCCATGACTCTACTGAGCTGTTGGAGATCTGGGCAAGGGGCTGGCAGAGCACCCGTCCCATCTCTTTAAACACCCTTGGGTGGATATCATCCACACCTTACACTGTCAAGATTAACCAGCACGGGTTGCTGTCAGTGAAGAGAGATGAGAAAGACCAAAGTGCCATTTGCCCCTCTCAGTATGACCCTGAAGGGCTGTGTCCATGCTGAAGTTCTTCCCCCATATAATCCTCCCCCCAGCTTGTCCTCTCTGAGCTCCAGCCAGGTGATGCTAAACACTCGGGTGGGAAAGAGAAAAATCTACAGCAATGTGTTGAAAGCAACACGAATTTATCTGTCTCCATCCCAAATATTAAACTTCAGTCCAGTTACAGGAGTTTTCATCAGCGGAAACAAACCCCAACTGTCAGAATAAACATGGCTCAGTCGGGTTGTGATTAACAGCAGCAATAACAGCATAATCCAACCCCGACAATCATTTGTGAACTCGCTGGTGCCTCAACAGGTGGGATGACTGAGTGAATCCTTTCCCACACTCAGAGCAGGTGAACGGCCTCTGCCCAGTGTCAATTCGCTGGTGCTTCAACAGATGGGATGACCGAGTGAATCCCTTCCCACACTCAGAGCAGGTGAATGGCCTCTCCCCAGTGTGAATTCGCTGGTGCCTCAACAGATGGGATGACCGAGTGAATCCCTTCCCACACTCAGAGCAGGTGAATGGCCTCTCCCCAGTGTGAGCTCGCTCGTGCCTCAACAGGTGCGATGACTGAATGAATCCCTTCCCGCACTCAGAGCAGGTGAACGGCCTCTCCCCGGTGTGAATTCGCTCGTGTGCCAGCAGATTGGATGACTCATTGAATCCTTTCCCACACTCAGAGCAGCTGAACGGCCTCTCCCCAGTGTGAATTCGCTGGTGTGTCAGCAGGGTGGATGATTGAGTGAATCCCTTCCCACACACGGAACAGGTGAACGGCCTCTCCCCAGTGTGAATTCGCTGATGTATCAGCAGTTTGGATGACTGAGTGAATCCCTCCTGACACTCGGAGCGCGTGAACGGCCTCTCCTCACTATGAACTCGCTGGTGTGTTTCCAGCTGGGACGGGTATTTGAAACTTTTCCCACAGTCCCCACATTTACACAGTTTCTCCCCAGTGTGACTGCGCTTGTGTCTCTCCAGGTTGGATGATCGGCTGAAGCCTTGTCCACACACAGAGCATGTGTACACTTTCTCCCCGCTATGAACAGTGCTTTTTGTATCCAGAGTTGCTGGATGATAATCCATTCCCAATGAATCGAGTGACTTCGTCAGATGTCAATGTGATGTTTGGTTTGAGCCTCCGGTCGATAAATCCTCCCATTTTAATACCCTGAAAAGTGAATTTCAGTCATGAAAAAGGGTGGATGAGAGAGAATCCACAAAAACACAAAGGCTCTTTGAGAAATTCAGCTTAATGAACTTGGTAATTTGTGGGGCCAGCACTCGAAATAGTAACCATGAAAACTGCCAGTTTGTGGTAAAACCCAACTGGTTTATCAATGTCCTTCAGGAAAGGGAACCCACCTCCATTGACAGCCCCACATGGGGAATTGTTGGTCCCACTGGGCCCAGAAATACTGGGGGTGAAACCCAGCAGCTTCTCCTCCATCTCCACTCCAGCTCAAACAGATGCAACAAACAGACCCGCACAGGAGGCCAGGTATCCAAAGCGTCTTTCTAATATTTGCAGCATAGTTGAGAGGCGATTTATTCTAAATTGTCCGAGATTTGTAGACTTCAGATTCTAGATTTTACATAAGAACATAAGAACATAAGAACAAGAAGAATTAAGAACAGGAGTAGGCCATGTAGCCCCTCGAGCCTGCTCCACCATTAATAAGATCATGGCTGATCCGGCCGTGGACTCATCTCCACTTACCCACCCTCTCCCCATAACCCTTAATTCCATAATTGGTTAAAAATCTATCTATCTGTGACTTGAATACATTCAATGAGCTAGCCTCAACTGCTTCCTTGGGCAGAGAATTCCATAGATTCACAACCCTCTGGGAGAAGAAATTCCTTCTCAACTCGGTTTTAAATTGGCTCCCCCGTATTTTGAGGCTGTGCCCCCGAGTTCTAGTCTCCCCTACCAGTGGAAACAACCCCTCTGCCTCTATCTTGTCTATCCCTTTCATGATTTTAAATGTTTCTTTAAGATCACCACTCATCATTCTGAACTCCAACGAGTAAAGACCCAGTCTACTCAATCTATCATCATAAGGTAACACCCTCATCTCCGGAATCAGCCTAGTGAATCGTTTCTGTACCCCCTTCAAAGCCAGTATATCCTTCCTTAAGTAAGGTGACCAAACTGCACGCAGTACTCCAGGTGCAGCCTTACCAATACCTTATACAGTTGCAGCAGGACCTCCCTGCTTTTGTACTCCATCCCTCTCGCAATGAAGGCCAACATTCCATTCGCCTTCCTGATTACCTGCTGCACCTGCAAACTAACTTTTTGGGATTCATGCACAAGGACCCCCAGGACCCTCTGCATCTCAGCATGTTATAATTTCTCGCCATTCAAATAATATTCCCCTTTGCTGTTTTTTTTCCCAAGGTGGATGACCTCACACTTTCCGACATTGTATTCCATCTGCCAAACCTTAGCCCATTCGCTTAACCTATCCAAATCTCTTTGCAGCCTCTCTGAGTCCTTACAAAAACCCGCTTTCCCACTAATCTTAGTGTCATCTGCAAATATTGTTACACTACACTCTGTCCCCTCTTCCAGGTCATCTATGTATATTGTAAACAGTTGTGGTCCCAGCACCGATCCCTGTGGCACACCACTAACCACCGATTTCCAACCCGAAAAGGACCCATTTATCCCGACTCTCTGCGTTCTGTTCGCCAGCCAATTCTCTATTCATGCTAATACATTTCCTTTGACGCCACGTACCTCTATCTTGTGCAGTAACCTTTTGTGTGGCACCTTATCGAATGCCTTTTGGAAATCTAAATACACCACATCCATCGGTACACCTCTATCCACCATGCTCGTTATATCCTCAAAGAATTCCAGTAAATTAGTTAAACATGATTTCCCCTTCATGAATCCATGCTGCGTCTGCTTGATTGCACTATTCCTGTCTAGATATCCCGCTTATTTCTTCCTAAATGATTTTGCTTTGTACTGGAATCCAAGTCAGCGATTGTAGCATGGGCAGAACCATCGGAACGGACCAGGTACAGCAGGCGATGCGGCAAGCAGCAGAGGAGTGGTGAAGGCGGGGTGGAGTAGCGCCGGGAGATCGGGCCTGAGAGATTGCGGCCCACAACAGGCGAGAGTTCGGGGCTGAGAGATTGGGGCCAAGGAGATTCAAGAGTTCGGAATGGAGAGATTGGGGCCAAGGAGAGGCGAGAATTTGGGGAGAAGAGATTGGAGCCAAGGAGAGGCGACAGTTCGGGGAGGAGAGATTGGGGCCAAGGAGAGGCTAGAGTTCAGGGCATAGAGATTGGCGCCCACAAGCGGCGAGAGTTCTGGGTGGCGACATTGGGCCCCATGAGAGGCGAGACTTCGGGCGGAGAGATTGGGGCCCACGAAAGGCGAGAGTTCGGGGCGGAGAGATTGGGCCCCACGAGAGATGAGAGTTTGAGGCGGAGAGATTGGGGCCACAAGAGGTGTGAGTTCGGGGCCCGCAATCGGCAAGGGTCCAGGGACAGCATGGGCCAGACCGCACTGCGATCTATGGGCATTACAAATATGTGCACCAGGTCTGTGCAGCAGAGCTTGGTCTCCAGTCGTCTTGGTTAACCTTTGCCACTGAACCAAGACTTCACTCTGTTTAGCCCGTGTGGTGGCTGGTGTGCAACGGTTACCCACGTTAAAAGAATCCACACACAAGCTTCTTCCACACTTTAATATGTAGTTCGGGACCTGGAATATCAGGTCTCATCGTGAAACATCTGTGAACTCATGCGTTTTGGTGTGGAAGTGGGTCATCATCGATTCAAGGGACTGCCTAATTCTATACTGTACAGGAGGCCAGGGAGTGACTTCCGCATTCAGTGCCCACCCTGATACGGAGCAGCTGGGAATTGCTGGACATGCTGTATAAACGCAAGTATTTGTTTTCGTGGTGTGGGGGAGGCACTGCCCCCGGGGTTTGCTGGTGCCGGGCCCGGAGGCTTTGACACGCAGGCTGAGAGCCGCATTCGGTATTGCCCGGGACCTGAGAGCCACACTCGGTGTTGCCCGGGGCCTGAGAGCCGCAATCGGTGTTGCCCGGGGCCTGAGAGCCACTCTCGGTGTTGACCTGGGTCTGAGAGCCGCACTCAGTGATGCATGGGGCCTGGTGCATGGGGCCTGGGAGCCACACTCGGTGCTGCCCGGGACTGAGAGTCACACTCGGTGTTGCCTGGCGCCTGAGAGCCACACTTGGTGATGCTAATGCCGTGCTCGCTCCAATCAGTTCCCGGGAGCCTCTCCGCACAGGGGCGTGCTCTCCAGGGACCAGCTCTACCCAAGTTGCCCCCCTGCTGATGGTGATAGGGCGTATTTTGACGGGCGGAGCACTCTGGGTAAGATCATCCGCCATTGTCACCGAGCGGACGGCACAGGAGGCCATGCAGCCCATCCTGTTGTACCGGCTCTTTGGTGGAGATGTTCAATGAGTCTCACTCCTCTGCTCTTTACCCATTGCTAGATATATTTTTCCCAGCAAGTATTTATCCAATTCCCTGTTAAAAGTTACAATTCAATCTGCTTCCACCACCATTTCAGACAGTGCAATCTGGATCATAACAATTCGCTGAGTAACAAATGACCCCACATCTCATCTCTCGTTATTTTGCCAATCATCGGAAGTCTGACTCCTTTGGTTACCTACCCTAATGCCATTGGAAACACTTTCTCCATATTTACTCTATCTAAATCGTTCATAATTTACCATTTCCTGCACTCTGGAGAAAACTTCACCAGGCTCTCTACATCACGGAAGTCTCATCTCCCTGGCACCATTCTTTCAGCACCTTCTCTAAAAGCTTGCCATCATTACGAAAGTTTGGAGCCCAAACTTGAACACAATTCTCCAGCTGAGGCTTAACCAGTGTTTTATAAAGGTTTAGCAAATTAAACATCAAATGCTGATATTTCTCTGATGGTGTTTAAAGGGCGAGGTCCATCTAGTCAGATGGATGTGTCAATGAGACTATGAACCTAAAGAAGTGCATTTAGAGTGGAGAGCCAGGACATGCTGTGTAAGCGGGCGCAAACACTCCTGCACAGCCCACACATCACTTGTTTCCCATTTGGCATGAAAGTAATGTGTTAATTGCAACAATTCATTTGATTTGATTTCAAATAGTTTAGGATAGAAATTGAATCATGTTTCTATGATTTTTCCCCAACTCAGATTCAAGGCCTCAATCTCAAAACCTGAGACTGTACATTGGAATTCCAATCCTGGGACTGTACATGGGGATTCTAACCCTGGGAGAGTACTTGGACATTCGAACACTGGGAGAGTAAATGGGGATTCTAACCCCGGAACCATACATGGGGATTCTAACCTCGGCACTGTAAATAGGGATTCTAACCCTGCGACTGTACATGGGAATTTTATCCCTGGGCGAATATGTGGGCATTCTAACCCTGGGACTGTACATGGGGATTCTAACGCTGCCATTGTACCTGGGGATTCTAACACTGCGAATGTACAGAGGGATTCTAACCCTGGGATTGTACATGGGGATTCTGACCCTGGGACTGTACATGGCGTCCAGGCATTCGTGCCCCCTTCAGAAATGACTGAGGCTCTACTTCCCCGCAGTGCTCCAGGTGTGGTCTAGCCAGGGCTTTGTGCTGCTGCAGTGGGATGGCAGCACCCATGGAACTGTACGAAGGCAGGTAGCTTACGACTGACTTTCATTTTAAACTTTTAATCAACTTGGGAAAACTTTTAAAACTTCAAGAGAAACTTTTAAACAAATTGGGGAAACTTTTAAAAACTCTGGAGAAAATTTTAAATAACTTGGGAAACCTTTTTTAAAACTCCTGGAGAAAATTTTAAAAGTTCTGAAGAAACTTTTAAACAACGTGGAGGAACCTTTAAGAATAATTTTCTTTTAAAAATGTTTTATTAAGAAATTGAATACTGTACCCCAATCTAAATAGAAAATAGTTTGGTCTGTTTTATTAGCATCATTTTCAGCCATTTGAAACCAGGTTACTCACGACGACGCCCAGCAAGCAGGTGTGCCTCCGACCCGGCGAGCGCGACATCACTCGGCCCCTCCTGCAGCGGGCCTACATCCCTCGAGCGGCGGGTTTTCGTCCCTCCAGCAGCGGGCCTATATGTCTCTCCTCGTCGATGGCTGGACCTCCCCTTCCGCACTGGTGGCCTGGCTATGATTCTTTCACCCTCCCACTTGGAACTCCAGCAGACAACTGACTTCCTAATGCCTGCCCGCAACCAAGCCTCGGACCACTTACCAACAAGGGTGCTACTCAGCACCGAGCTTGCAGCCAACATTTCGCCTTAGGCAATTAGGCTAATACAGAAGTGACTGGTCTCCAGTCGTCTTGGATCACTTGCCACTGGACCAAGACCTTGCTCAGCTATGCAGCCCCACATTAAAAGAACTCACACACAGGCATCTTCCACTCCGTTAACATGAAGTTCGGGACCTGAAACGACAGGACTCCCATTGGACAGGCCAGAATGCCGCACCGCCATAGTTGCCAGGGAATTTAGAAGCTTTGACATCGACATCGCCACCCTAAGCGAGATCCAGCAGGCAGGGGAAGGCCAGCTCAAGGAACAAGATGGAGGTTACACCTTTTTCTGGAAAAGAAAACCGGAGGAAGAACGCCACCTTCATAAAGTCGGCTTCGCCATCAAAATGAGCTGGTCGACATCCGCAAAGATACTCCCTGTGGGGTTACCAAACGCCTCTTGACGCTTCAACTCACCCTATCCCGGAACCAATGCGCCACAGTCATCGGTGCGTATGGCCCAACACTGGATGCAATGGATGAGACCAAAGAGGGTTTTTATTCCAAACTCGAAACATCCCTGTCCTGTGTCCCCACAGGTGACAAACTGATCCTCCTCGGTGACTTCAATGCCAGGGTCGGCAAAGATACAGCCCTCTGGGGATGCGTGATTGGCAGTGAGGGGGTAGGGAAAGCCAAATCCAACAGTATCCTACTCCTGACAAAATATCTAGAACATGAACTTCTCATCACCAACACTTTGTTCCGCCAGAAGGAAAAATACAAGGCATCGTGGTAATACCCTTGCTCCAAATGCTGGCACCTGCTCGACTATGTCATCGTCCGAGCCAGGGATCGCAAGGGTGTGCACATCACCCACGTCATGACAGGAGCTGACGACTGTTGGCCGGACGACCGCCTGACTCATCATCGACATTAACCCCAAAATGGAGGGGACAGCAGAAGCAGTGCCACAAGAAATTCAATGCCGGGGCACTTAAAGACCCAGCTAAGGCAGCCCAATACAGCCAACGCTTCACAGCTAACCTGACGTGCCTTGATGACGCTGAGGTGCTGAATGCCCACAATTCTTGGTCTGCCCTCCAGGCCTCATAACCAGTGCCTGTGAAGAGACACTTGGTCATTCAACCAGAACACACGAGGACTGGTTTGATGAGAATGATCAGAGATCCAAGAATTTATATTTCTGAGGCTCAAGCAAAAACCCAACTCAGGAGCAGCAAAGCAACACTACAGGCGGCTCAAAGCTGAGGTCCAACAAAAAACCTGGCACCTAAAGAACAGGTAGTGGATGGAGAAAGCACAGGAGATACAATAACTGGCCAACAGCCATGATGTGCGAGGATTCTTCATCTCAGTCAAGGCCACCTACGGTCCAAACTCCCAAGGCCCCACCCCACTGCTGGCTAAGAATGGGGAAACACTCATCAAGGACACCGATTTTGTCAAGGCCCGCTGGAAGGAGCACTTCGAAGATCTCCTCAATCGAGATTCTGACTTTGACTTGAGTGTTCTCGACTCCATCCCACAGCATGCGTCCCGCCCCCATTTCAGTGAAACACCAACGTTGCATGAGGTAGGAAAAGCCATAAGACAGCTCAAGAACAACAAGGCTACGGGAGCGGATGGAATCCCTACTGAGGCGCTAAAGCATGGCGGAGATGTGCTGTTGGCATGGATACATGACCTCATCGCTCTCATCTGGAGGGAGGAGAGCATGACGGGAGATCACAGAGATGCAGTGATCGTGACCATCTTTAGAAAAAGGGGGGCAATTCCAACTGCAGCAACTACAGAGGGATCTCACTGCTAATCAGGCACTGGGAAAGTTTTTGCTCGAGCCCTCTTCAACCGTCTTCTCCCTGTGGCCGAGGAGCTCCTCCTGGAGTCACAGTGCCCCACGGGGCACTTCGGACATGATCTTTGCAGCGCGACAGCTGCAGGAAAAATGCAGGGGCCAGCGCCAGCCGTGATACATGGGCTTTTTCAACCTTACAAAGGGATTTGACACTGTGAACCATGAGGCTCTATGGAGCGTCCTCCTCCATTTTGGACGCCCTCAAAAATGTGTCAACATCCTTCACCTGCTCCATGATGACATGCAGGTGATAATCCTTACCAACGGATCCATTACAGATCCAATCCATGTCCGGACCAGGGTCAAACAGGGCTGCGTCATTGCTCCCACCCTCTTCTCAATCTTCCTCGTTGCCATGCTCTACCTCACAGTCAACAAATTCCCTGCTGGAGTGGAACCAAACTACAGAACCAGCAGGAAGCTGTTTAACCTTCGCCGCCTCCGGGACAAAGTCCAAGATAACCCCAACCTCTGTCGTTGAGCTTCAGTACGTGGACAATGCCTGTTTCTGCGCACATTCTGAGGCTGAACTCCAGGATATAGTCGACGTATTTACTGAGGAACACCAAAGCATGGGCCTTATGCTAAATATCCGTAAGACAAAGATCCTCCACCAGCCAGTACTCAACGTTTGCCACCCAGTCATCAAGATCCACGGCGCAGCCCTCGACAACATGGACCATTTCTCATACCTCGGTAGCGTCTTATCGACAAAAGCAGACATTGATGAGGAGATTCAACACCACCTCCAGTGCGGCAGTGCAGCCTTCAGCCGGCAGAGGAAAAGAGTGCTCAAAGACCAGGCCCTCAAGGCTACCATCAAGCTCATGGTCTACAGGGCTGTAGTAATACCCACCATCCTGAATGGCTCAGAGGCACGGACCATGTACAGTAGACACCTCAAGTCATTGGAGATATATCACCAATGATGTCTCCACAAGATCCTACAAATCCCCTGGAATGACAGGCGCACCAACATCAGTGTGCTCATCTAGGCTAACATCCCCAGCATTGAAGCACTGACCACACTCGATCAGCTCCGCTGGGCAGGCCACACAGTTTGCATGCCAGACATGAGACTCCCGAAGCAAATGCTATTTGTGGAGGTCCTTCATGGAAAACAAGCCAAACGTGGGCAGCAGAAACGTTACAAGGACACCCTCAAAGCCTCCCTGATAAAGTGCGACATCCCCACTGACACCTGGGAGTCCCTGGCCAAAGACCGCACTAAGCGGAGGAAGTGCATCCGGGAGGGCGCTTGAGTCTCAATGCAGAGAGCATGCAGAAATCAAATGCAGGCAGTGGAAAGAGTGCGGCAAACCAGTCCCACCCACCCCTTCCCTCAACGACTATCTGTCCCACCTGTGACAGAATCTGTGGCTCTCGTATTCGACTGTACAGCCACCAATAAACTCAGTTCAGGAGTGGAAGTAAGTCTTCCTCGATTCCGAGGGACTGCCTATGATAATGATGAGATGGGGTTTCTAACCCTGGGACTGAACATGGGGATTCTAACCCAAGGAGTGAATATTTCTGGGCCTTCTCTGTTCCAATTATGTAGGACTTAAACCATAAGGTCGGTACTAAGCATCGCCTTTAGGGGAGATGGTGAGAAATTCGAGGTGTGGAGAGTGAGAATAAAATATCTCAGACCCTCCTTTACCCACTGGGACCTGGTTGGAAACATTTGTGTGTCGTAAATCGTATGTAATTTTGTCATCACAGTGTAAGTGGTCCCTGGGTTTGGTGCCTCAGTGTAACTGGTCCAAGGATCTCGTGTCGCAGTGTAAGTGGTCCCTGGATTTGGTGTCTCAGTCTAAGTGGTCCCTGGATTTGGTGTCACAATGCGAGTATTTTTTGGATTTGTTGTCGAAAGCACCTCGTCACTGGGACTAAGTGCAAACCCGCAGCCCAGCATTGCATTCAGCACAGAATGATCCCACTCAGTCTATTCCCAATTAACACGGTCCACATTAATTCAACAGAAACAGCCCAGTGCTCACAAGTAACTGCTGCCCCACATTTAACTTCAGTGAAACACGCAATTCTAAACATTTTAAAATAAAAATGAACCGCATCATAGCACAACAGAAGTGATTAATTTCAGTAAATCCCCCTCACTCATATACCTCCTTCACCCCGACACTTCAACTCCCTCTCTACATACAACTCCTCACCCCAGCTCCTCTTTCACACTGGAGGTAAATCTCAGGAGCTTCTGTGTGACGGTGCTATTGAGGGAGTGCAGCGAAGATTCACCAGACTGATTCCCGGGATGGTGGGACTGATCTATCAAGAAAGACTGGATCAACTGGGCTTGTATTCACTGGAGTTCAGAAGAATGAGAGGGTCCTCATAGAAACGTTTAAAATTCTGACGGGTTTAGACAGGTTAGATGCAGGAAAAATGTTCCCAATGTTGGGGAAGTCCAGAACCAGGGGACACAGTTTAAGGATAAGGGGTAAGCCATTTAGGACTGAGATGAGGAGAAACTTCTTCACCCAGAGAGTGGTGAACCTGTGGAATTCTCTACCACAGAAAGTAGTTGAGGCCAATTTACTAAATATATTCAAAAGGGAGTTAGGTGAAGTCCTTACTACTCGGGGGATCAAGGGGTATGGCGAGAAAGCAGGAAGGGGGTACTGAAGTGCATGTTCAGCCATGAACTATTGAATGGCGGTGCAGGCTGGAAGGGCTGAATGTCCTACTCATGCACCTATTTTCTATGTTTCTATGTTTTTATTACTCTGCTCCGTCCCACTGAAAAGGACACTTCTTAGGAGCCTTTACAAAACGTTTCTCCTCCGCCATTGCACGCACCGTGCATGCTCCAAACACAGCCAGGACCCGCGCCTGCGCACTGAGCTCCTGTAGTCTGGGTGCGGCTCATTCTCCTCTGCGGGGCATGCTGGGTACATATGACCATGAGAAATAGGAGCAGGAGTGGGCCACCCAGACCCCCGGGCCTTCTCCCCATTCAATAAGTTCATGGCTGGTCTGATCACAGATTCAGTTCCACTTCCCTGCCCACTCCCCAGAACCCTTTACTCCCTTATCGCTCAAAAATCTGGCTATCTCCGCCTTAAATATATACAATGACCCAGCCTCCACTGCTCTGGTGCAGAGAATTCCACAGGTTTACAACCCTCTGAGATAAGAAATTCCTCCTCATCTCAGTTTTAAATAGGTTGAGGAGAAAGATTGCATTTGTGACTAGAACACGATGTACTGTGATTGCATTGGGCACTGAACCATGTTCATTCTGGCAGCTCTTGTTTATTTCTGATTATCTTAATAACCTCTATACCTGAACATAAGAACATAAGAAATAGCAACAGGAGTAGGCCATACGGCCCCTCGAGCCTGCTCCGCTATTCAATAAGATCATGGCTGATCTGATCATGGACTCACTCCACTTCCCCGCCCGCTCCCCATGCCCCCATATTTCCATATCGTTTAAGAAACTGTCTATTTCTGTCTTAAATTTATTCAATGGCCCAACTTCCACAGTTCTCTGAGGCAGTGAATTCCATAGATTTACAACCCTCGGAGAGAAGAAATTGCTCCTCATCTCTCTTTTAAATGGGCGGCCCCTTATACTAAGATCATGCACTTTAATTCTCGACTCCCCATTATCAGTGGAAACATCTTCTCTGCATCCACCTTATCAAGCCCCCTCATAATCTTATACGTTTTGATAAGATCACCTTCATTCTTCTGAATTCCAGTGAGTAGAGGCCCAACCTACTTAATTGTTCCTCATAATTCAAACGACTCATGCCCAAAATCAACCTCGTGAACCTTCTCTAAGCTGCCTCCAAAGCAAGTATATCCTTTCATAAATATGGAAACCAAAACGGCACGCAGTATTCCAGGTGTGGCCTCACATATAGCTGTAGCAAGATTTTCCTGCTTTTGTACCCCATCCATTTTGCAATAAAGGCCAAGATGCCATTGGCCTTCCTGATCACTTGCTCTACCTGCATACGATCCTGTTGCATTTCATGCACAAGTATCCCCAGGTCCTGCTGTACTGTGCAATCTTTCGCCATTTAAACAATATGTTGCTCTTTGATTTTTTCTGCCAAAGTGCATGACCTCACACTTTCCAACATTATAGTCCATCTGCCAAATTTTTGCTCACTCACTTAGTCTGTCTATGTCCTTTTTCAGATTTGTTGTGTCCTCCTCACACATTGCTTTTCCTTCGATCTTTGTATCATCAGCAAATTTGGCTATGTTACACTCAGTCCCTTTTTCCGAGTCGTTAATTTAGATTGTAAAGCTGGAGATTAAAACCCTCTATAAATGTTGAATAAATTATCTTTGTTTCAAACACAATTTGTTGAATATTTGATTCCTCCATGATCAGAGGAGATTAATTGATGTTCTGATACAGACTGTTCCCTTTTCGGGCTTTTTCTTAATCTAACTTATGTCACTTCTCACCTAGTTCGCTTTCTAGCATATCAAACTCCAAACTTGTTCCATTTGCATACATGAGTTGTGGTTGTAGTAGACTTAACTGCAGTGTCTCACTTTAAACTCAGCTGAAATCTTTTGAACCACCCCTTTATTGAACTGTCTTTCATAAGATTTGAAATCCGTTACTTTCTCGATCAGTTAACCTGTTTTTGAAACCAATTGAATATTAAAAACTCATCCACACATTTTGCACGTGATAGCCTGTGAAATATTCTGATATTTGTAATCATCATTACCACAAGCTCCGTTCCCGAGTGACCGACTCCATCCCTCTCCCCAACTTCTGTCTGAGCCTGAACCAGACTGTTCACAACCTTGGTGACATACTTAACCCTGAAATAATTTTTTGACCACATATCCACAAAATAATTAAGAATGCCTATTTCCACCTCTGTAACATCGCCCATCTCCGCTCATGCCTCAGCTCATCCACTGCTGAAGCCCTCATCCATGCCTTGTTTTACTTCTGGATTTGACTATTCCAATGCACTCCTCCCACATTCTGACCTACATAAACTAGT